>NW_024609846.1:108181918-108543306 GCF_016920785.2 Ixodes scapularis
AATAGAATCTCAAAAGTTATGACGTTACTGAAAACAAAAAAAAAACAAAAAAAGTTTTAGCCTTTTCATCTTGGTGAAGAAGAAAGAGCAGATAAACTGTAGCTTCTGTTCTCGGCGGCGGCTTTCGAGGCGAGCGATGTGCTTTTCTTTCGCAAGAGAATCTGAAGCGCTCGACGCAGTGAAACTCGAGGCGACAGCGGCTTCGCGGCGGTTGCGGACCCATTTGCGCAGCTGCGTACGTCGCCACTCCTTCCGCACCCGGTCTTTTTTCCCCGAAGAAAGGGCACGTGGCCCAGCCATCGTGAGTCCAAATCGCAACTGATAAGAACGTAGGAAACAGCGTGCAAAGCAGACGAGGACGCGGAATAAAAATATGGGAGGAGATCTGCGCTTGTCACGTTTGCTTCTTCTTCGTCTTCGTCTGCTTTTCGCACTGTTTCCTACGATGAATTCCCACCAACTCGCCCAACTATTCATTATTCTATGGTAGCTTGAAAGGTTGCCGCCACCTATGAGCGACGGCGGTAAACAGGCTGGTTGTCTGGCTGCCGCCGTTGCTCATAGATGGCGGTAGCTGTACAGAGTTTTGTGGAGTTTTGTGACGACATTTGTTTGGTACCGGACACGAAACTGGGGAAACTAGTCCTTAACAGCTCCGCTGTATAAATCAACTTGCTGGGAGTACTCATTATTGCTTGGGCGGCCACCGAGAAATTCCGTACCTTCAATGCACCAAGGATAAAAATTAAAAAAAAAAGAAGAAAAAAAACGAAGAGCTCAGAAGTAGTTATTGGGTAAGTGTCATGTTGTATTGATGTTTATATGTGGAGTGCATGTGTGCGCTCCACATACAGACGTACGTTGAGCATGCGCTCAATGTATATGTTAACCTGATGCTTGTAGAATGCGCAATATATCTAATAGTGTGTAAAACAAAGGTGCCCGAGGGGCTCGAAGCTCAATGATGGCGTACGCAAATAAACATATTTTGGTAGCACATGAATTGGGCGGTACCTAGCGCCACCTAGCCTAGCTACTTGCAATTACTTTGCTTGACCGTTCCATCTGATGGCAAGCGATTTAACCTTCTTTCACACTTCTCGATAATTTCTGGTTACCCTACAACAATGATCGACGCTGTTTTGAATTTGCTCCTTTGAGAGCGGCTTTTGGTTTCTCGAATGGTTTACCACTCCTACGGGATGTGCGGTTCACAAAAGAATTGTGGCTCGAGGAATAGTAAAGGTAAGGCGTAAAGTGCGCGAGGGATTGGGTATGGGGTTTCTCCGTTTAACATCGCGGTGCTGATGACGAAAATACTGAAGGAGTGTGTTCGAAAGGCCAGTTTCTTTACCTAAGGGGGGGGGGGGGGGAGTTGGTTTTGGAAATAAATACAGGTCGCGGCAAGCTCGTGTTTGCACTTTTATGTGGTGCTCCTCTCGCCCCGTACAATAGACGTAGCGTCCTCGTTAAGCCTTACAGCGCTTGATTTCCTCGATTCGGGGCCGCCACAATGAGATACAGTGGCGGAAGATTTTTGCTTCTCTGTTTTCAGGCAATTGGCCAAAATAATATTTGGTCTACTATGAACTCGTCGGCAAATTTCTGTATCAATTTTAAGCAACAATTATTCATCAATGCTATGCCATAGCCATAAGCTTGGTGTAAAACATTTTAGAACTTTGTTATTTCAATTTTATGCACGAAACAACGATAGACTGTCAACACCTTCACGCCTTGACTGCTAACATCACTGATATTGTTTTGTTTCAAAATATGTTCACTTATAGGTGCACTTTATAGTTCCTTTTATATCGCATTCGATCCACAATGTACTTACCTTCAGGGGTATTTGAAATAAATAAATAATTACAAAAATAAATTAGGAAACTAATATTGTGACTAGTGTCGCTCCCACTGGTACTCGTAGTAACTATCCAATCGAAGATAAATTGTAAATCCAGATCTCATGACTGTTATATTCCCAAATATCCCGGGGTACAGCAAATCGGCTTGGTAAAGAATCCAAGCAAGCAAGGTGTCTATCCTTCGTTTCACTTTAAGTTCGAGAGCAGCAATAACCACGAGGCAAGAAGGCTAATCAAGCAATGCCAAAAGCGCAACGTCATAGCATTCGTCATTTTTCATGATTGTATTATCATCAGCCAAGCCTCTCAAGTGTAGTAAATGTGCCGGGACTATGTCCTTCAAGTGTACGCGCCTTTGTTTGCGTGTTCTTTGTTCTTGAACTGCGCTCGGTTTTTTCTCTCATTTAATATGGTGGGAAGAAATTCACCGATTGCTTTCTTAAGATGAGATAGTGTAAAATTAATTACATGAAGAAATAAAGCACTTACGTTTTGCCCCTCTCGTTCTTAATCGTGAACTATACACTTAGTGCGAGCAGTATTGTATTCTATCCTGAACCACATAATATATTTGAATATCGAGGTTATACAGAGCCACAGAAATTTAAGCAAACAATCATAAAAATAGCTGCTAAAGTGAAGAGCTGTAACAAAAAAATGGGAATAGACGTTTGTTTTCTTTTTTTTTGATAGCAGTTTGTGGACACAGTGAATTATGTTCATGGAATGATTGATCGTTACATTACATTATTCTGTGTCTTCATTCGTGAAACAGGGACATTGAAGACTGACTCAAACTAGAATAAATGTTGAAAGGCGTTAAAACCCTGTATGGAGTATAATTATCATCCTTGACCTTGCATGACTATCACAAAGACTAAAGGCAATGCATTTTTTGAACTTCTAAACAGAAGTGCATGCATGATAGGCGGTGGGTGACGGTTGTACTGATGTACATACGGTGGAACAAGGGTGCCAGAATGAAAGTTGTATTTTATTTTTTACAGTCATGTCTTGTCAGCATGGACGCCTCCATTCTTTGGAAAACTTATCTATAATGTGGCTCATCCATAGTAAGTATTAAAGGCCTAAACGGACTTATTAACAAGCTCAGAAACGGCAATAATTATTATAAGAAATGGTTGATAAAAATCAGGTTAAAAACGGGGACGAATAAAGCGACAAGTACGACAAAACTTATCTAAAGTCCCGACTAACTTTATTACTTGAAATGTAAAAAGAAGAAAAAAAAAAGACAGCTCTAATCATATGTTCGACAGAAAGCATCCTTACACCCAAACACTCGTTATCCCGGGTGCTCATAATCAGGCAAAACGTGATTTCACGGTGTGTCAATATTATACCGGACACTTCATTGAAAATTTTAGGAACGTCAGTCCTTTTTGGGACAACGCGACAGATGGATCGGTTAAACAGCTGGCCGCCAAATATGAAATGTAAAAACCCTCGATAATTTCTCTCGTGACCTCCTTCCTGTGCCCCCCTCACACAATCTTAAATTCAGTAAAGGCGGTCTGGCACAAACAGTCCCTAAAATGAAAAGTTAGAAAGCCGCCCACAGTTGCTTTGAGCAAATACGTTTACTCCCGAAGTGTGTCGTTCAGACACCTCCCGGTCTGCCGAACGAAGGACTTTCCACAAGACAGGGGGATGCGAAACGCAACATACGAAACGCATGACAAAAACGGTTTTGCATGTTGTTGTTTCTTGTGCACCCGATCTCCTCACAATTTTGAGCTCTCGCACCGAGTCTAGCACGAATTTCGTTAATTTGTTGTGGGGCCAAAAAAACCATAGGAACTCGAAACCGACTTCTAACCTTTTTCAAGTTGTGGGGAACACCGTAGATGTGCGGGAGCACTACCATTCGCTTTTGTCAAAATCAACACTTCTCTCAATACCTTTAGCCTTTTTGAAGAGAGAGCTCGCCACCACCGTCAGCAATGCTTGCGGCAGCTCTTACCCTTTGTCACAAGCACGTAGCCCGGGGGGGGGGGGGGGGGAGCCCATGGGGCCCGGGACCCCGAAATCTTCCATTTCGGGGTCTCCCCCCCCATACAAAATTCTGGCTATGTGCCTGCTTTGTCATGAGTCTCTTGACCCAAGACAAGAAAACGAAGTTCAACACATATGGGCATGACTTCGCTAGTGTTAAACCAAGAAACGAAACGGTGATGTCATTCTTCCCTACTTTTGAATTGGCTGACATAAAGTCCAGGTCTGCTTTCTTCGACCGGTTACTAAAAGACCAACGTGCGTGCTCATCCCCCAGGCACAATGACAGTTCCAAGACCTGCAGAACCCTTTCTTTGTGATTTCTCGAATGGAAAACTGAGGCCAGTCCCAAACCTATTAGGTACATCTAAGACTAAAGCACACGCTGTATCTCGCTCCACTATTTTAAGGACCTCTAAAATCATTCACGTTCCAAAACACCGTTTCAAGGAATATATTTTTACGGGTTAAATTTCGTCCTGTAATTTTTCTTACCTTCTTTGGCACCTTATTAAAACCCGTTTTTCATTAACCATATTTAATTATTACCAAGTGACCCAGTATACAACTTTGTTGCAATAATTGCGTGGTTTATGTATCTTAAAATTGCAATACGTGGGTTTGTAACGACCGTTGTGAGCCTACTTTTGGTCCAGTAAGTGCAAGACGTCCGCTACCTAAAGTGCAGGTTCTCCCTGCTCTTCGAGCTCAAGGTAAGTGACGGCTGTTTTAAAGCGGCGGCGAGCTGTACGTTTAGTAATACGGTTGGTCGCTCGTCTTCTTCGTAAGCTACTTTTGTCGGCGCAAAGTTGTCTTTGAATTGACGTTTTCGAGGAGGACATCCGCTAGAAGCTCAAGCCTCTGCTGATTGGTCCCCGGCTCCCAGGGGATAGCGTCCTGGTCTGTTTCCAAAAGTGCTTATGCGTCTTCACTGTTGTATTCTCCCTTCTTCTTTCATTGCAACATCTTTGACACATCTATAATTCTCGGCCACTAGATGCCACTTCGTTTTTCTGTCTTTCTCGAGCTGCTTCCTTGCGCCCTGAATAAACATCATTGGAATGATGACAGCCGCTCAGTCACGACGTCCCTGCCGTTCTCCCGCGCTGGGACACGACATCCGTTTGTCGACGAGCATGCTTGACGGTCCCTGCTAACCTCCAAATTCGTCGGGGACTGCGCGTCTTCGCCTACCTTGGTCCGCCGATCTGCGATCCTGCCGCAGCTCAGTTCTAGACTCAGGATACTTAAACCTTACCGCAGCGTTCGGACGTAGGCCTCGCTCTGAGAACGTTGACGCAGCCTCCTGCTAGATCACACCAGTACGTAAGATTGCCGGAAGCTGATCCGCTCTCAACCGAAGATGGCTTTTTCGAACATCGCGCCACCAAAGCCATTTCTGGGTGCGCCTGGACGACCTCCGGTACCTTGGGACGAATGATACAAGCGGTTCCAGCGCTACATGGATGGAGCTGAAGCTGCCGAGTTTTCTGCCGTTCGCCGTCAATTCATCCTCACCCACAACTTGGGTGATGAAGGTCAACGTATCTATGATGCCGTCATAGTATGTCGTCTTCCATCACCCGCTTCCGCAACGCTTCCGCCAGCAACGGGGCCAGCTGTAAACCCGGCTGGAGAGGCTACGACGTCAAGTCAGTCTGTCCATATTTCAAGTCCCTCTCATGACTGCTACGAAAAAACGGTCGCAGCATTAGCCAACCATTTCCCTGCAAACACGAGCACCATTGAAGAACGATATCGGTTTCGCCGCCGCTATCAACAAGCCAATGAATCGCTAGCATAGTATGTCATGGCTTTACGTCAATGGGCGACCACGTGCGATTTTAGAACCCGCGTTGACGAAGACCTTCGCGACCAGCTCATCGCGGGAGTATTTTCGTCTACTCTTCGCGATGGAATGTTCTACGGCAAAGCTTTAACGTTCGAGCGCGCCGTCGACGTCGCTCTTAACCTAGAGAAGGCAGCACAAGAAGCAAGCAAGATGCGATCACAGCCATATGCCGACTAACCTTCTATAGCATGCAAGATCAATGCAGAACATCGTAGACACTCCCATCGACAACAGCGAGGTAACAAAGGACGTTCTTCCTCGCGCCAGGTGTCATGGCGTCCGCCTACGTCGGAACGACCGACTACCTCCCATGCACCGCAACATGACCAGCCTCTGTCTCGTCGAGCCTCAAATCGGAGTCTCTCCCGGACGTCCACTCATGACCAATCAGTGTCAGTATCACGCAATAACCGGGAGTTGGTCCAGCACAAGACGCTCACATCTGGGCCTTGGGAACCTAGATCGCCATGGGCCAAAGTCGCCATCGACATCGTAGGTCTATTAGAACAAGCAGAGCCAGCGTGCCGGTATGCCATCACTCTTGTTGGTTATTTTTCTAAATGGCCAGGGGTTCAGTTCTGCCACGACGTGACAACTTTTCGAGTTTGGGCATTTCTGCCATCAGTCTTCACTCAGGAGAGATATTCAGGTTGTGTCGTGTGAGACAACGGTCCACCGTTCACGTCATTACAGTTTAAGGACTTCCTAAAAGACCGAGGTATAAACCAGGTCTACTCGTTGGTGTACTATCAGCAGGCCAATGGGCTCGTCGAAAGGTTCAATCGAGTACTGAAAAACTGCATTCTGCTCGCTGCCCCTGAGAACCATAGCTTACAAGAAGCAGTTGCCGACTACCTAGGGGTGCACCGGTGTACCCCACATGCCAAAACAAATTTGTCGCCAGCGCTCCTCCTTCACTGAAGGAAACCGAAGACGCGTCTCCGTATCCTGGGTCTGTCACCTCAGGACTTTCTTCGCAACCCCGTGAAGGAGATGAAACGTGTACGAGAACGAGTATGCCAACGGCAACAGTCGAGCAAGAAATACACTGTCCAGCGACGAGAAGCCAAACAACCAACATTTGTTGTTGGTCAATTCATTCGCTACCGGCTTCCAGAAAACGCGCTACGATAAATCCAAGTTCAGCGAGCCGTTGAAAATAGTCGAACGAGTTGAATGTTGTACATTAAGCATAGAGGACGGAAGAGCCTGGAACGCATCCAACTTGACGCTGCCGTTCCACCCGAGAAACAGTGGACGCCCTCAAACACGTTTCATCATCGGCCATCAGGAAGCCTGACAGTTCACTGGGTTGCTGATCGCCTCCTGTCTCGGATGACATTCTGGTTCCTGCCCAGTTTACGCCCTCAGGCGTTGTTGCACGGGATCCACCGGTCCGGCCTAAAGGGGATCTGGACACTCGCGGTTGAAGATCCACCGGTAACAGGACTGTGCATTGGAATGAAGGTGCAGCGGCTGCATCTTACACAGCCGCAACAGCGCCAGCAAGCGAGACTGTTAGACGCTCTAGACGAGAGCCGCGGAAACCTGTGAGGTTTTGGATGTGCTGTGTGAATGTTGTGCATGTTAATGTTTTGTGTCACTGTGTGCGATTATTTATTGCCATTGGTCACACGCGTATCTAATAGATTCTTAGAACCTGGCCCGGAACTGAGTTTTGATAGTATCATTTACAAAGTCCTAATGTTTATTACGTTTCGTATCTTTTGTGCGTGTCAATTTTGTACAAAACTTGTAATTACTCCGTGTTTATTATTATGTACAAACCGCGCTGATTCCAATTGAGGTTATTGTTCATTTATTCATTCTTGTCTATCGTACTTTGTATATTGCATTGAGTCCTATGTAATTTGAATTGCGCTTGTTTTGAGTCTCCTTCTTTCTTTTTTTCTATTTCTCTTTCCCTTCTTTTCTTAACGGGGGGTGGGGGGAGCTGTATTCTCACGTCTTCTTTCATTGCCACATCTTTGCCACATTTATAATTTTTGGCCACTAGATGCCACTTCGTCTTTCTTTCCTTCTTGACGTGGTTCCTCGAGCTCTAAATAAACATCATTGGCCTGATGACTGCTGGTCAGTCACGACGTCCCTGCCTTTGTCCCGCGCTGGGACACGGCATTCACTACGGTTCATTCGGTCCAGCTCTTAAAGGTATAAAAACGTTGGCGACGGACATCCGTCTGGTTAGAAACGATTTAAAAAACTGGAACTTGAAAATCTAGCCAAGCTTTATTAAAAGCTAAATTCCCGACGTTTCGGGACCAACTCAGCCCCTTGATCACGGGCATTTTTTTTTTTTTTGCTTTTGAAAGTGTTTTTCAAAGTGCTGCGAATGGAAGATCATGAGTCTGGTCGTCTTTTTCCATAGCAGTGTTGTAGAAAAGAATTCCTGCTTGCCGCCAGTAGTTCACTATAATCTGAGGCGTCACCGAGTCGTACGCCCTCTACAGCTTCTGGAGACACTACCTCAAATCAAATGTTTGTGGTTCAGTATCTTTAGCACGAACGATGTATTGTCGTAGATGCTTACTTCTGTAGTGGGCTTTAACCGACTGAATGATGCCTGCGTCCAAAGGCCGTATTTTGGCTATCACGTTGAGTGGAGGGGAGACCACTGTCAGGTCCGCACTTCGCCGGTACGAAGTGGCATGATGCATTACCAAGTGACGAAACGGCTGTCCTCTTTCCAGGTTTCAGAAGCGGTAAAATTATGTCTGGAATCTTTTATATATCTTGATTGTCATCCATGATTTTTCGCTTTAAATGTAGAAACAGCAACAGTTTAGGTAAAACGTCTCCCCAAAACACCGTGGTCGCTCCGGGCTCGCCAGAACAATTGGATTCCACTTATGACTTCCGCTTGCGTTGCATAGTAATCGCACCGGGATTATTTCTGTGCCTCGTTTCGCTCTAGACACATATCCAGATTCAAAGGTTGATGTAGAGCTTATTTTGTGAAAAAGTCACTTTCATCAATGTATAAATGCCCTCTGAAGAAGGCTTAGCGAATACTTCTGCATGGTGCTTCCCATCACTGCCCATTCAAACCACAAAAGGTTATACAAACGGTTATACAAAAATTGTATTTTCGAGGATTATTCTACGGGTAAAGGTTTTTTTTTTTTTTTTTTTTAAACCACCACAACAAATTCAGTGTGATTTGAATTCTGTTTTTAATTAAGATTTATATCGAGATTTGAGTCATTTTTGTTTGGATATATATACTGCAAGCTGGATAGGGTTTTTCCGAACTTGAATTATGAAGTAAATGTGAATTTTGTCTACAACGCTCCTCACAACAAGCTTACCATCAAAACAAAAAGGCACGGGCCTTTTAGCAGACTCTCCAAAATACTTTTACTGCGTCAGTTTTCTCTAGATGTTAACAAAATAAACCTGCGACTCAGACAACTTTGTACCCTCCTCTGGCCCGAAAAGTCGTTCGTCAATACGTCTCTTCGCATGAACCTAATGGTATGATGCTGTCTAGCGGTGATGTCTTATTTCTTTTTTTTTTTTACATTTTTAAAGTTATATATATATATATATATATATATATATATATATATATATATATATATATATATATATATATATATATATATATCCCTCTTAACCGTCGTCTCCAGGCCGTCGCGCCATCCTTATCTTAATAAAGTGTAAATAAATACGCTTAAACAAATACAAAAAATGCGCACTAGACGAGCAGGTTAAAATATCAGGTGGCTATGTGACGTCAGGCCCCGAAGGATCACTCAGCCATTTTTTTAAAGCTTCAGCCTACTCCGGAGGGGGAGAACGGTGAAGCTTGAAGCTTCACAGTTCTCATCTTAAAGAACACTTCCCCAATAAGAACCTATTGTCATACCTTGAATTAATGATGCTTATTTGCACGGAGCAAATGACACTGGTTGGTTCTACGCTCTTAGAAAAAAGGGTGTGGATAGTCCTCCCTTAGGGGAGGAACAGTCTTGTAACCTATTTTCCTTTAGAAAGGGAGAAACTTTCGTCCCTGAAGCAGGGGAGCAAAGTTCCTCCGTCACTTGCATCTCAATATGGCGGCCCCGAATCCAGCAAATCGAGCCTAATAAGGCTTCACGTGGACGGTACGTCTCTTGTACGGGTCGAGAAGAGCCCCAAATAAAAGCGTAACACGAGCTTTCCGCGAACTGTGTTTATTTCCCAAGCCAGATTCGCCCCACAGGTGCAGAAACTTGCGTTTCGAAAGCAGTTACTTAGTCTTCTCGTCGACAGCACTGCGATGTTAAACGGAGACAACCGATACCCAGTTACTTCGCGCACTTGGCGTGTTACCTTTGGTGTTCCTCGAAACTCAATTTCTTCGTCAACCGCACATCGCGGAGAAGGGCAAACTCAATCCGCAAAATCAAAAGCCGCTCTCGAAAGAACAAACTCGAAGCCGCTATTTATCGCATAGCGTGAAAGAATGTTAAATCGCTAGCCACGAGATGGCGGGGTCAAGCGGAGTAATTGCAAGTGGCTAGGCTAGGTGGCGCTAGGTACCGCCCAATTCATGTTCTACAAAAAATAATTTGATTTCTTCAGGCCACTATTGCGCTTCGGGATCCTCTACTATCCACACATTACACTTATTAGAAGCATCAGGTGAACATACATTGAGCACATACACGGCACACCCAAATATCAATACAACGGAACACCACACTAACCCAACGCTACACCCGTGTTTGCGTTTCTGTCTTTTATACTGGTCGTTTTGAACGGACAAAATTTCTCGGTGACTGAATAAAAAAAGTGAAAGCCGCTTTCAACTCCCTGTAACGCCGAATTAGAGCGCAGCTCTTGAGGAGGAGGGAAGGCACTGGGGGGGGGGGGGGTTAAACTAACCAGGGGGGGTCACGTGACCTTAGGGGGTCACGTGACCTTGGGGGTCACGTGACCCCCAATGCCGATGATGTCATCACTGACGTCACTGATGACGTCATCAGTGACGATGACGATGCGGGTACCGATGACGTCATTAGTGACGTCACTGATGACTTCACTTGTGATGATGACGATGACGATGCGAATGTCGGTGACGTCATCAGTGACGTCGCTGATGACGTCATCAGTGATCATGACGATGACGATGCGGATGTCGGTAACGTTATCAGTGATGATGACGATGACGTCGCGGATGCCGGTGACGTCATCAGTGATGATGACGATGCGGATGCAGGTGACGTCATCAGTGATGATGACTGTGGCCACGCGCCACTATGACATCTCTAGAAAAAGAAGAGAAGGTCGAAGCGCGAGGGGATTAGAATAAAAAGCCCAGTTGCGACAGACTGCAAGCGCGGCGGAAGCTACTTGGCGGTAGCTCAAGCCGTCCGTCCTCCCGAACTTGTGGTCTACGTGACAGCGGCGGGCAGACCGGCTCCCTCCGGAGCAGCGAGTGACGCCCCCAAGCTCGAGCTCTTGCGCGCTCCAATACAGCCCTCCCCGAGGCGTCAGAGGAACCCCAGGCCGAGCTAATTTGGTAGACCACATACCCATGGTGCTCCAAGGTCTACGCTCTTCATTCAAAGAGGACCTCAGCTCTACATCAGCAGAGCTGGTGTATGGCTCACCATTACGTCTACCGGGCGAGTTCTTTATTCCCACACCGGACCATGGCAACGCCCCTAGCCCTCACCAGTATCTCGATGAGTTACGAAACTTCATTCGTCGCTTGCAACCTGTGCCACCATGCCAACCAGCTCATCCAAAGGTTTTCACCAGCCAAAACCTTACCACTTGTACCCATGCATTCTTACGCAAGGAAGGAATTAAGAAGGGCCTCACTCCACCGTACAATGGTCCCTACAAAGTTCTGACGCAGACTTCCAAAACATTCACGCTGGACATCAACGGTCACGAAGAAGTTGTAGCGGCCGACCGCATAAAACCTGCGTTTATGGATTGCGCTGGCCCCACACTCGCCAACAGCGTACCACATCTTCCTGGTCGACCCATCAAGCAGGTTTCGTGGCATTTATAGCATCGCTTCTTCAGCTCGCAACTTTGGGACTCCATCGTTCATAGCCCACGACATGGATTCCCCCTAAACACCATGCGCACCTCCCTCGCGCCACCTTCGCCAGAACTGCCCTGCCTTCATCAGAATACAAGCCTATTAGCCTTGATTCCTGGGGGGGATTCCTGTGGCCACGCGCCACTATGACATCTCTAGAAAAAGAAGAGAAGGTCAAAGCGCGAGGGGATTAGAATAAAAAGCCCAGTTGGATTTCGGACATCAACCTGGTCGGTCGTCTCTATAATGACGATGACGATGTGGATGCCGGTGACGACATCAGTGACGTCACTGATGACGTCATCAGTCATGATGACGATGACGATGCGGATGTCGGTAACGTCATCAGTGATGATGACGATGACGATGCGGATGCCGGTGACGTCATCAGTGATGATGACGACGATGATGTGGATGCCGGTGACGTCATCAGTGATGATGACGATGTGGATGCCGGTGACGTCATCAGTGATGATGACAATGACGATGTGGATGCCGGTGACGTCATCAGTGACGATGACGTCATCGGGGGGTCACGCGACATCGGCGGGGGTCACGTGACCTCGGGGGGTCACGTGACCTCGAGGAGGGGGTCACGTGACCTCAGGGGAGTCACGTGACTTCGGGGGGTCACGTGCCCCCCCCCCCCGAGGTCACGTGACCCCGGTGGGGGGCTCGCGCGATGCATTATGGGACATTTCCCATGATGCACCGGGGTCACGTGACCTCGGGGGGTCACGTGCCCCCCACGAGGTCACGTGACTTCGGTGGGGGGCTCGCGCGGTGCATTATGGGACATTTCGCATGATGCACCGCGCGGTTACGCCGACGGCGACGGCGACGCCGACGCCGCTCAAGCCGGAAACGGGCCCCTAAGAGCTGCGCTCTAAAATAAAAAAAATATTCCCAGCATGTTGATTTTTTTCCAGCAATTTCATACCTCTGAGAGTATTTTCAATGGCTCAGGGGATGAATCTTTTTTTAAAAAGCAAACACTCGATTATGCCGTAATTATTTGAAAGCCAATAAATCAAGCCGCTCCAATGCGGTTCGAAGCCATAAGTTTGTTTACCCACACGGCACGTCGTAGCCTGCATTTCTATTGTAGTGTTTGTTTTTCTATTGGTGCTGTTCGCGCAAAGCTGCAATTGCCTTCTTGAATTAATCTCTGTAGACCGGATATTCACTCAGCTGGAAGTGATACTTCACGGGCTGAGAAATCGCTTTTCGATGAACTTGAATGCAGTCAAAGCCGCGACTTGCGGCAGTTGTTGAGTGTACGGAGCTACACCGTGGCGAGCCCGAAAACTTTCAGCGCTCATCCCAGCGCGCCGCTTGGAGGGCAGTTTCTCCAGGAACCGTAGTATATTTAAACAGCCAAATAAAGAATAGCTTTCTTTTTGATTTTACTTCCTATTGCTTTTTAATGCTAAAATTCCACACGGTAAATATACGTACTTTCCGTCACGATTTCGTACTGTTGTCCTTGCCCCAGAGCGGAATCGCTCTCGGGGACGAGAGAACCGACAGTCACATTGGCCACTGTACGATTGGAGCTTATACTGTTCAGACCAGCGTTGCAACATGACTATCCGCACGCTGATCGATTCCACGTAACCCTCAAGTGGTATTAAACTTTTTAATGTCAAGCGGAATGTCAACCTGCGGCACGTCCCGCCCCCTCCGATCACGGCCCGACCAGCGGCATCAATGCCCGACAGTTTACGATCTCATCTTGTTGCACCAGTGATACGCGAACACACAGTCACATCGGCGATAATTCCAGTCTTCTGTTCAACACCCACAACAATTCCATCACAATGTTGCAGCTAGGTTGCTCACACGCACACATACAGAACCACGTTGAACGCCGGTTGCACTCGGCATCGGAAAACAGAGCCGAACTCAGCGCGGAAGGCACCCAGGAAGCCGGCAGCAAAACCTGCTTGTCTTGGGCGCAGTTCCTGCGGTTTCCATAATGTCGAAAACCTTGACACAGTTCCACGTGGTTTCGCTACTGTAGTTCCGTGCCGCGTGAATCCCGCAATTCGGAGCCGGAGACGGCCATCCTACCCAGTGCACGTGGCGCTGCTGGCACTGCTCCGGAACTTCGTTAGTTCTAGCGGCTTCGTTTGCTCGTTTTATAAAACTAGTAATAAAAACGTCAATTCAACCGAAATGTTCTGCACGTTTAGACTAGAAGACGGAATTACAGGCGGCCTTCGCTGCCGCTGAAGCTCAATTAACTCAATAGCTATTTATTAAACAACGTGCGCGACCTGCTCGAAAAACGAAACCGAAAGAAGGTGAGTCGGCAGGGCGAAAGCTTCCTCCCGTCTGCCTGGAGAAGAAGAAAAACATTTTGTTCCTCCCCTTTTCTTATGCGCGCTTGGGGGCGCGTCGGTAGTAGGGAAAAGACGCGCCGTTGCTAATTTTTTCCTCCATTTTTTTTTTTAGAGTGTATGATTCTACCGTTAATATAAGAAGATCGGTTTAAGCGGACCGACGGCGGAGAACTGTGATTCCCCTTCCTTTCTTCGCTTGGGATCATCGCCGCTATAAAGTCAAAATGTTCCGTTCTTGGCAGATGGCTACTCCCGTGCAAGTAACCGCTTCTAGTGTGAGATTTAGCAACCCGCGTTTGTAGGCGAGTTGGCAGCGCGCCGGGCTTACACGGGGGTGGCTCGGCATTGATTCCCGGCACTGCATGCCGCGTTTCCTTTTTTTTTATGTTAGCAGAAAATTCGAAAAAATTGAAGAACCGTTTAGCTTGTTATGTTTAGAATGCATAGTTTGAAATGAATCGATGCAGAATATTCTAGGTTTCCAGGAAAGGCTTAAAAGTAGCTGGGTCGCATCGTATAAGACGATCTCGCCCCAACACTCGATCCTGCTGTTATGGCGCCATCGACGCCTCTGACGCTATCTTTCTTTTGTTTTCAGCACATTTTCGCCCCATTAATCGTTTAGTTTGCTTCAGTCATTCGTCTCCTCATCAATTCTCATTTGTGGCATTTTGGTTGAGGTGCGGAGCACCGCATCCCGTTTTCGTGAAATCTACCCTCAGGAGATCTGCCGGAATAGATATTTTTCAAATCCCGAAAAGCTAATCCACTTTGACGAACCCCCACCCCCAGCTAGTCACCGCAGCCAAGGGCAGCCCCCTGAGTTTGGCCTTCTATCCGAGAAGCCGAAGACCAAGACGACGATATCCCAGCAGAACCCGGCAGCCCCTTCAATCGTCTACCTGCCCGTCGCTCCTCGTACGCCGAAGCCTTCCACTGCGAGATCTACGCGGACGTAGAGGACTGGATTCAACACTACGAGAGCGCGGCACACCGCAAGGGATGGATTTCTCAGCAGTACCTGCAGAACCTTTATTTTTCACGGGAGGTTATCGCGACGCACTGGCTTGAGAACCAGGAGGCTTTGCTTATACGTGTTGGGACATCTGCGTGGCCGAGTTGAAGTGGATCTTTACGAGACAACACCGACGGCAGCGTGCGGACTAGACTATCGGCAACAAACACGAATTGAGGCCCCCAACGAAAGCGTAACCAGTTTTGTTGAAGATGTGCTACGACTAAGTGCACGCGCCGACCCGCAAGCTACTGAAGAAGGAAGGTTCGCTTTCTCATTAAAGGCCTGAAAAGCGAAATCTTCGCCAGACTTGTCCGCAAGGCCCTGAAAACCGTTATAAAATTTATGACTGAAGCAGCCAACATAGAGTGCGAGCTGTCGGCCAGAGCCGGTCATCATCAGACTCACCGGCGTAGCGAGTGTTTCATCCCTAATAGCGTCTCCTTTTGACATCGACGGTGTCGGTATTGATAGAAATACCTGCGCCAGATCAGCCATCTCCTAACTGCCCGGCTTCGCTCTCGATCGCGGAGGTCGTTCGAAGAGTACAGGGAGCTTTCCAACCGGAGGATCACGTCGACGTGCCAGTTCCCCAGAAACCGACGCTGAACTGCGCTGCAATTGCGAGCCCTCCCCCCCCCCCCCCCCCCCCCCCCCCCTCCCGTTGCGTGCCCGCATACGGCGCCACCACGACGTGAACCTCCGGCGCCGCAGTACGTCCGGCCAAAACCACCTTCGCCAAAGAAGTCGGAGGTTTGGATGACTACCGACCGACCCGTGCTGTGTGACCACTGCGGGGATGCCGAGCACGTGTATAGGCGATGCTCATAACGGCAGCTCGGGCCTCGTAGGTTTGCACCAAATGCTCCCCTCCCCTCCACCGCCCAACGTGCTGAGAACGATGGAGGGACTTCGAGGGGTTCCTGCGGCATCCAATATCCCCTCGGCACGCTCATTCCTAAGGATCCCGTTCGCCATCCCCGCGCCGTCACGTGTCGCATCTTCGTCGGTGCCGTCGATGTAGCCTGTTTCCCATTTCTGTCCGGGAAAACTAAACGCGGTAACTCCTGGAGGTTAAGTATCTGTAAACGGACGACGTCAATAGCCTCTGCGATCGCGGAGGGCTCCCACTCTAAAGATGTCACGCATCGGAACGCCACTTCTCCAATACTGCCCAACAACCTTCCTGTTGCATCGATAACCACGACGCGTCAGCACTCGTGGGCAACGGAGTAGACAACTAAGTTTAGAGTGTGAGACTTTTGCGCCGTCTACAACAAGTGACGACACAATAGAACGGCCCGCTAATACAGACCGCTGGAGGACTCCTGATCACACGTGTCGGAAGGTGGACTGCTCGCGTCGAAATTCATGGTGAAACCTCTCCGGTTAAGTTCGTCGTTTTACAGCAGTGTGCGAGGGACGTTATCCCTATATTGGGAGTTGCTGTGTGAATATGGTGCCATTATATACTTTAGAACTAAAACGGCTGACACTAAGGAAACCTGTTCTACCGTCCGAGGAACATCTAGCGACGTCAGCCACGGTCCGAGTCTTCGCTCACTTTGTGAACCCGTGGCCGCGATTGAGCGTTTTTGTACACGTCAGAACAAACGCAGACATAAACGGTGAAGGTCTACTGGAAGAAAGCGTACAACTGCTCCGATGAAGAGGAATTGGCGTCGCAAAAGGTGTAAGCGACCTTCAAAGCGGGCGCTCCGGGGACCTCGCGATCAACGTGAGACCTGAGACGCATTACTTTACGAAGGGTCTGGCCGTGGGCCACGTAGAAGAGCTCCGAGACTCAAGAGCAATTCATACACATCAGTTGAGTTCGTCCGAGTGCGAGGGTTTCTATGGCAACAGCTGCATCGGCTCCAACAGAATCGGTGATTGCCGCGTTCTTTTTTTGATCAGATGCAGCTATTGTCATAGCAACTCTTGCACTTAGCTGGTCGGACTCAGCGCATGCGTGTTTATCGAAATTCAGGCGAAATCACTGCCCTCTCGGCGGTCTCGTGTTCATCGTAGAACCAAAGAACGCCGCTCTCAGATCTTGACATTGATTCGACGCTGCCCGCTAAACGACGATGATGGCAACTTCTCGGCGAGCTCAGCGAGTGCTTCGCCACGACGTCTGGCGTGCCGCAAACAACGGTAGCCAAGCACAGCATTGTTACCGGCGAGGCCGCGCTTCCAGTCCACCATTTGTCGTACCGAGTCTCCTTGAAAGAAAAAGAAGTGATTCAAGAGAAATTGCGAAAAATGCTCGACGACGACGACATCACCCAGCCCTTAAGCAGTCCTTGAGCCTTGCCAGTTCTGCTCGTTAAGCAGTATGGGACCCTGCGTTTATACGGCTGTGACGAAAAAGGGCGTGTTCCTACTCCCGCGTACTGACGCAACATTGGACCCGCTGCGCCACTAACGGTATTTTCGTCAAAGGATTTGAAGACTCACTACAGTGTGTTCGAATTCGTCTAACGGGACCGCGAGAAAGTCGTCCTCGTTATACTGGATGGAGTGTACGTGTACAGCACCAACGACCCTCCAGCGTGTCATGGACACCTTGCTGGCAAATCTGACATGCCAGGGTTCCCCTGTATACCTTGACGGCGTCGTAGGTTTTTCGCACAAATTAGACGAGCGCTTGAAACGACTTCGAGCTTGTTTCAGGCCGTCAAGACAGTTGGCGCACCCCAAAACCGACGATATGGTGGTTCGCCTATTGGTAAATTGAAGTTTCCTGCCAAGGGGTGAGCAATGAAGGGTTCGTCCGTACCTTGAGGAGATGCCCGCCGTAGCGGCATTTCTCCGCCGTTGGACAGGAAGGCTCCAAGAAGATTCCTGGTATTTTATGCCTGCCATTGGAGGGAGCTTTGTCTGGAATTCTGCCAAGCTGTAATCACCACTGACGCACTTCACGAAGGACGCCTCAATATTCGAATGAACAGAAGAGCAACAGTGGACATTCCACCAAATGAAACGACGCCTTCAAACCCCTCCTGTCCTTGGCCTTTTCGATCAGTTTGCAGAAACAGAAATCCGCACCGACGCCAGTAATACCGGACTTGGTACCGTACCGATCCAAAGGCAGGAATGCTCAGAGGTTTTCATCGCATACGCCGGTAGGTCGCTCTCCGGAACAGAGAGCAATTTCTCAACGACCGCGAACGAATGCCTTGCGGTCATCTAGATGATAACCAAGTTCATATCTCGTACCTCCACGCTAGTCAGTTTCGGTGTCGCAATTAGGATACGCGTTTGTAAGTGTGTGTATATATATACATATATATATATATATATGTTATATTACAACGTAACTATAGCCATAACAATGTTTATTATATTTCAAAATGCCACTGATGTTCGTTTAGTCGTCAGATCAAGGGGTAACCCACCTCAAAACTAAACCTTTCGAACATTTCACGCAAAATAGCAACATTAAGACCAGACTTTAACGTAAACTGTTACAAGTAACGAGATTAGTTGTAGTCCGGTACATTTGTCAGTAATTTTGAAAGTGAATATTTGCATAGTTTGCACAGATATTGTAACGTAATGTTTTTACTTATTTAGATAAAAAAATTATTGTAACTCGTAACGTCGTGTTTTTATCCGCATAAGAAAGAAAACGAGAATTCTAAGACCAAACACAAATCTATACTTTCTTTTGTAAGATGAGCTTAATTGGAATCACAGAGTCACCTGAACATTAAAAAAAAAAAAAAAAAAAAAAAAAAAAAAAAACGTAGTGCTTGGCAGTTTACTTCAAATGCGCAAAGCCTTTCTTCACGTCGCCTAAGATTTCGAATATTTCTTTTTTGTGATCTGGTTGTTTGCAAAATGCAGCTTGCTCGCCCACATCGATGGGGGAAGCGCACTTGTAGAAAGAATCGGGCTCTCGGTGGAAACAATATAAGGTAGCTGTCAAAGTCAAGATATTTACTTCTAGCAACAAAAAGAAAAATGTCGAAGTGGTCCAGCGAATGGGTGCGCGACTTTCTGTCCCTCCAGTCTTTCTTCGATCTCTAAGATGCGGAGAGGAGAGCACCAAACGATTGACCGCCTTCCAAGAGCTCGACATAGTTAACAATGCCTTTGTTGGTTATAGTGACTACGACAGTTAGTTTAATGTCAGAAAAGGAGAGGACCGCTCCGTCTTTTGCTGAAATAAAATTCGACACGGAAATCAACTTCAAACGTTGCTACAGTAACTGGCATGCTGCTCAAAAGATATAGGAACACCTCTCATCATTAGGAAATACGAATGTGCATTTTAATTTTCGTTGTTCTTCATTTATTCCTCTAAAAGCTCAAGGGTGCTCACGTCGCTGTCACTCTGTTCGTGCGCCAGATTTTTTTGACCAGATAAAAATGGTGGTGTTTTTTATTGTTGATGCTTTTCCAGAAATTAGGGAACTGTGTCGGTAAAACGCGCAATATAACGAGGAACATATCCTCGTGTATTTTATTCTCTTTAAACAAACTAATAAGATTATATATATATATATATATATATATATATATATATATATATATATATATATATATATATATCTGATGTCATCGTTTGAAAAACATTGGTAACAATGTTGAATAGTAGATTTCCAACTTGACTTTCGTTGGCTCTTGCTGCATCGCAGTGCGTTGCCCTTTTGCCTCACCTGACGTTAACCTAAATAACGCTGAGCTGTTGTGCGGCTGTTTCGTGCTACATTCGTTTTGAACTGCGTGTTGGCATTCCATTTTTGTTTCCCCTAGGACGTAAAGTTAAGAGACATTCTCGGATCCCTATCCAGCTCAAGCGTCAAACTATTTCAACAAACTTATGGCAAAATTAGATAAGACGTTCCGCACACAGTCCTATTTTGTCGGAGGCTTATGGCATGAACGCAAAAGCAGCTTCGCCGTGCGTCGATCCGAAACCCCGTTTTGCACCGCAGCGCTCACGCGATTTTGTCTCAGGCGTTGAAATTAATATTTCAAAATTTTTTTGAATATCGTAATACTCGTTATTTTCACATATGCACGAGCTAGTTTATGTTTGGTTCACAATCTTAGCTCCGAAGGCGCGCTTTCCCGACCGTGGATTTTCATATGCTGCGACTTCAGGTGCGTGTTCGACAAAGTGTTATCAAAACTAGAAAGCTCGGCTATGAGGTGGGGCGTATTTTTTGCTTCATGACCTGCGGTGACACTTCAGAAGTGAAGACTGCGCGTTATTTGTCTACTTACCGACGGAACTTTATCCTCAAGAAGGTGCAGTTACGCGTATGCTGGAAGACCACGTCGCTTTTTCTTGTGTCTCATCCGGAAGCTACGCCTCATTTTACAACGTTGCACGTACACACACTTTATCTACAGCGTGAGCTAGTATCGCCATACAAGGGCAAACCGACCTCACGCTGCGTAGAAAGTCGCGTCAACTCTGCGTCTTGCTCTCAGTCCGCCGTTTGCTTCGTGTGCACGCCGCGCGCCATTTTTAGCTCGTACACAGTATAACCGCGATTTTTCATTTTACTTCAAACTCACTTGAGAGATGTTATTTTTTACTATTCAGGTCAGTCACTCACCAAATAAAAAAATTTTCTTGTCGGACTAAGAAGTTTATTACAATCATTAAATAGTCAATATAATTAAAATCGCTTGTTCGCGTTAAGAGAGCCGCGCTATGTACTATGGTCGGGTCATAGCTGCGGAGCCTTTCTTCGTTCAATAGTGCAAAATCGAAAGACGGTCTCTAACTTTTAGAGCGCCTACGAATGTAGTATGTCACTGAAAACAGGGAAACGCGGCAGTAAAGGGAACGCTGCAACAACTATTGTAATCCGCACGTGTGTGAGTGCTAGCTAAATAGTCATTATAACACTATTGCAACTGAGTAAGACCGAGGGAGACAGAACCGGTTTTTAAGCCTCTTGCGACGATGTCTTAGGACCGAGCGCGCTGCTGCGGAGCTGGTCCTAAAACGTTGTAAGAAGATTAAAAACCGGTCTGGTCTCTCTCGGTCGTACTCAGTAGCAAGAGCGTGAACGAGCCTTTAGGTTACAGTCGCAGATCCTTATGACGTGGTAAATCGAAAGACTATAGTAACTCACGTGCTGCTAAATATGAAACGCGGTGACACCGATAATTCAGCCAGCAGAACTGGATGAGCGTGTCAAAGGTTATCGCATCTTGATGTTCCCGATTGTTTTCTATATTCACGGCTAGGTTTGAGATGAAACTGTGGCGTTCTAGAGGGGCGGTTTATTTTTCGTGATTTACATTTCATAAATACTCTTTTAGCAGATTTTGCAAGCAAAGGTATATGAGTAGGGTACGTTGTTGGACGCGTTGGTTCATCTCCGTTCAATAT
Source organism: Ixodes scapularis (assembly GCF_016920785.2). Taxonomy (NCBI): domain Eukaryota; kingdom Metazoa; phylum Arthropoda; class Arachnida; order Ixodida; family Ixodidae; genus Ixodes; species Ixodes scapularis. The sequence goes on from NW_024609846.1 coordinate 108,203,437, forward strand.
AAAAAATAGGGCAAAAAAGACACGTAAAAGAAGAATACAGGACAAGCGATAAGCTAAGAAGTATACAAGACAAGAAGTATACAGGACCAGCGCTTATCCTGTATACTCCTTGTCTTGTCTTTTTTGCGCTATTTTACATGCAAAGCTAGATGAGCGTGGCAAAGATTCCCGCCTTTAAGTGTTCCTGAATAATTTCAAATTGCACGACTGGGTTCGTGGTGAAAATGTAGGGTGCTTGGGCAATAGTTTATTTTCGTGATTTATTTTGCATGAATGTTAATTTACTTGACAGAATGGGAAAAAGAAGTTGCGCTCCTTTGTAGTGCTTCTTTCGACACGAAAGTGATCTCGACGCTGGATATTTGCGAGAGGGCGCTCCAATGTGATGCTAATTCCGTGCCCTTGAGTTAGATCCAATGTGATGCTTGGAAAGGTTTGCGAAGTCTCCCGAAAAGGAGCTAAAAAAGAAGAGGATGGAGAACGCAGAATACGAAAGAGAGAAATCTTCGGTTTCAACCTACGATGGAAAGCAACGCACGCTACGAGCCATCTGAGCCAGTCTGGTGCTCCACGAGTAACACTTGACTTCACGCTCTTCGCGTCGCTACGCATGACCCAATTGCCACGTGAAATCTTCTGAGCTTTGGATAGGCGGTGATTAGTCGTAGCGTCCGGTGCTCTCCATCGTAAGATGAAACGGAGTATAGTACGGAGGCGGTGAACTCCCCTCGTCCTTGCGCGAGGAAGCTAGAATCTGTGTTTAAGGACGAGCCGCATACTTCACGTGGAGTGCCAGCATCCGTCGAGACTAATGTATTGAGTGTCTATTTACTATTTATGTTGCTGACTGTACGCACCATTTCTGTAGCCTTGTGAGGAGGAGTGGATTAACAGCAGGGATGTGTTCTTCAAGAGACGTTTCTGCGATACTTCTGTGAAGGCTGACGTTGTCACATGTTTCAGATTGAAATTGTGTTTACTGATACAGTCCGTATCATCTTTAAAATATTCCACTAACCTCTCTTCTTGCTCAATATTGTAATAAAAGAAGTAACGTTGGCTCCCAATTTATACTAGTCTGGGACGAATAGACAATTTGTTGCGACATTATATATTTTCTACAGCTCTCATTTGTTGAATTTACTAACCCAAAGATATGAGAATTGTTTGGTTTAAGCTCGGGAGTGTGCCCTCGTCAACTAAGACCAAGCCATCGTGCTGACGAAATACACGATCAAAATAACTTTGCCTAAAAAAAACTATACAATTGTCAGCGCCCTTGCAAAAGAAGACGACTGACCCCAAGCTCGCTCCACCACCCGCGTGGCGCGCCGTTCTTATTGCTGGGCCCCACCAGACATATATTAAACGCTCCTTTTATTTCTTCGCTGGTCCCCCGTTTCCCATGTGGAGGCTCTAACACAACAAAATACATCTCAAAAACTGGTTATAAGTGTTCTTAAAACAAAAAAAAACAAAAGTTTGCATTATGCTTAAAAAAAAGGTGGGTTTTAGGCTTGCAAAACAGGAGCAGACTAGTACCGGGGTGCTTTTGTGCTCCCTCCCACAAATCTCTACAATACAAAGAATGGCACAATCGTGTGATCGTGTCTTATCATGAATCCCTTTGTTTGTACGGAAACTTGCACATCACGCGCGTCACTATTTAAAGCTTCGATCTCTCGCGCGTGCTCAATCAGACGGAGGCATATTGTGAAGAAGGCGCACCAGGTAGCACCAAGTTCTGGGCCAAACTTGGCTTTTGTCGGGGGGTTTAGGGTATTGAAGAGCCCGAAGAAGCCAAAGAAGAGCCAAACCTGACCTGCCTTGGCAACAGTCTGGGTAATTTGGCCTTCATTCGCCAAACAAGTGCATAACTTAGGCTTTACCGCCTGGTAGTTCTGCTGTCAACTGGCATCTATGGGCCTAAATCGCCTAAGAAATGCCAGAGTTAGGCTCACTGCCCGGTAGTTTGGCATATATGTGGTATTTTTGGGTCAAAATTGGCAAACTAATGCTAATGTTAGGCTTCACTTTTCGATAGTTCGGCTGTCATCTGGCACCTTCGGGCCAAAATCGCCACAGATGTGCCAGAGTTAGGCTTACTACTTTGTAGTGTGAGCAAGTGTCGCCATCTATCGTTGCATAGAACAAATATTTATACTACTGCCACCTGTTGTACATTTTGATAAATAAATAGTTGTTATACCAAACATGGCGCAGTCGACATAGCGAGCCTTTGTTCATCGCTAAATAATTCGGCGAAAACTGCGAAAAAATGTAAGGCACCTCAACGAAACCAGAACAACGAAGCGCCGAAGTAACCCGCCTCCCGAAAATCACGCAAGTCGCCATCGCAAAGTGAGCGAACGCTCCACATCGTCGCATCTTCGCCAGCCGCCGTCGAAGCGCATTTTCCCGCCAGAATCGCCGCAACCGTTACGGCGGACAGCAACGCTAATCCTGCAAGCTCCCGCTCGCAAGAAGGACTTAGTGCCCGGACATCGAAGACTCGACAAACGACCCCGCAAACACTCGGCAAGACGTCCGATGACTTCGTGAAACTGCAAGTACGTGACGCCTTTTCTGCTCGTCGTCAACCACACTAAGCCTAGCCGACGTATCCGCCAAAAAAAAAAAAATTAAACCTACGGACATCCAAAGTCTGACGAACATCGTCGCTCAACTCGCTCTAACCGTACAACAGCTGGCCGAAAGCCAAAGACAGCCGGTACAAATTACATCAACGGCGGATACCGCGAATGCGATCCCCAAATTTACCGGTGATCCGTTGGACGACGCTAAACAATGGACCCAAGATGTGGAACGGATCGCAGCTCAAGCGTTATGGACCCCCGCACTGACGCTCCTGAACGCTACGTCTCGACTCTCAGGCCTCGCAGCCAACTGGCAAAAGATGAACGGAAAACACCACCACGAGTGGGAAGAGTGGAAACGAGTTCTCATTGAACGATTTCGACGACGACTTTCGATGAAGGACTTCATCGAGCTACAGGCAAAGAGGACGCTAAGGAGGAACGATACCCTGGTCCAGTACATTTTCGAGAAGGACGCCCTCCTCGAGAAGTCTCCACATCCCCTGACCCCCGAGGAACGCATATCGATGATCATCGGCGACATCAAGGATACAAGGTGGTCGATCCCGCTTGCTTCTCGCCTCTACTCCTCCGTGACAGAATTAGTCGACAGAGCAGCAACACTCGACTCGCTGCGACAACTGGAAAAAGAAGGACGCAACGACAAGAAAGACGCAGGAACAAGAGAGAAGCGATTCCTCCACAAGTTCAACCCAAAGTCAGGCGACAAGACCGAAGATCTGCATTGCTGGAGATGCGGAAAGAAGGGGCACATCTCGCATCAGTGTCATCTTCCACCTCCAGAAGCAGGTAGTGCACTCGCAGCACCAGCCGACGGTGAAACTGTTACACCGACACACCAAAGGAACGCACACCATCGCCGCAGTAATGAAGCTGGCACAGCCCACCACAACCATGCCAGCAACACACGCCTTCCTCGTTCTTCAAGTGAGAATGCTGCCAATGGTTCAACTCAGGACACGAAGAAACCAAATGCCCGCTACTCTGTGAACTGCTTGTACACCGAAGGTCCTCGCGCACCGATCGTCAACGCCATCATTAACGGCACAACTACAGTGGACGCTCTCTGTGATTGTGGATCAGAAGTCACTCTAATCCGAAAGCATGTCGCACCACCCGATCTACCAGTGTTCAAATGGCAAAACGGACCAATCGAGACAGCAGCAGGACACATAACACCCGCCGGATGGATCACCCTGCGTGTCAAAGTTGGGAACATTGATTACACCATGCCACAAGTGGGACTTTGTGAACACCTGCCTGTCACCCTTGTTTTGGGTAATGACTGGAAATGGTTTGTTCAGGCCCGGTACATCATTGAAGCAGACGGAAGCTTCTGCATCACGACTCTGACATCCATTCAGGAATTCACGCGCTTCAAAGCCCAAACGCTCACCGCAAACTGCGTCTTCAAATCCAGGCCAATCGAGGCATCACTGCAGACCGATGTGGGACTAGCACCTAGGGCCACAACAGAGACCTTGTGCTCAACCAAGTTAACAGAGCCGCTACCGCAAATCACGACTTCCGGAGAACGTATGCCCGTGGATCATCCGAGTCCATCTGCACTCAACACTGAGACAATCACCGATAAAGTGACCATACATGCTTCTCTTGCCGCAACCGAGCAAGAAGAACTCTGCTCTCTTGTAAAAGAGTATGAAGATATTTTCGCACACCAGGCGAAGATTGGTGAGTGCCCCCATGTTCAACTCAGCATTAACCTAGAGCACTCCAGACCAGTTCGTCGCCAACCCTACCGCCTCTCCCAGCCTGACCGACAGTTCCGCGAGAACCAAGTGCAAACTTGGAGGGAACAAGGCATCTGTCGACCGTCCACATCTATGTATGCATCGCCAGCCTTCGTAGTGGACCAGCCTTTTCATGACACGACACCTCGACGTGTAGTCGTTGACTACTCTCGCACAATCAATCCGATCACTGTTGCAGATCTACAACCAGCCGACTGCATGGAAGACGCACTTCATGCAATTGCAGGTTCTCGTTTCATGTCTAACATGGACATCAAGAGTGCATTCTGCACAATCAAAGTGAAAGAAGACGACGTGCACAAAACAGCCTTCGTCACCCAAGGCCACCACGAAGAGTTTCTACGAATGCCTTTTGGCCTCAAGAACGGACCGCCGACCATGACAAGAGCCACCAAATTGGCATATTCGCACCTTCGCAAACTAGGTGTTGTCACCTACATCGACGACATTGCCTGCGTGCACAACAGTTTCGAAGACCACATCAAATGCCTCCGCGAGATCTTCAAGGCCACGCGAAGCATGGGTTTCACACTCTCGCCGACCAAGTGTGTCTTCGCCTCGCCAACCATCACGCTCCTCGGAAAAGTGTTGACAACAGAAGGCATACAGCCAGACCCTGACCGCACATCTGCTGTATCTCGGTATGCTACACTGACGTCCCTACATGAGGTTCGCAGCTTCCTTGGATTTGCGAACACGTTTCGCAAACATATAGAGACCTTTGCTGTGATTGCAAGACCGCTTAATGAACTTCTGAAGAAGACCACGAGCAAAGAAAAGAACAAAGAAACGCCCACTCAAGCACTTCAGCTTGCCCTCGACAATACCCAGCAGGAATCCTTCGAGTCACTCAAGATGAAGATCACTTCGCCGCCAGTCCTGTCCTTCTTCAAGCAAGAATGTCAGGCGTATGTCGAGACAGATGCGTCACATGAAGGTCTTGGAGCCTGCCTCTCGCAAGACCAGAATGGCAAAAGACGTGTCATAGAATATGCCAGCAGATCCCTCAAAGACGCAGAAAAGAGGTACCACATCAATGAGCTTGAATGTACTGCTGTACATTGGGCTGTGACCGAAAAGTTCCGTCTGTACCTGCGTGGACACAAGTTTGTGCTCATCACTGACGATTTCACTGTGGCGTATGCAGTGAAGAAAGCCAAGCTGAACCGCAAGTTTGCACGCTACATCGTTGACCTGGCAGCCTTCGATTTCACCGCCCTCCACAGGCCAGGCAAGGAAAATATCATCGCTGACCATTTGTCCCGCTACCCTCTCCCCACCCAAGCATGTCTCGCCGTGCTAACATCACAAGATTCAGAGCTTGTTCGCACTCAGCAGACCGATGAGTACTGCCGCCAAGTCCTTGACAAGCTACAGAAACAGCCCGACACGCATCATCTGAAGCAAATTCATAACTCCTTCAAGTTATCAAACTCGGTGCTAACTCACGTGACAACAGTTGGAGGCCATAGGAGAGAACAACTCGTTCTTCCTTTTGCATTGCGCTCCACAGTAATCCGCCTTTGTCATGACGAGAGTGGCCATCTGAACAGTGAGAAAACGCTTGAACGAGTACGCTCGAGGTACTGGTGGTCAACACTACGCAAAGACGTCAGAGCCTATGTTCGGGGCTGTGAAGCATGTCAACGAACAAATCGTCGAACCACACTTGCCAATGGAAAATTGGGAGCCCTTCCGATTCCTTCAACGCCATGGGAATGCGTCTCAGGCGATCATGTTGTCTCACTGCCCCAAACGGAAGCTGGAAACACCCATTTGTTCGTACAGATTGATCACGCCACTCGTTACCTTCTGGCAAAAGCCACATGTTCGTTGTCGGCAGCAGATGTCATCGAAACCATCGAACAAGATGTCATTCAACGTTTTGGACCACCATGCCTGTACATTTCCGACAATGGGCCCGCATTTGCCAGCCACACAACAGAGCAGTTCTTTAAGAAGTATGGCATCGAGCACCATCTCACACCTCCGTACACCCCACAAGCAAACGGACTTGTCGAAAGGGCCAATGCAACCTTAGTGAACACACTGAAGAAACTCGCTTTCAGGAACCCGCAGGCATGGGACCAGCACTTGCCCAGTGCATTGCTGGCAATTAACACTGCAGAGCAAAGCTCCACAGGATACTCTCCATTTTTTCTTTTGCACGGGTATCAACCTCGCTTCCCGAGAGAACTTCACATCGGAACTATAACATCGGACGACTCCCGTGAGGATCAACTCGACATTTTGCACACTGCACGGACCGATGCTACCACGAACCTCCTACAGTCTCACCAAGGAAGCAAGCGACGCTTTGACCTGCATCGCAGTGACCACAAGTTCAATCCCGGAGACTTGGTACTATACCGCTGGCCCCAAGCCAGTGATCACAAACTAACACCGCCCTTTAAAGGTCCATTCGAAGTCATCCGCCCTGTTGGTACAGTGTGCTACCGTATCCGAAGAGTTGGCAGTACAGATGACAAGATCGTCCACTTCCAGACCTTGAAGCACTTCGAAGACCGACCTCAGCTGAACCTGGCCCCGGACATATTCACGGAGCAAGAGGAAACACCGCCCCTCCCATCCGAAGTGAGCCGCCCAAGACGTGCTACAAGACGTCCACGTCACCTTGGGGACTATGACACTGATTTTTGAAAAAAGAAGCTCGCAACGTCTTAAGGGCCATGTGCCAGTGTTTTTGTGCTAATTAGCCGTTTCTCGCTTTTTTTTAAGGGCCATATGTGAGCAAGTGTCGCCATCTATCGTTGCATAGAACAAATATTTATACTACTGCCACCTGTTGTACATTTTGATAAATTAATAGTTGTTATACCCAACAGTAGTTTGGTTGACATCTGTCATCTCTGGGCCCAAGTCGCCAAACGAGCGCCAAAGTTAGGCTTCGCTTCCCGATAGTTCGGCTGTCATCTGGCAGCTACGGGCCAAAGTCGTCAAACAAATGCCTAAGTTAGGCTTCGCTTCCCGATAGTTCGGCTCTCATTTGGTAGCTACGGGCCGAAGTCACCAAACAAGTGCCAAAGTTAGGCTTCACTTCCCGATAGTTCGGCTGTTATCTTGAAGCTACGGGCCAAAGTCGCCAAACAAGTGCGAAAGTTTGGCTTCGCTTCCCGATAGTTCGGCTGTCATCTGGCAGCTACGGGCCAAAGTTGCCAAACAAGTGCCAAAACTAGGCTTACTGACTTGGAGTTCGGCTAATGAGGTATTTGATGTACGCGGGTGGTCTTCATCCCAATTAAATAGAAATCAAGTTTTATTCGGGTGACCACTTTATCTTATTTTGGGTGTCTCTTGATTTCTCCAGTCCAAAGGTTGGCTGAATGTTTTGACGCGGCTGGACCAGGCTTGGCAAACACAAATTGTGCCGAATGTTGTACTCGCGCGTAGGTACACACGCCAATATCGGGACGCGCCGTGAGACTGGTTCGACATTAAGGCGCGTTCACACGGGCGATGCGATGTAGTCGTGCGATAACTTTCATCGCGAAAGCGACCATCCTGGGCAAAAAGTGACGGAACTTGTGCGGTCACTTGCTGACCCTATTTTTTGCGATGCGATCTAGTCGCCGAGAGGCTAAGCCGATCACGGCGTTCGGGGCGAGAGTTTTTGAGACGTGACTCACCAACGAAAGCGTTGAACTTGACCACTTAATTACTTTTTTTTTTGCGATGCGATTTAGTCGCATCGCGCGACTGCTTGCATCCCCGGTGCGAATGCGCCTTTATAGAAAATGCTGCCGTCAAGATAACACTTCGCGAGACTGATGCGCACACGTCTCAACAGATATCATTATTGGGCGGCGCATTGCAAGAGCGAGCGTGGCTCTGTGCGTGTCTTGCATTGTGATGATACACTGTCGAATCCTAGCGATAACAAAGAGCGGAAACGACCGAGGCTCCGCGGCGCGGCTCCCGCATCACACTTGGGGAATGTAAATGAAATTCCGGAACTTCTATTATTTTAGCTTGTGGGTACCTTTTAAACATTTAGAAAATGGAGACACAAAAGGGACGATACAGACAGAACAATCTTTCAACTTCAACAACATTTATTTTTGGCTTCAAGCTCGAAGCCCGCCTGCTCCGTGGGAGTGCCGGAAAGGGAAATCTTAGGGGAAGGAGAGGAAGCGGAGGAAGTGTACAGGATCCCCCTGTCCTGCGGGGCCAGGTACATCGGGCAAACGGGGCGATGCCTCAGCGACCGACTCCGCGAACATCAAATGGACGGCGAAAAAAGCTGCTTCGGATTCTCAGCACCCGATCGTCATTCACGTTAGAAAATGTCCGGGCTGTGCTCCTAATTTCGCCGGCACGACAGCTATGGGAAGCCACTGCGAGCGAGTCCGGGGAGAAATAATTGATGCCTATCGGATGGCGACAAACCCGCAAAACCTAAGCACCCCTTCCATTTCGCTCTCAAGAAAAGAGATTATCTTTCTGAGGCCCACAATGGAAGCCGAACGCTGACAGGCTAAGCAAGGCGACATGGTCACCGGCAGAAGCGGCCTTTCCTTTCATGCGTTGTTTATGCCCCTTCGACTTCGACTTTTGGGAATCCTCCCTACCTGTATTGTTTCTTCGTGTGGCTGTCAGCGGGCGCGAGAGCCGCTAAACCAAATAAAAAGGGTGGAGCGAAACGCGTCACCCGGCGTGAGCTCTCTACGTAGGACGCGTAGGACTAAAACGTTTAGACGAAAATTTGTCATGTCACTCTCTCTGTCACGCTGATAAAATCTCTGCGGCTGTTGTTTTCGCCGTTTGCCTAGTTCTAGAAATAGGCGGGCCACGTAGGTCCGGTTTTCGAAATGCGCTTTTCAGTGTCCTGTTGCTTTCGTGCGTTGCAGGCGCGGCCGTGTTTTTTTCTCGTAAACGGCCGGAATACGTCCACGGCAAATTTTCGGTAACAGCCATATTTTCCCCCGGACTTCCTGGAATTCTTTTGATGTGTTTGTTGGACACGCTTCGACAAAAACAGCTTTTAGCCGACGACGAGACGTCAGTTTAATATGCGCCACCTTCTTTCTGAAGTGTGCTTGTGGGGTGCCTGAATTGGATTATGCATCTATCAAGGATTACATGATATCGCTATTTTATTAGTAAGCACATACACTGCAAGCATGCTTCTGGTAGTAGTCCCGCTTTCCTCTCAATCTCCGCGGCTTTTTTCTGTGATGAGATTTGCTTGGCATGAGGACAGTGTTAATCATAATTTATAATTTGGTTTTCGTTTTACAGAGAAGTGCGACCTTTGTAAATATCTCGAGAATACCCTGTGTGTAATGATAGTAGTTTAATAAACGCCTGGGAGCGATCGCAAAACTTTTTGTCCGTATATGCGATTGGATATGCAACAAATGATATGCAACATACACATACTTGCACGACGTTGGGTCAATGCGGAGCAGACGCATCGTAGAGTATTCGCACAGTATTGCGCGAACGTTAGGCCGGGGCGAAACGGCTGAACGGCAATACCTGCCGGATATCAAACGGTGGTGCAAAACTTCACATTTGAATGGTACTGGAACCGAATTTCGGCCGATACTGGCAAGATACTGCAAAGTATTGCCGTGCTGCTTGGTAACGGAGGTGATGACATCTGACCAGTGTGTTTCCAACGCTAATTTAATTTAATTATCTTCTGGGGCACGTGAAAAAACACTTCTCTGACACACCAGAGATATTACAAACTTGGGCGGGCCTCTCACCTTTCTTTGCCGCTTTTGGCACTTGTTTGGCACTTCAGTGGGTAGCCAGAGAAGAGCCGAACTTCGGCATGCCGCGAATCGCCAAATTAAGATTTACTGCGGGAGTTATGACTCAAGTCTGACACTTACTTTGGCAGAACTGTGGCGCACCAGAGAAAAGTGAAACTTGGTGTGGCCGAAATACCCGAGTTAGGCGTTGCTTTGACAGTTAGGGTTCAAGTCTGGCACTTACTTTGGCAGAACTGTGGCGGACCAGAGAAAGGCCAAACTTGACAAGTTCGAGATACCCAAATTGGGCGTGCTTTGGCAGTTATGGCTCAACTCTGCCGCTTACCTTGGCGGAACTGCGTCGGACCAGAGAAAGGCCAAACTTGGCATGTCCGAAATGCCAAAGCAACGCCGAAATTCGGCGTTGCTTTGGCAGTTACGCCTCAAGTATGGCACCAACTTTGGCGCTCCTCTGGCGTACCAGAGAAGAGTCAAACTTTGGCATGCCCAAGGATCACCCAACTAAGGCTATAGTTAGGCACCGTACTTTGGCACTGATGATTGCCATGGTGCAAAACCTAACTGCGCCAAGGTTGGGCGCTTATGTGTGCGAGACCTTTGCCCAAGTTGGGCATTCCTCTGGCGTGCTACCTGGGGCCCTCTAACCGAGCTTTCGGTTGCAAACAAAAAATCCCCATATGGTCGAAATTCATCGCTAGTCCTCCGCTGGGACGTGTCGGATCATATGCCCTCGTCGGTTGGGCACGTTAAAACCCTAAACTTAAGTTTGATATCTGTGCTTTGAATGTGTTATCAGTATCCTCTACATACAAATAACTTCAACAACGATTCCTTTTGAGTTGTTTGGATAGGAGTGCATTGGTTTATCTTTTCTTGTTTTTGTTTTTCACGACCAAACATCACCTGATTATTTACTTTTTACAACTGTTCTTGCTTCAAATTTTATAGGTTATTTTCGTTTCATGTAACTTTTAAACTAAGTATTGGCCACATATATGTTTTTGTTTAGAGAGCAATATTGTTTTTTGCACATCATTGACGGGACAAGAAAAATTAGCAAGCGCCAACAATATAGTATTGATTTACACATAAGGGCCTTTAAAAGAAAATAAAACACTCAGCTATGCGAGTAAATTAAGTTGAACTTTCTTCCGATCAAATCCAGATCATTTTTTAAGACAACTGTGCATTGATTGCAAAATGTCTTTGCTAAAACAAGCTAACGGTGAGCCAAATTTAAGAATAAACCTTCGTTTCTTAAGGGAAAAAAAGTAAGCTGACGGAGTATGTGATGAGGTGTCTGACCAAAATACGAATGTGTATGATTGAGAAAGATATATCCGCCCTGATCCAGTAGCTATTAAATTCATGCGGTTCGTTCTATTTCTTCCCCTGAAAAGGGTTGTGTCTTATTATTTTTTCTAATTTGCTTCTTAGGAAAAAGTTTAATAAGCAGAAACCGTTACCAATTCTTAATGTACTTGATCTATGTGATGCCTAAAACGTTCCCTCGCTCAATGAAAGACAAACTTGATATTGCGCGAACCTATATTTTAATTGTCTGATCGTTTCCTCTTTCACAGGACATGACGTTTCCTGTGTGCCAACTATTGTCCGATCTGAATAGTTAAGAAAGCAAAGGGTTTTTCGGTTTTAGCTGGCAATCATCTTGTCTTTTGTTGTTGATCTTTTTCCGGAACGTATACAAAATTTGATAAATTATAACATAAGCTAAGATTTTTAATTTGTTTCATAACTCTAAGCTGAAATTCATGCTGAAACTCCTTATGCCTTGGTAATGAAGATATTGAAGGCAGCAAAGTTTATAAAAAGCAATGTTAATTTGTAGCTGTGTTAAAGGTTGATGCTTCAAAGGCACATTAATTTGTCGGTCTCTTACTTCGGCTAATTTGCAAGTGACAAAAATGGTGGAAATTCGTCAGTGCTGCCACAATGGGATGTCAGTAATGAAATAAATGAGGATTATTAAAACTTTTTATAGGTTTGTTGTCTCTTAGAGTAATATACGCATGGATGACCTACTTTTTACTTTGTCTATCATCAACTGTATCAAAACAAATACATATATTATGAAAAAAATTACTTCGTCACTATTCATAATAGATGATCAATGGGTGTATTTGCAAAGCAATCAACAAAACCCTGCTGAAAAAGGTTACCATTCTTGGCGCAGTTCGATTTTATGCAGACTAACATAATTATAAAAGCTGGGAAAATAATAAATTAAACTATTAGAAAACCTAGGCTAATAAGGAATACCGAGATAAAAATGGTCTCTATCATTGGTTTCCAATATTGGGTACAACCCATGTGTAAACGGATAAAATTGTGTACTTGGATTGTAAATGAATTAAAATGTTGGAAAAGCCAGAATGTGATTGGCTTATATTATTTGACTAAAATGGCGTAAATTTCCATACCAATAGGAGAAATCATAATATAATATTGGGAGCAATATCGAAATACGAAATATATTGGATGCCTATATTCGAATCCTGGCGCATCATTCGATACCTATATCCGATATTTTGGGCCCTCATCAGGAATATATATTGGAAATCATGGAGCATTACTGGTAAATATAGCGGTATATAATTGGATAATTTGGAATGCCAATATTCGATTTTGAATGGAAGTAACCCCGGATCGTCATTGGCCCAATATTGTAAATTTAATTGGTCCAACATTGGAGCTGGTTTAGATCTAATATTGGTTCCATATTGGAATCCGAAACGTTGGGCCAATACTGGTGTGCACATTGTGACGGCTTCAACTTCTGGCACACCAGCCGGAGGCGCTCCAACTCCCCCACCGCCCCCTCTGGTCGTCGTAAAGCCACGTGATCCTGGCCTCATTTCTAGCACCCTACAGCAAAAGGCATATTAGAGTGACCTCTGTCAGACGGTAAGCATTTATAATTATTGGGATGGTCCCATCATGCTCGCGAACATCATTTTGGACTTGATCGACAACGCCTGGACGTAGTCTGAAGCCCGTGAGGGAGACATTACTTCGCCGCACCTCTGTAAATCCAAAACTCAAGACTTTTTCGAGTGTTATACCGGAAGCAAGCTCTAGGCAAAGTGCAAGCTGTCATCCTAATATCCCTGTGCTAGAAGGCAAGCTTTGTGTGTCCCTAAAGTGGAAGACTTGAGCAGTTGCTCAAATGCCTAAAAGATGAAGCCTTTCATGTGCTCGTTGTCATAGAGTGTGCAACGGTCACCGAGGTCCCGAAGGATTGCCACAAGCGCAAGACAGCTTCGAGCCGAAGAAGTATGCAAAAAGTCTTCCGGTTACAGAACACCAGATTTGTACACGTTGTTATGAAAGCAGGGAATTACATATACAATTACTCGAGGCTGAATTGTCATCATTACCAATACAATTATCCTTATACAGTAGTAGGTGCCTGTTACACAAAAAAGTAACTCGTTACTTTCCTGGCATTACTTCCAACTTTCCGGTCCTCAAATAAGAAGCAAAGGGAGGGCGGCTATTCAAGAGTTTATCGTTTCCACCAGTGCTTAGGTACTTTGAATAGCAGTTTGCTCTCGAAAATCTCGTCAAATATTTTGCCTTATTTTTTGTGAATATATCGGCTCTCCAGTGGAGCGAAGTTTTTTCTTTTTTTACCCTGAAGAAAGAGAAAACTTGGTCGTTGAACCAGGTGCTCGCTATTGTAAGAATCGTGAAACTATAGAAGTCGGAATAAACATTTTTTCGAAAAATTTGAAGCCAAAAAAAGAAAGAACTATTAGAGAAACAAATTATTTCCCCGGAAGTTTTGAAAACATTGTTTGAAAACATTGTGAATAATTATCTGAGCAGAAGTAACCCAGCAATAATCTAAAAGACAGTTACAAAAGTCATTAACGCAAGAGTGTTTTTGCAAATTCTCGTGGTGTATTATTATTTTACAATATATTCTTAGGCGTTAAGGCGAGCTTTTGTTGTTTTATAGGATTTTTCGCTACTCATCTGACCGCTGTCAGCAGAACAAAACTTGACTGAAAGGGGAAACTCAGAAGAATCCAATTTAATTCCCCAGCAGATCACTTTAGCTTTGCAAACCCTGGTGCACAATTTGGTTAGTTCTCGAAACACGGGAGCTACGATTTTCTGTGGATATGTTTTAAATTTCCGGTCCGTACCATCTAAGACACCGTTCAAAATATGAGGGTCAACCATCCATGAGCTCAAGAATGGTAATAGGCCAGCTGTGTGTAGATTTTGTTGTGCCAAGTACGATGAATATTTATATACTTTACACAGTAATTACAAAGCAACTTCTTTACATATTTAGGTAGAATGATGATTGTAACTCGTCACATTTCGTTTTCAGTCCCAGCGGGAACAAAAACGAGAACTTAAAAACAAACTGAAATAGAGAATTCTGTTTGTAAATAAGCTTGATTGGAATGACACAGTCACCTGCTCTGACAAAACGCAGTGCCTGGAAGTCCTCTTCAAATGCTCAAAATCATTCTTGACGCCGCCTAACACTTCGATTTTTTTTTTGTGGTTTCACTCTTTGCAAAACTCAGCTTGCTCAGCCACATCGTTGCGCGAAGCACACCTTTATAAAGATTCGGATCCTCGGCGCAAACAATATAAGGCATGCAAGCTCTTAAGGTCAAGATGTTGACTTCTAATAAGAACAAAAAGAGAACTGTCGAAGTGCACGCTATTTGTGTAACGTATGAATGCGCACCTGTTCTTTCCATCTCATTACTCTTTCTTTGCTTTCTAAGATGCGAAGACCAAAAACACCAAACGATTACTCGCCTCCCGAAAGCTCGAGACAATCAGCAATGTCCTCTTAGGTTATAGTGACTACGACAGTCAGTACAATGTCACAACGGCTCACTGTCACAGTACACTGTCACAACGGGCGGCTCCGTCTTCCCCTGAAATCGACTGGAAATGTTGTTCCAGTAACTGGCCCATGCTGCTCAAAACATATCAGCACACCTCTCATCTTTTGGAAATACGAATATTTATTTTAATCTTGTGTTGTCCTTCAAATATTCTTCTAAAAACTCCGGGGTGCCCAAATCGCTGTCAACGTTTGTTTTACGCCAGAATTTTGTGACCAGATAAAGATTGCGATCATTTTTGTTTTTGATGCCCTTCCACAAATTAAAGCACGTTGTCGGTAGAATGCGTATTTTGACGAGGAACTGATATCCTTGTATCATAGTATCCGTAAACCAACTAAAATGAATATATATATATATATATATATATATATATATATATATATATATATATATATTTGTCGTCAACTTTCTAGTACGTTTTCTTAGCAATGTTAAATACTACATTCCACACTTCACCATCGTTAGCTGTTGCCACGTCGCAATTCGCTGCCGTTGCCTCGCCTCACATCTACCTAAAGGACATTGAGCTGTTGTGCGGCTGTTCCGTGCTACATTCGTTCTGGATTGCGTATCGGCATTCTATTCTTTTTTACCCTAGGATGTAAAGTTGCAGCAACGCCGCGAAAGCAAGGATTACTTTTTAAAGTAAAGGTCACTAACTTATATAGAAGAGTAATTGTAACAGTAACAAGTTACATTTTGATATTTGGCAATTTTAAATGCAATTCTTTATTATTACTTAGTAAACTGTACAAATATCATCAAGTAAAAAACTAAAAATAAATATTAAGCCCAAGGATCACATCTACCGCATCTTCGGCATTATACGGAAAGTTAAGTATGCTTGCAACACCAGTCCTGTGTGAAGACAGTCTAAACGTTATGCTCAAATACCAGGTATTGTGATATTTGCGTGGATACGTTACTGACGCGTGCGTGACAGAATTGGCATCGCGGATGCTTTGAAGGCGATACGCTGTTCAAACTTCAAGGGCTCAGTTGTTTTCTTTGTTTTTTTTTTACAAAAACTGTTTTTTGTTGGTATTCTAAGGTTAGTGCATAAATAAAAGGGGATGTCGCGCCCTTTTCCGGGTTAGTCGCCATTCTGTCGGAAGATTTAGGTACAGGTTTTTTATTAGTTACAGTAGTGAGTTCACATGTTTGTTGAGTTTTGCATTCATGCCCATTTTTATTAAAGAGAATAGGTCATTGAATGTCAGCTGTTGTTCCTTTCTGCGTGTTGTTTGCAACCTACCACACATGAGTAAATCTTGCATCTCCTTCGGGCATATTGGCTTCGGAAGTTACATATAGTTTAACGGGAAACAATACACGGACAAAAACGGCTTGTTATGTTTGATATTCCGGTTCAATTTACCTTATATTTACTGAATATTTAGGAATGTACTCACATTAAGGATTTGCGGGGCAAGTAAACACAATACTCACCACGGGTCTTCAAAGGTCTGGTTGAAATCTCCTGCTCCAATCTACTGTTTTGACGAACGAAAAAATAGTCATTTTATAGAGAAGATACACCTCCCGACCTTTTCAAGAACAAAGCTCCATAGGAATCAGTGGAAACGCACTTCCACTCTGACATTATCTTCAGCGTCGGATTTCTCTACATCTGTGTACACTCATGTATGCTGAGAATGGGCTTGCGTGGGCTATAGCTGTGTTTTGCCTTATGCCGCGAGATTAGTGAGCGAGGTTGTTTTATGTTCCTAGCCTTCATTTTGTAGAAGGCCCGAAATGACGAGAAAAATGATGTCCGGCGCTGTGTTTCTGCTAAAGTAGCTACATTGCCTGTTTGCTAATTTTGACTTAAAGGGGCAATAGGCTTTTCGTGGAAACTCCAATACACCACGCGTGATGTCCAACACGAGTGTCTTTATTTGTCCGTGCGCATATTCCCCCTGACGCTGTGGTGAGCGGGAGAAATAAAGAAGGTGGCAAAGTAAACATTACCTAGATAGGAAGGGAGAGATTCAAAATATCGAAAATTAATATGGCGAATTATCTACACGCCGAAAATCGAAACACCGTAAAACTAGAAAGCCGAAAAAAAAACGCCAAAAAGTCACATAGCAGAAAATGAAGAAAAAAAAAAACGAAAATTCAATTGGCCGAACACTACTGCACAAAATATAGATAATTACAAAATATGACATCGAATACCAACCCTCCCAGTTTCCTTGAGAAGCCAGAAGACACGTTTTTTTTGTTCTGTCACATAAGATAAAAATCGCTTGTTTAATGCTGTTCAAACTGTTGAATTGCGTTCCATTCCTCGCCGGAGGCCGGGACGTCTAGTTTGTCCCGGTTTTTTTTTTTATTTCCCAGCTCATTTGTGTGTTGTGAGGAGAGTGGTTTGAAACATGTGTACACTTCTCACACTCGCACTTCAATTGGCAGGAACGAGAAAGCGGCAAACTGCCGTATCTTTGATACGAAACCATCCACATCACCTTTCTATAGCCGTCCTGACTTCTGCACTTTCCTCCTTATTGAAAGACATAGGCGGAACATGCCATCATGCACTTTCGACGACGGGAGAAGTGTGTTAGCTGGGTTGATTGCTGCATATTCAAAGTCCGTGCTCGCTACCTTCAAATTTAATGCAAGTCCCAGGTCTGCAGCGGAATTAAGCATTTCTTCGGTGAGCACCTCGTAAGCCGCTTAGGCTCGTCTCGTGACGAGGCGGTAGACAAGAGGATGCACGAGACCGTGAACAAAATCCATGAAATCTGCGCATCTCTTCGAAGATCGGCGACGCAATCTTTGCATCCATCAACCATAATGTAGCGTGAGTGAGTCGCTTCAGGTTTTCGTCCGTAAAAAAATAAATAAATATAGAAGACGAGCTCCATCTTTGCATGTCTAGTCGCAACGCACAAGTCCTGTTCATCCTGGTTCTGAACTCGGATTCGATGTTGAGCTGCTGTGAGGGTTTGCGTGGACGGTCGATTTTACTCTTCCTTCTTACCAGCTGGTGCAAGGCTTCGTTGCTTGGATACGTGCTACTTCGAAGACGCTTCTACACTAGCCGAGACTTGCTGTACAATCTACAGGGAGCCTCGCCTGAACATGCCGTAAGAGCCTTCATATCTCTCTTGTCGCACACGAAGAACCGTAACCCTGCAGACATTCGGGCGTAACCTCAATTAGGCGTTGTTTTCGAAACAATTTCGAGAATATCATCTTCGGATTGGTCGGTTATCAGTCTGGCGTGGCACTCATGCGTTTTTCACACATCTAGCAGTGCCTTGCACCCTTTTTTTTTAGCACGTAAACGAAACCATCAAATTTCCAATTAAGATTTGCTTTTGTTTTTATTTTTTTTATTTTGGGAACATTTGACAACCACGGCTTCGTTCATTCCGTTCGTACGCCATCAAAGAAAGTTATATCGCGCACTGGACTGGCATTTTTTCGTATGCACTGTGCTGTGGCACTTTCTTTTCCGGCCAACCAGAACTTTCTTGTCTTGCTGATATGCACGAGATAGCAAAAATAAAATTTTAGCTCAGGTGGACTTTCAATGTTTTGCTGTACTACGCCCTAAAAACCTCGTGGCAGTACAAAATGATGTGCATGACACTCACAAGACTGTGATGGCAGCGAAGCGTTTTAGTGTAATGGAATTGATTGCTGCGTGAGTTTTATCTGAAAGAATATAGATTACACAAAACACATCAAAAACGCGCAAACTAAGCTGATGCATATCTGCTTGCCAAGAAATGTTTAAGCTTAAGTTTATGTTTAACCATTCATACTTCTCGGCGTTTTGCTTTTCGGCGATTTGAGATTGCGGCATTTTAACTTTTTGGAGTTTTAATTTTAGGGGGTTTGGTTTTTTCCGTGTTTCGATGTTCGGCCTTTTCATAATTCGATATTTTGATTTTCGGCGTTTTGATAGGGACCCTGATGGGAAGCCCTAGTACTTAATTTCACATATTACTTACCGATGGCGAGCGCGGAAACATATTCGACACGAGTGGTGATTCAGCGTTCGGGTGAAAACTCGTTCAGTCGGACAGAACACGGGTCCCAACCGAACACTGAAGGAGCACTCGGGTGATTTCAATATGTCACCCGCGCTCCCAGTAAGTGGCGTGGAAAATTTAGGACTAGCCCAACCTTATACACCTGTTGCAAAACGTATAGAACCAACAGCGGCGCCACGGAACAGGTGGCAGTCGACTTAGGCAACGAAACAGACGCAGGAAAGCCGGCGGGGGCAGGCGAGCAACTGCATCACTGCAACTCCCTTTCTTCCTCTCTCGCTGTCATGAGTATCACGTTGCAGACGTTGAGTGTGGAATAACGGGCACACAGGGCTTCGCGCTGTCTTTCAGCATTTTTAAGCGAATTTTGCTCGCTAGACCTCGCCTGTTCGCCTGCGTATCCTCCGTCGCGTCGAAGACCGCCTGCGACTTCACTCCAAAAAATGGGGTATATTTTTACACCCCTTGTCAGACTTGTACGTAATCCGTTACAAGTAACGAAATTACTCGTAATCCCTTACATTTACCGGTAATTTAGTAAGGGAATAATTGCATATTTTCTAGAGTAATTCTAAAGTAATTCCCTTACATTTTTTACGTTACGGATTTCTTGTAATCTGTTACATTTTTTAGGACCAGCCCCCCCCCTCCCCCCCCCCCCTCTAAAGAAAGGTTGTTTTCATTTTGGTAAAGTTGTGCGCAGTGACACTGTCACGCGTACTGAACAGCGCAAAAGGAGGCTTGGCACTATTCAGTTCCGCAAAGCCTTTTTTTTTGCAACACCAAGCCCCTGAGCAATTTTTTAGAACCTAACAACAATGTCAAAAAATCCAAATGAACATTTCTACAAAAAAAAAAGGGGGCGGGGGGGGGGGGGGCAAGTTATATCCGCTTTTTTGTGTGTCTTCATTTTTTTCTTTGCGATCAAAGGCGGGAAGAGGAAGACACCAAGTGATTGTATGCTTGTTCGAGAAGCTCGAGGTAATAAGTGCACAGACAAGACTTAACAATGGCCTTCTCGTTTGTAGTGACTAGGACCATTTTCATAATGTCACAACACGAGACAACGCTCCGTCTACACTAAAATCCACTAAAAGAGATGTGATCATATGTGCAGGTGTTATTGCCACAAGCATCTTCGCTCGTCGAGGCACAATTATGATCTTCTCTTAGAAACAGGATGTATCTTTTTCTGCTTCTTTCACCTTATTTGACCCTGTTTTAAAAGCTACTTACTTTTTTTGTAGTCCAACATCTAGGGTTGGCCAACTTTATTTGTGAATTCCAGCCAGATTATCTGCTTCTCAGTTACCCTTTTTGTGTGTCAGCTTTTTGCGAGCACTTCGAAAATGGTAATAGTCTTCCTTTTTTTTTTCTTCCTATTTTTGCCCCAGCACGACGCATCTTATCTCAAGTAGATATTTTTACAAATAAAACATAGAGGTGGCTGACGTAGACTTGAGATTCTGGGCTTGAGGAGAGAGTGAAACTCGTGAGTGGGGCCGTAGCGGGGCTTACTTAGTTCTCTGCCCTTCGCTGCCCGTGGCATTAGCTGACGTCTATCTGGAGAACACCGGAGTAAACTGCAGTCGGTCCGTGCTCCGTGCGTTTTTAGACGACACCACGAAAGGTACAAATGGCAAACATGTGTTTACATGTCCTTGTTTTAACCAAAGTTCCAATTAAATGTTGTTATGAGTGTCCTGTTTTTTTTCTCGATTACTTATATTAAAATATTGGAAACTTTTTTTTATTCACCGACGTGTCAACCGAGGCTCGGCCTGCTCAGAACCAATGGAAGAAGAATATCGAGCCAAACCTTATTTAATATTTACATATCACCAGACATGTACCGTACGCATTACAAGTAATCAAATTACTTGTAATCGATTACTTTTTTGAGTAATTATGTAATCAGTTGATTATTTTTATTAGCCAGTAGTCACAAGAATAATCTGAATACTTTTTGAAGTAATAAAAATTACTTCTAACCCTTACTATTTTTCCACAGGACCCCCCCCCCCCCAACCCCCGCACGCACCTTTTTTCATTTTTCTGAAATGACAAAAATTAAATTTGCTTCTCTTTTCGAACAGAAAAAAAAAAGATTTCTGCGTACCTGTAGGAAACGAGGTCAACAGCTTTGTATGTACAGTTTTCCTGGAATGTTTGTTTTGTTTCGTTTTTTTTTTCGAGCTGGGACTGGGATTGGGAAGACCCAGGGAAGCTCCAGTGCGTGACAAAGGCCATTCAGGGCGACGTTTGAGGCAGCAGCATGTAGCGTTGTAAGTCCTTCGTTGAAATTAGCCCCCTCACGCACACACGCGCAGAAATTAAAAAAAAAGAACAAAAACAATCTTGCTTACGGTACCAACTCGCAGCATATCGGAGAACCAGAACCGAATAATGCCTAGAGTGGATGCCAAATATAACAAAGCCAGTTCAAATACACGCCAAGATCCTGTATTTCCTCTACGTGGTCTTTGCGACAACCAAGGTTTTGAGGCTGGAAGTAGTTCATTGTTATGAGCGCTAAATATGTAAGACTTCACACAATAAACTAATCGGAAGAGTAACGGTTACTTCTAAAAGTAATGTCCAATTATTTTTGCTGTCGAGTAATCAAGTAATCTATTGGAATACCTTTTAGCCAAGAGTAATAGTAATTGTAATCCATTACCTTCTTTTAGTAACGTGTGCAAGACTGCTTATCATCTTACTGTTACCTACTCTACTAAAACTCTCGAAGATCAGGCAACGGCTGCAAGGACGAAGCTTCCCTCTATCTTCGAGGTAAAATAGTACTTATATTGCTTCGCTGAAGAAACTCAATGCAGAGCATAAAGTATTCGTGAGCCACAATATGGCACTCCCATCCAGTGTCTCAGTTACAAGAGTGTTCAGCGTATCAGTGGACATCTTCAGTAAGAAATAACGCAAAATGTATGAAGAGATTTTCGAGAGTCAGCTGTTGCTCAAAATACTCAAGGCCGATAAATGGAACAGTTGGCAACAATAAAAACTTGAATAAACTTCTTTCCTTTGTTTCTTAATTGAGGAAAATAATGTTGAAAGTAACGCCATGAAAGTAACGGATTACTTTTGGGGGTAACAATCACTTACTTTTATGGGAGGGTAATTGTAATTGTAATAAATTGCAATTTAGCCTTGAGTAATTGTAAATGTAATTCTTTACTATTTTTTGTAACGTGTACAAGTCTGCCCCTTCTCACGATGATGATGATTAGGAGTTTATTGGCGCAGCAGCAACGAAGGCCATAAGGCGCCAGACAACGTATTTAGAGCATACTATAACAAAAGTTTACTTTGAGGCTACATATTTACAAATGGTATAAATATCCAGTTTGTTTTAAAAAGTCTCAGATACGGCTGAAAGGAACTAAAGGTTTATCGCCAAGCAAAAACGAAGGATGAAATGAGAGATGGTCCCTAAAAAGTTCGAGAAAACATGATTGGCGGAGTGGCTGATGGGACGAACAATGCCACAAAATGTGCAACACGATGAGATGCTCTCCAAAATGTTCACATAGTGCAACATCTTCACCACGAAGCAGATACTGATGTGTCACACGGGAGTGACCTATCCTCAGACGACACCGAAGAACCTCCACACGACGTACTCTGTTAGCTCTCCCAAACGCCCAGAAAGGGCTTGATAATGCGAAGTTTGTTGTTGCTCTCCGTATCCCATTCCAGCTGCCATTTGAGAAAAAAAGATTTCCTCAGAAGTGGTTTCAAATCTTGGTAGGGTAAGCAATTGAATGCTCTAGATGAGCCTCGGGGAGACACGGCCAATTTATCCGCCTATTCATTGCCCAAAATCCCAACGTGGCTGGGCACCCAGCAGAACTTAATGTCCCGAACGCGTCGCAGGGCGTTGTTGATCTTACCATGTAGATGTTGGACAAGAGGGTTCTTTGTGGGCATCAGAGAGGACACAGCCAATAAGGCACTTTGTGAGTCGACAAAATTTACAGCTTTCATTATACTACTGTCGAGTATATTTTCGACTGCTTGTAAAATAGCATAAAGCTCTGCGGTGAAAATGCTTACCCTACAGTCAACTTGCGTGGCTTTGCTCTTGGATGCGGAATACAGAGCACACCCTACAAAAGAGGACGATTTGGACTTATCTGTATAAAACTCCAGGTAGTCTGCATATTTTTTTTGCAAGGAGAGGAACTCCCGCTTGAGGATTTGTGGTGAAATGACCCTCTTACTGTATTTTGCGAGTGACCAGTCACAGAAAATCGGCAGGGCATCCCAAGGAGCACCCTATGAGTGTTTTTAAGCAAGGGAATCTCATGAAGGGGAATATTAAGAGATTGACAAGTACTTTGCAAACGGAAGCTTAATAGTCTAACAATGCTCGGCTTGTTTTCGAAAAGCTGTGAACTTCTGCAAGTATGAAGGACACTATAGGAGGGATGTTTTGGATTTGAAAATACTTTGTAAGCATAAGAGACGCTGAGGTACTGCCTCCGTTTCGCAAGGGACATTTTATGCGTTTCAACATACAAACTCTTCACAAGAGATGTGCGAAATGCACCTGTAGAAAGTCGTAATCCAAGGTGGTGTATTGGGTCAAGCATCTTAAGAGCAGATGGCCGCGCTGACCCATATACTAATGCACCATAGTCGAGACGGGATCGAACTAAGGAGTTATACAGTTGCAGGAGACAGCGCCTATCAGAACCCGACGACCCGTGCTACCGGTATCCCAGGTAGCACGGGCCATCGGGCCTATATTGGAAATATCTTGAGTTAAAAAAAGAAATATCACAGGCATGGCGGGTTAAAATAAGCGTTTCTTTTTGTTGGTAAACCTGTGGCGCGCTCTTTTGGAACATGAAGAATTAGGATTTGAGGTGTTGTTTTTTAGTAGTAGGCATTTTTCAGTAATTGAAATCACCTTTTCTTAAAACGTTTCCAATTGATCTCAGCACAGTGTTAACAGATTATCTCAAGAATGCATATAAGAAGTTCCCAATTCAGTGTAAATGTTATCGAAATCGGCTTTGTTGTAATCTCTAATAACTTTATTTTGATTTTTGACTCAACGGAGCACATACGGTAAAATGCAATAGTAAAGGATAATTGATTAACCCGATAAAGTTGTCCACTGAAGTTGGTCTAAATGTTAGATGTAGTAGCCGTTTTCCTTGTTGGCTTATGATCTACTTGAAGCAAAGGATAATTGACAAGCACTCACAAAAAGTTGGCAGAGTCAACTGACATTAAATTAGACGATCGGCTCCACTCGGCCTGCAGACAATTTTAGGGTAATTAAAATCACCCATCAATAGCAGAGGTGCATTTGGAAAGTGCGTTGTAGTTAAATCTATATAAAAATGCAATTAAAAGAAAATTTTGGCAGCATATGATTGTGAACGAAAACAGCATCCCAGTTCACACTTTTGAAGTTTAACGGTAATGCGCACCCAAATTATCTCTAGAGAACTCTTAATATTTACAACAAAGGATATGTTATACTATTACTCCAATTAAGACGCAGCCACCATTTCGTACTTTTATATCAAGACGACAAGTGTTAAAATGTTTATGTCGGAGGAACAACTCTGTATTTCTTATTTTTGTTTTCTGAGAGCCATGACTCGGTTAGTACAACAAAGTTAGCGTCACAAGTGTGAATTGCAAAAAATAAATCGTCGCGTCTTTTAATAAACTTGTTATTTTAGTGGAAAGGACAGGTAAGTTTGATAAGTTACGTTTACGACCACTGCACCTCTGCAGCTGCTAAATTCAATATTGGGACAAACTGGTATGTAACTAGACAAATACATCGGAGAACTTGGTTTGTGATTCGATTATAATATAGAAGAAGTCGGAACACTATTGGTTAAGAGTATTGCACTAAAATGGCGTATCATTTCATATCACTATCGGAAATCGTGGTAAAATATCGAAAATCGCGGCATAATATTGGATACGAATATTGCAAATCCTGGAATACCATTCGACAGCAATATCGGATATCTTGACCTCTCATTCGCAACCTATATTGAAAATCCTGGAGTATAATTGGGATCCAATATTGGAAATCATGGCGTAATTTTGGTTAGAGATATTCATATTTCATTGGATGAATTGCAATACCGATTTTGGAATAATAATGGAAATAACCCCGGATCACCGCTGACCCAATATCGGATATTTAAATCGGTTCAACGTTTGAGCGGGTTACGCTCTAATATTGGTTCCATATTGGAATGCAAAACGTTGGGCTAATACTGGTGTGCAGCCTGGTACGGCTTAAACTTCTGCCACTCCACCGGAAAGCTCTCTAGCTCCCCCACCGCCCGCTAAATGAGACAAGACTGGTCTAATTTATAGTACCCCAGAGCAAAAGGCAGATTGGAGTGACTTCTGTGAGAGGGTAAGCGTCCGTAATTCCTGGGATAGTACCTTCATGCTTAGGAACATCATTTTGTACTTGATCGACAGCACCTGGACGTGGTTAGAAACCCATGAGGAAGAAATTACTTCACAGCGCCTGTGTAAAACTAGAACTCAAGACATTTGGATCGTCATACAGGACGCAAGCTTTAGGCAAAGCGCAAGCTGTCAGCCGGGGTCGAGACATCTACAGAATCATGTGTGGCCTACACAAAAAGATACAATATTTCTGCGCCGGGAGGTTAACACCGAAATGCCCGAACGTGAACAAGTTGAGCAATTTCTAAATTGTCTAACAGATGATACCTTTCAACTGCTCGTTATCAAACAGTGCCCGACGGTCACGAAGGTTTTGAATTAAAGTCGCAAGCTCGAGACAGCTACAAAGCGAAGGAGAATGCGAAGGTTCTTCCCGTTGATTAATACGAGACTTGTACACGTCAATAAGAAAAGTAAGAAATTACATTTACAATTACTCAAAGCTAAATTGTCATTAATTACAATTACATTTATATATAGGGGTAAGAGACCGTTACACCAAAAGGGAACCCGTTACTTTCGTGGTGTTACTTCCAAGATTACTGTCCTCAAAAAAGAAACGAAGGGAAAGGGTGTATTCAAATCTTTATTGCTGCCATCATTTATTGAGTATTTTGAGTAAGAGTTTGCTCTCGAAAATCTCGCCAGATATCTTGCTTATTTGAGTGTGAAGATATCAACTGCCACGCTGAGCACCCTTTCATCTGAGACACTGGTAAGGAGTACCGTATTGTCCCCTACGAATTCTTATTGCACAACATTGTGCTTCTCCGACGGAGCGATGAAAGTGCACTTTACCCTGAAAAAAGAGGGAAGCTTGTTCGTTGCAGCTGGTGCATGAAACTGTCAGAATTGTAAAGGTATAGAAGCGGGAATGAAAAGTTTCCGGATATTTTGAAGGCGAAAAAAAAAAAACTATTAAGAAAACAATTTCCTTTCCGGATGTTTTGGGAACAATGGAAAAATTGTCTGAGCTGGAGTAATCCAGCAATGATCTAAAAGATAACAACAAAGCCTAATAACGCAAAAGCTCTCTATCTTCATATTTGATATTTGGTGTTTATGCATTTCGCTCGACCTTTTCGCACAAAACCGTTCTGCGGTTGCTTGTTTTGCTTGTTTCTACACTCTAAGAAAAAATGACTACCCCGGGTAGTCAAAGTACCGTTTCGGGGCTTTGAGTACGCCAGCCTTTGGGCAAAATGTGAACCGGAATGGCCACTTCTCTGCAGGTTATGACAGGGGGGGGGGGGGGGGGGGGGGAGTGGGGGTGGTCACTTTCTAATTCAATATTTGCGTGCAAGCAGTCGTAAATGATATTAGTAACTGAGACAACTAAAACAAGACTATAAAATATGCTCTTCTTTAGCTTTTGTGATCCTTGAAGATCCGCCAAGATCACATCTGTTGTGCAATGCGCGTAAATTGGTGGAATAAAAAGTTTGTCAGCGCGAGCAGCAGCACTGGTTGTCAACATCGCTTAGCTTGACGCAAGGAGGTTATCTTGACGAGAGTATTTGCAGAAATGAGGTAACAATATTCCTGTTGCTGTATTTTATTCTGCAGCTTATTTTTAAAAAAAATCACCTGAACCCTGTGAATGTCCCCTTTGACTCTACATATTGCATTCTCGGCTAAACCGTTGAACCGCGGTTGACACTAAGTGGTGGTGGGGTGCTGTACATGAACGCTGTAAAAACTGTTTGCAAACAGTACTGTTAAACTAGGGTCCGTTGTCGTTGTCGAACACCAGTGTCCTTGGCTGTCCAAATCGACCAAAGATGTTGCACTGGGATTCTACTGCGGTCTCGGCCGATGCTTCCATCTGTTTTTTGTCCCAGTGGTATCAGTATTATGTAACTCTCCAGCAGTATGGCATAATATATCTGAAGTCGTGTTCAGTTACTTGGTATCCAACCTGCCCTACTTGAACCTGCACCAGAGGTATTTAACAGAACTAGGCACATGTTGTAGCGATACCGCATACTAGGCGTATGCGTGCCGGAAAGAGGTCAGATGACGAACTGCGCTCTAGGTGATGAAGGAACCAAAAAAGCCTCCGTTTATTGAGCGGGCCGATAATATACACTGCCGGGAACATCACGTGGTCATGACCCTGGGCGGACGGGCCAGCGATAATAACATAGGTAAGCGATAGCAGGCAACAACACATCCCTCTTTTTTCGAGAACAAAAAAAAAAACGTTGCACATACAAGGCAAAGAATATACGTTGCCCCAGAACTTCAAAACAAAACATAGTCATCAATACCCAGCCTTATGGGTTTCTTTACTACTCTTCCAAACGGCGCTATGGTGCGAGTAGGGTCACCATTGGCTACCGCGCGAGATGGAGGCGCCGAATCTGTAGCCGCAGAGTCGTCCGTGCTATGTTCCAATTGTGCAGTACTTGGCTGCTGTAGCCGCAGAGTCGTAGTCGCAGAGTCGTCCGTGCTATGACCCAACTGTGCAGTACTCGACTGCTGTTTATTGTCCGGAAACTCGTATGCCTCCGTGTTTTCACCTTCTTTTGGGAGACGGTCAAGCATTCTCCTGTTTCGGCGGAGATCAACGCCGTCGTCTGTCCGCACCACATATGACCGCGGTTTCGGCGCCGGTGCAAGGACTGTGGCCACGGACTGCATGTCTGTCACCCAGACCTGGTCACCTGCTTCCAGCTCGGGAAGCCGTCTGGCCCGATGGCGTCTGTTGTAGTAGTGGCACTGCTGCCTCCTAAACTTCTGGTCGCTAGCCACTACTTCTTTCGGGCGGCTTTCTCCCGGATTTCGATGACGTGGCAGCATTGGGACCCTGGTCCTCAGTCGCCTACCCATAAGTATTTCAGCAGGGCTGACCCCCAGAATGCCGGGCGTTGCCCTGTAAGCCAACAGTGCCAGGTAAGGGTCTTTGGACTTTAAAACGAGATGCTTAACCGTCTGGACCATTCGCTCTACTTCTCCGTTCCCCTGCGGGTGTCTCGGACTCACGGTGACATGGCGGACCCCGTACGAAACAGCGATTTGTTCAAACTCGTTACACGCGAACTGAGGACCATTATCGGTCACAACGCACTCAGGGATTCCATGTCGAGCAAAAATACTTTTCAGTCTTTCAATGACTGTTCCCGACCTTGTGGAAGGCAGAATAGCAACCTCAGGGTAACGTGAAAGAAAATCAACCGCGACAAGGTATGCCTGGCCGTTGATTACACACAGATCAACTCTCCCTCTCTCCCAAGGAAACGATGGTGTTGCGGTTGTCATCATCGGCTCGGCTTTTTGCGGAGCATGTTTTGCGCAAACAGTGCACCGATTCACGGACAGTGCCAGTTCGGTGCTCACCTCAATCCTGGCCACCAGAAAGAACCTTTAGCAACACTGCAATAACGGCTGATGCCCTGCTGCCCATCGTGCAGTTTGCGCAGCACTTCTCTTCTTAGAGACTGTGGGATTACGAGCCTTGTTCCTTTCAACAAGAGACCATCAACCACGCTAAGGCATGCTCTATCTTGCCAGTATGGCGTGAGAAACGAAGGCACATTTGGTTTCTTTGGCCAACCGGTTTTACACAGTCTGATGAGGTGTTTACAAATGTGATAATTAATTTGCCATTCTCTCATTCTAGACAAAACATTGTCCCCCGCTGGCCCGTCCGCCCAGCGTCATGACCACGTGATGTTCCCGGCAGTGTATATTATCGGCCCGCTCAATAATCGGAGGCTTTTTTGGTTCCTTCATGACCTAGAGCGCAGTTCGTCATCTGGCCTCTTTCCGGCACGCATACGCCTAGTATGCGGTATCACTACATGGTGTCAGAAGTGGGGTGTGTCATCTATCGCGCTGAAGCCGCGGACGGCAGCATTCCTGGAAAATGGAAAATAAGCCCGCAACGGTGATCCCGGCCCAGCAAAGTCTTGTCAAACTCCGCCACCGCTGGACTTTGACAAGACGTCAGAGTGGTCGGCGTGGATCGACCACTTCGATGACTACCGCTTCGCAACAACACACATGTCTCGCTTCTTCTTGCATGGTCTTAACTGTCTTCGTCAACACCAGGAAACCAAAAGATGGTGTTTGCCAAGCTCTTCATGACTGACATGACTGAATGAGTACGTGTCAAGGTGCATAGCCTCCTGTATACTGATAATGCCTGCTCAATTGCCGTTCGCCAACTATCAGCACAAGGGTGCGCCGCTTCCTCATACAAGACAGAAAATGTGAGCGACGTGAATAAGCCTCGTGCGTCTTTGTATTCTTGGTGGTGTTTTTGGCATTTGTCGTGGTACCTGTGGGCAAGAACATGCCGCGGCTCTCATTTCTCGAGAACTCAAGCAACACCTGGGACAATTGAAAGTGATCGAAGCTCATTTCCAGGAAAAACAGCGTCCCCAATTGTTTTTCCTAGAACTCAGTAGTACTCGGTAGGCATTATTTGGTGATGGATATTAAGGAAGGCCGGCTCATCACGATGTCACATCGGGACGTGCCACGTCACAGTGTCACAGGACGCCAGCTACAATTGATGTGGGAACCATTGTACAATGCCTCTATTGTGCATGTGTTTCCCGTTTACTTTGGCAACTGA
Organism: Ixodes scapularis; assembly: GCF_016920785.2. Classification (NCBI taxonomy): domain Eukaryota; kingdom Metazoa; phylum Arthropoda; class Arachnida; order Ixodida; family Ixodidae; genus Ixodes; species Ixodes scapularis. Next base: position 108,233,538 of record NW_024609846.1, read on the forward strand.
TGCAATCAAAAGAGTTTTTGGTGGAGGCTATCGAGTTTACAGGTTACGACTGCCTGCGGTTTCGGCTAATTGATGATTTTACTTGGTTGCTCGTTTCAGTAGAATGTCTATCTTGATTCTGTTTGTCCATAATCTCTTCACTGACTGGTTTGTTCCAAAGTAACTCTGGGTCTCTTTAAGGAAGCCTCAAGAAAATGCTGTGCTAAGGCTGCACTAGCCTTGATAATTATTTTTCTTGAGACCGAGAGACTACCTGATTTCATTTTAAGCATGCCGGCCACTGCAGGGGAAAGATGACCCAGATTTAGAAGGAAGTAATAGGTTTAACATGTGTATATTCCCTTTGTAGCTGAAAAAGACGTGCCATACCTAATTAGAAAGACAAGTTAAACAAAAACATTATTAGGTATTAGGATAAAGAAAGCAGAGCATACTTTAGCGCAGCGTTCAGTATTGTGTACACATTTTACTCTGTAGCAGTGAGTTCATCTATGATTACTATACATTCGGATTTTAGAAGGCTATCATTGACACTCCTACTTCCTCTAGTACACTTGGAGTATGTAAAATACATTAAACCTGACTGACAACCATACTCGGGCGTCCATCATATGTTTGAGCTGTGCTTGAATTATTTTTTTTTTTTCAGTTGAAGTGTATCTTTTTTGCTCGGCTTGATTAGTATCTACTTCATGTACTGAATGCTTTTTTTACAGGGTTGCATCGCCACAGGGGACTTGTGCGCTTGTAGGCGTTTGGTGAGGGGCGTCACCATGAGCCCCGAGCCCAGCGTGGGTTCAGACCCCCTGCATGCCTGGCAGTGCTAGGTGTCAATTGGGGTCTTGGCAGTTGAGCTAATCCCGGGCAAGGTTTCCTTCAATGGCCCCCCGGGTTAGGCAACACACCACCCGAGCCCCACCTTTTCAGAGACAGGTGTCCTGTGTTAGCTCGCCGAGGACGATTTGGTCAGTCGCTTCGCATCACTTCTCCTTTCTTCTGATTTTCTTCTCCATCCCTCTTTTCAACCCGTCATCTTTCTGATGGTAACAAAATTCTTTAAAAGTGGATAGGAATTATATTGACGCTTTAATCACGCGCCAGATTGAGTCGCCGTAGCCGACCTTTCCTCGTCTTACCGAGATGCCGAGCCACTGAAGCGGTCATTGACCAGCCTCCTTAAAGGCCTATGCTGGGGAGAATGACACGGTAGCACCCATCGTGGCAATCGCCTGTCCTGCTATGGCAATGATAAAGTGAAGCGAACGGACTAAGAGGGCACAAAAACTGACGCTCGATTGTGGCGGCACCCATGAACAGCTGCCTGAAAGCGTCTACAGCCCATGGGTCTTAAAATCCACCATGTAGTGACATGGTGTCGCCAAATACTTTTTTTATGAAAATATCTCACTCCATGAAAGTTCAATGGTATTGGCACGAATATGCTTTGCGTGGTTGCGACGACTGGATCCGCAGGAACCTCGGGATTTTTCCCTTTGAATAGACGGATCTTACCAGCCAGTTTCGTTAAGCTGCCACTGCAACAATGTATCGAAGGAACGTTAACAATTCTGCATGTGAGAGAATCCTGCTGGAGCTTTGCGCTTGACGAGACGACTAGAGCCGTCTCGTGCACTGCCGCCTGCTTCCTATGAACTAAAGTTATGGCAGCGTCACGCAAATGTGGAACGCTTAAGGCCCTGTCACACTGAGGCAACACGAGTGCAACAGCAACACAACACGTTGTGAAACAGTCGGGAAACTTGTTGCTCGCTCCCCATGGTATCTATTAAACCTGTCACATCGCGCAGACAGCTGCACAATATGGACAACTGAAATGTTGCCTCGGTTTGATAGCTGTAGGCAACAAAAACACCAGCAACTTGCGTTGGACATTGTGTGTTGCCCTGATTGCTGGGTGAGCGAATTTCAGGCTGGCAGCACGACAACACACATAACTTCGATCAATAGTGACAGATGGGCCAGTTGGTACAAGACTTATTTTCACACAATGCGCCGCAAGACAAGGACAGAGTAAGTGAGATAACACGAAGCGCTACTTTCAACTGAATGTTTTTTTAGAACACACTATTTATATTGTCACGGGTGGTGACCAAAAAAAAACAGGAAATAAACAGGAAGAAATAAACATTTAATATGGCGAACTTGTGCCAAAAATAAAAGAGTATAAACCATAATAATAAAGCGTCGCGGGCGTCGAAGTCGGCGTGGCAGCAGAGTCGAACGCTGGGGCGAGATTGACTCGACAAAGTCGCCGGCGGCCTCTTATCTAGAGTGAGTCACAATCTCGAAGATTCGGTGGAGAAGGTTGGAGCGTAGCGCGCTCGGGCGAGAATGAACATGCACTTTCTAGAAAAAAAAGAGCAGGGATAAACGATAGAAGTTATGTCCGCAGCAAGAATAAACGAGAACCTTCTACAGGTCCGTGACCTTGCGCGCGGCATTATCCCCTCCCCCCCCCCCCCCCTTTAAAAGCGCATCGTCCCGATGCAGCACAAAGCGAAAAACAAATCCACAACTAAGGGACAGCAGAATCGCGAGCCATAGCTCACAGTTCACTGTTCACAGTTCACAGTTCACACGTCGAGGACGATAGAAAGTGCTATCGTTCGTAATACGGCTTCAGCCGGACGACGTGCACCACCTCGGGTCGTGGCTGACGTCTTGTTGATGGTCGTGTTCCGTCGGGAAGAACTTCGTAGTTCAGATCTCCGAGGCGTCGGATGATCTTGTAAGGCCCGAAGTAGCGCTTCAGCAGTTTCTCGCTGAGACCACGGCGGCGGATAGGTGTCCACACCCATACCCTGTCTCCGGGCTGGAAGTGGACGGCGCGGCGACGAAGATTGTACCGGCGAGCGTCGACACGCTGTTAATCGTGGATTCGAAGGCGGGCTAGTTGGCGTGCTTCTTCTGTTCTCCGACTGACCACATGGGCATCGTCGCATCCGTCATACACAGGCTCATGGGGCAGCATCGCGTCCAGCATGGTCGTCACTTTTCTTCCATGCACCAGCTCGAATGGCGTAAACCCGGTTGTTTCTTGAGCTGCGGTGTTGCTGGGTGCTGGGTACCGCATGCCCGTGCAGCGTTTCCCACCCAGGGTCCGCAGCGCAAGCCCGATTCCAAGCCCTGTGAGAAGACCACTCAACGCGGAACCTGAAACTCGGACCAGTCGCCGCACCCAAGGTCTACACCCGGAATACGGACTTTTGCCACCCCGGACCAGGCAGCCAACGAGGCCGACGATGGACAACCAGTCGTCGCAGAACCCGTCCGCCGCCGCCGTCGTATACCTTCCCGCCGCACCCCGGACTCCGACGCCATTTCACGGCGAGGTCCACGAGGACGTTGAAGATTGGCTGCAACATTACGAACGAGTTGCTTGCCATAACACATGGAGTCCGGAGCAGTGCCTTCAGAACGTCTACTTCGCTCTGGAAGGCACAGCACGCACCTGGTTCGAGAACCACGAAGCGTCGATTTCGTCGTGGGAAGAATTCCAGGCCGAGCTGCGACGCACCTTTGCCAACCAGCACCGACGACAGCGTGCCGAAGAACTCCTGCGAGCGAGGACCCAAGGGCCGACCGAAAGCGTCACGAGCTTCGTCGAAGACGTTCTCCACATGATGAACCGGGCCGCCCCAAACGCTCCCGAAGAGAAAAAGCTCCGGGTCTTCATGCGCGGCGTCAAGGAAAACATTGTCGGAGGCCTTGTTCGGAACCCGCCTACCACCGTCGAAGGTTTCATCACAGAGGCCACCAACATCGAACGTGCCCTCCAAGCACGCGCCGCCCACTATCACCGAGTTCCCGGCGTCGCTGACTTCTCATCTTCCGGCTACAACCCCACGGACATCCGCGAGATAATCCGGGACGTCGTGCGGGAGCAAACCAGGAAGCTGCTACCTGCTGCCACAAGCCCGGCTACGCCCTCAGTCGCCGAGATTGTCCGGGAAGAACTGCAGCAGGCGCTACAGCCAGAAGTTCTCGCCAGCGCCACTCCTGAACCACCGAAGCTGAGCTACGCCGCAGCTACCCGACGACCACCCCCTGCTCACCCGTATACGGCGCCACCTCGACGTGAACCTCCAGCGCCGCAGTATTCCCGACGCCATGAAGATCGGGCGTACGTCCGCCCAGAACAAGCTGCGCCACGAAAGACCGACGTGTGGAGGACGGCCGATCGACTCCTGTTCTGTTATCACTGAGGTGAAGCCGGCCACATTTACCGTCGATGCCCCTACCGACAACTGGGGCTGCGCGGGTTCCACCCGAACGACCCGCGCCCAAGGTACGACGAACGTCCTCGTGACATCGAGGAGTATCTCCGACGTTCGCCATCTTCAACGCCGCTCCGTCGTGAGTCCCGCTCACCGTCGCCCAGACGTTCAGCGTCTCCAGCGCCACGACCCCGCCGAGAGAGCCTGTCGCCCTTGCGTCGCCGGGAAAACTAAGAGAGGCAACGCCTGGAGGTGGCGTTGCCGAAGACGACCGAAGTAAAGAGCCTCCAAGAACGCCGAAGCGCTCCCACTCTCTCGACGCTACGTATCACAACGACGTCCCTGCATCGGTGTCCAACAACCTACAAATCATTATCGACGGCCACGATGCATCGGCACTCGTGGACACCGTAGCAGACTACTCTGTCTTGAGTGGGAGGCTCTCTCGCCGCCTGCGAAAAGTGACAACGCCGTGGGAAGGCCCTCAAATACGAACCGCCGGTGGGCACCTCATCACACCAGTCGGGCGATGCACTGCTCGCGTCGAGATTCACGGTGAGACGCGCCCTGTGAAGTTCGTCGTTCTGCAAGACTGTTCCAGGGACGTTATCCTCGGAATGGACTTCCTCTGCGAGTGTGGCGCCGTCATCGACCTCGGAGCAAACCGGTTGACGCTACGAAAACCTATTTCACCACCGGAGCAACCCAAAGCGACGTCATCTGCGGTCCGAGTCCTCGCCAGCCACGTTAACTTACCGCCACGGTCGAGTGTTTTCGTACCCGTCGGGATCACCGAAGCTTCCTGTGGCGAAGTTCTGCTCGAAGGAAGCCTCCAGTTACTTCTTGGAAGAGGAATAGGCGTCGCAAGAGGAGTTGCTGAACTTCAGGATGGTCGCACTGTGGTCCTCGTTACGAACTTCCGAAATGAAGCGCAACACCCCACAAAAGGTGCAGCCGTGGGCCAGGTCAAGGAACTTCGAAACTCCGCCGCTATCGCCGCCATTACTGACGAATCCTCGCCACCTCAGCAAAAGAGTACGTCGCCAGTGCAGCTCGACATTGACCCTAAGCTTTCGGGCCCGAAACGACGGCAGCTGCTTAACCTTCTCGCCGAATACCGGGATTGCTTTGCGACGTCGTCGAAGGTGCGCCAAACCACCGTTGCGAAGCACCGCATCGTTACCGAGGACGACGCACGCCCTGTGCCTCGATCGCCTTACAGAGTCTCCGTTAAAGAAAGGGAGGTGATCCAGGAGCAAGTTCAAGAGATGCTGAACGACGACATAATCTAACCTTCAAGCAGTCCGTGGGCCTCCCCAGTCGTACTGGTTAAGAAGAAGGACGGAACGCTTAGCTTCTGCGTGGACTAGCGGCAGCTGAACGCGGTGACGAAGAAAGACGTCTATCCACTCCCCCGCATCAACGACACGTTAGACCGGCTGCGCCACTCCCGATACTTTTCATCGATGGACCTGAAGAGCGGCTACTGGCAGATCGAAGTCGACGAACGGGACCGAGAGAAGACAGCTTTCGTCACACCGGATGGGCTGTACGAGTTCAAGGTGATGCCCTTCGGACTGTGCACGGCGCCAGCAACTTTCCAGCGTGTCATGGACACCGTACTGGCAGGACTGAAGTGGCAGAGCTGTCTCGTCTACCTTGACGACGTCGTTGTGTTTTCCAGCGACTTCGACGAGCACCTGCGACGACTACGAGCTGTTCTCCAAGCCATACGGACCGCCGGACTCACCCTGAAGCCGTCAAAGTGTCGGTTCGCCTATGACGAGCTGAAGTTCCTAGGTCACGTGGTCAGTAACGAAGGCGTTCGCCCCGACCCAGAGAAGACTCGCGCCGTCGCAGCATTTCCAGCGCCGGCAGACAAGAAGGCCGTGCGAAGGTTCCTTGGGCTATGTGCCTACTATCGGCGCTTCGTTCGAGATTTCGCGAGGATTTCCGCACCGCTCACAAGCCTCACGAAGGACGCCGAGAAGTTCGAATAGGCCGAGGAGCAGCAGCAGGCATTCGACGAGCTGAAGCGACGACTGCAGGCGCCTCCTGTTCTTGGACATTTCGACCAGGATGCGGAAACCGAGATTCACACGGACGCAATGTTACCCCGCACCTCCACCAAAATGTCACGGGCGGTGACCAAAAAAACAGGAAATAAACAGGAAGAAATAAACGTTTAATGTGGCGAACTTGTGCCAAAAATAAAAGAGTATAAAAGATAATAATAGAGCGTCGCCGGCGTCCAAGTCGGCGTGGCAGCAGAGTCGAACGCTGGGGCAAGACTGACTCGACAAAGTCGCCGGCGGCCTCTTATCTAGAGTGAGTCACTATCTCGAAGATTCGGTGGAGAAGGTTGGAGCGTAGCGCGCTCGGGCGAGAATGAACATGCACTTTCTAGAAACACAAGAGCAGGGATAAACGATAGAAGTTATGTCCGCAGCAAGAATAAACGAGAACCTTCTACAGGTCCGTGACCTTGCGCGCGGCAATATACCCAATCGGGCTTCTCAAGTGAGAATTCAAATTCTTTTGTCTGTCAGATGCACTGAAGGGGCGCTGATGCACTAGTCATCCCCCTGCATTCTAATGTTAAATGACTCGAACATCTCTCTCGATAATTTACTTCTCAGCTTTCCCAGCATTTTTTGCTTTTTCCAGTTCCAGGGCGCAAGGGCAGCTGTCGAAATGAATAGGTAAATTCCCCGAGGGGGAATTTCTTACTGATAGCGCGTGCTCTCTTGCCCTTTCATTAACGCATCTGCCCGTTTGGCCCACGTACCCTTTTCCGCATGTCATTGGAATTTCGTATACGACCGAAGATGCGCATTCCACGAATTTTCTAGAGTGCTTCTTTCTGCAAACGTGACTTCCGTCTTGTTTATTGTTAATTCTTTGGCGCAGGCTGGACAGCTTTTCCGGGGCCGAAAACACAACCGACAAATCAGAGTGTTCCGCCACTTTTTTTAGGTTGTGTGAGACCTTGTGTATATACGGTATAACAGCGAGTCTCACTCTCCTCCTGGGCTCCTGTGCTTCCTCTTCTTTTCTTTTCATCTTGGGAACAAGTGTTTCAGCCACTTCTTGAAGAAAGCGATCAGAGTAACCCGACGATTTTAGGCGTTCCACCTGGTTGCAAAAACTACTTTTCACGGCGTGCTGGCACGACTTGGTCAACGATGCCTTCAAAAGGGAGGAAGCGATCCCTCTCTTAATTAGCTTAGAGTGTGTTGAATTAAAGGGCAGGACCGTTTTCTTTCTGCATGGTCTGTAGTCCCCCCAGCACACCGTGCTCCTCTTGAAAATCTAAACTAAAATCCAGGAATTGCAGCTTTCCTGACGCCATTGTTTTGAGAGTGAACTTTAGTCCTCGCGAATTTAAACAGAAAATTCCTAACCCTTTTTAAATGAAGTTATCATGCAACACAGAGGGCTGCGGTACCAGCACCAGGAAGTCATCCACGTATCTTAGTATCGTATAATCTCCCTTTTCTTTTAGACTGCTGAGCATTTCCCGGCCAAATCGCGCCAAGAAAATATCGCACAGTACGGGGGCAACTCGTGACCCAATGCAGATCCCATGCTTCTGGACGTACAGGTCACTTTCAAAAGACACAAAGGTGGAATTTAGGTAACATGTGAGCAGTTCTATAAATGAGTCCACACTAAGCCCAGTAGAGTTCCTAAACGCAATCTTGTCGTTACGCTGTATGCACTCCCTAACCGCAGAGAACAATTCGTCATGCTGTATGCAATAAAACAAGTCCTCTACATCAACGGAGAACCCGCCCGAGTAGAAAACATCTGCAGACAAGCACTGGATGGCCGCCCCTGAATAACGAATCAGAAACGGATCGTTTAAATCAAGACCCGCTAGCTGCTTGCCCAAGAACCCCCCGACTTCACGTTGCCATGAGTCCCTTTCCGACACTATCACCCTAAAAGTAATATTAGCTTTATGGGTTTTGGCAATGAAAAACACTTCCAGGCTAAGCTTCTTGGAAGCCTGAACCCTCTTCGCGAGACTGTTGAATTCAAGACTTTCACAAAGTTGCTTGGCCGCTGTCTTGATCTTGTTAAGTGACACATTTTCAACTTGCCTGAAGTTCTTTTGGATAGCAGCCCGCGACTTCTCCCCGAAGAGGCCCTCACGGATCACGACGAAGCCGCCCTCCTTATCGGCGGTCAGGAGCTTGAGCTTGTTCTCTTGGAAGTAAGAAACCACTGGTACCGTCCTTGGTGCCTTCTTTAAACGATCCGTTTCTGATTCGTAATTTAGAGGCGGCCATCCAGTGCTTCACTCTAAGAAAAAAAGGAGGAGAAAGGTAGCAACAGCGACTGTTTCTCCTTGTTGCGGACAAGTTGCCCAGAGAAGGGAGGAACAGCAGTTCAGATGAAAGGAGGAGTCAGTGGGTTCCTCTTTCTTCAGTTGGTGCAGGGGTAAAACATTGCGCTACTGACCAAGTGGTAAAAGGTTCGATCCCCAAAGGAGCGGGTTTGTTGTTTTTTTTTCGTAAAGTTGTTTTTTTTTTTTTTTTTTTTTTTATTTACCAAAACACACATAAACAAACCCAGACCGATGAAAGAAAAATTAAAGTTTTTATTATTCACCGAGACGTTTTCCTCCTTCTCCAGGCAGACCGGAGAAAGCTTTCGCCCTCCCGACTCATCTTCTTTCGGTTTCGTTTTTCGAGCACATCGCGCACGTTGTTTAACAAATAATGTTGAGTTGATTTAGCTTCAGCGGCAACGAAGGCCGCCTGTAATTCCGTCTTCTAGTCCAAACATGCATAACATTTCGGTTGCGTTGACGTTTTTACCATAATTTTATCGAACGAGCTAACGAAGCCTCTAGAAACAGCGAAGTTCCGGAGCAGTGCCAGCAGCGCTACATACACTGGGTAAGACGGCCGTCTCCGATTTGCGGGACACACGTGGAACTACAGCAGCGAAACGTTTTCGACGTTATGGAAATAGCGCGAACTGCGTCCAAGGCAGGCAGGTTTTTTTCTGCCGGCTGCCTGGGTGCCTTCCGTGCTGAGTTCGGTTCTGGTGTCCCGTGCCGAGAGCCAACCGGCGTTCAACGTGATTCTGTATTTCTGCGTGTCAGCAACATCGTCAACGTGGTTCTGTATTTCTGCGTGTCAGCGACATCGTGATGGCAGTGTTGTTGGTTGTGAACAGAAGACTGGAATTATCGCCGATGTGACCGTGTGTTTGCGTATCAATGGTGTACCCCGCAGGGGGCACCTGTGAAAGCAGGTGTTTGGAGAGTGGCGTCTTCACGGACCCCGAGCCATGCGGGTTTGCCCGCCCACGTCTGGCTGTGCGTGGCTTTCCCGTGTCTGAGGAAAAGGGCATCCTGGTGGTTGAGCCGAGCCCGGGGCAGGTTTGGACCCTTCGGGGCCCCCCGGGTGAGGCAATACAGCACTTCGGCCCCCGCTTCTCATAGACGGGAGTCCTGGTAAGGCCCGGCCAGGATGATTCAGCCTAGTCGCCACTTCTACTATCCCCTCCCTACTTTCACCCTTGTCTTCCCCTCCTTTTCACTCTTCTCATTTCTCTTCTTTCCTTTTTCAACTTCTTTGGCGGCAAGGGCTAACCTTGGGTGGTGTCAGACCCCTTGTCCAGAACCACACTTGGTTATAGTTCCTGGGCAGTGCTAATAGCATAACGTCTCCAGCAAAGCCCTTATTGTTATGGTGCGTTATTTATTCCCTTGTTGGGCTCCGTCATGGCCGGCACACCACAGGCTCCGAACAAACTTCGCCTCTTATGGCTGCCTCCTCTTTTAAACCCAACACGGTGCGCCCCCCTAAAAGGGGTTGCTCCGTACTTACTTTTGAAAAAGCATCTGAACCACCAAAGTTTCCAAGATTTCTTGTCCTTCAAGCCCTTGATCAAGAAAAGCTACTGGCTAAGCTCTCGCCTTTCCTTGTATCTAAATGCCTTGATGCCATCATTGGCAAAGCTTTCAAGGCGAAAAAGCTTTCTGGCAATCTCCTCGTAGAAGTAGAAACTGAAGTTCAAAGCAGAACACTTCTAAAACAGACATGTCTAGGAGAACACCAGATAAAGGTCAGCCCACACCGGACACTGAACAGTGTCCGAGGTGTCATCTACGAGGCTGATCTCATTGACTGCAGTGAGGACGAAATTCTGATGGTGATCCGTCAAGCGGATCACCATCCGCAAAGACGGGCAGGAGCAGCCAACCAAGCATATGATACTGACCTTTGAGCTGCATACGCTTCCTACGACCGTTAAAGCTGGTTATTTGCACTGCAAAGTCCGGCCTTTCATTCGCAATCCACAAAGATGTTTCCGATGTCAGCGCTTAGGGCATGACTCGCGCAACTGTCGGGGCCGTGAAACTTGCGGAAAGTGTGGCAGCAACGACCATGTTGCTGACATTTGTGAGAATACTCTCAAATGTGTCAACTGCCAAGGCAACCATGCTACTTATGCCAGAACATGCCCACAATGGAAACAAGAGAAAGAAATCCTAACCCTAAAAGCACAAAAGAACATTACCTACCAGGAGGCAAAACAACAGTATTCCTTTTTTGCAAAAGGAATGTTTGCCCAGGCGGTGCAAAGGGGACCAGCACCGCGAACAGAATCGAAGGCCACCCAGGTCTCGCCTGAGGTCCTTGCAGTGGCCCTTCAGTCCCCAACCCCCCAGCAGCGGCAGCAGCTTCCTCCGGTTCCTGGAGGGAGCGCACCAGCTGCTTCTCGACCACGGGACAGGCAGGGAGCCCCTCTGTCTGTCCCCACTCCGAGGTCCCCCCCGCAGGGAGAAGGAGCGAGAGTCTCGCCCCAACGCACGGGAGAAAGCCTCGTCCTAGGACCGGCATCGCGCCGCTCCTTCAACAGCTGAGGGACAGGGACGCATGGAGTTGGGCGACGCTCAGCCCGGCACCTCCACTTCTGCCCCTTTGAGTGAGGGCGGTCGTGGCCGGGGAGTTCGGCCCCGTGCCTCGACATTGCCCAGACCTTTACAACAAGCCTCGTCTCAAGAGGTGGAGGCGAAAGATGAGGCCACCGAGCCTTCCGCTCTTTCGTCCGACCAGGACGACATGGAGTGGGAGACAACCAAATCTAAGAAAAAAACAAAAAAAACAGTGATTCCACCAAAGTAGTTTTTTGTGGGAACTACATTCCTGGATTGGATTAATTGACTGTGTTGCGTATACCTTCATCTACTTCTGATATTAAGGCCTCCACTTCTCCTTCAATGGAACTGTCGAGGCTTACTTGCAAACTATGATGATGTTACTGACCTGCTAGAGGAGCACAGTCCTATTGCCTTCTGCTTGCAAGAGACTCACCTGAAGGAAAGTCACTCGAAAATCCTGAAACATTTCCAGCTGTTTCGCAAGGATCGTCAACATTCGAGCCATTCGTCTGGAGGTTCTGTTGTTGTTTTACAACGCTCAGTCCCTTGCACTGAAGTTCCCTTAAACACATCACTAGAGGCTGTTGCTGTCCGTATACCTATTGACCGTTTAATAACTATTTGTTCTGTATACATATCTCCAAATTATCACCTGGACTATAAAGAGCTCGAAGCTCTTTGTGATCAGCTACCTCCTCCTTTTGTGCTCGTAGGCGATTTTAATGCTCATAACCCTCTGTGGGGAAGTGCACGAAGGGATACACGAGGAGCACTTATTGAACGTTTTTTGGTTTCAACAGGATTGTGTTTGCTCTACTCTAAAGAGGCTACACACTTTTCCTCAGCAACACATACATCCACATCAATCGACCTTTCACTTTTGCATCCGACATTACTTCCATTGTTGTCATGGAAAGTCATCCCTAATCCCAACGGCAGCGATCATTTTTCCACTATTTTAGATTTCCAGAATCATCCTGTCACACTTCCAACACGGTCACCTCGGTGGAAGTTTGACAAAGCCAATTGGACACTTTTTAAGCAATCATCTCTTTTAGCTATTGCATCCCTCCATCAGCTCTCTGTCGATGAGGCAACAGATCATGTCACAAAACACATACTAGAAGCTGCTATGCTTGCAATACCAATGACGTCCACTCACCTCCCCAAACGGCCTAAGCCGTGGTCTAACCAGGACTGCAAAGAGGCAAAGAAGAAACAAAATAAAGCATGGGGCATATTTAGGCGATATCCAACGCCAAGTAATCTTATTTCGTTCAAGAAAATGAAGGCGCGTGCACGATTTGTCCGCAGGCGGTCAAAGAGGAATTGCTGGGAGAAGTATACATCTTCTGTGAACAGTCAGGCAACACCAAAGGAGGTTTGGGATCGAGTTCATAAAATTAATGGCTCGTATCATGCTTTTTTTCGTTCCTCTTTTGACAAAAAATGGGATATGCCCTGAAAGCCTCGAGAAACAGGCAAATATTCTTGGAGAGCATTTCGAATTTTTTTCTAGCTCAAGAAACTACACACCTACATTTCTTAGACACAAAGCACAGATGGGAAAGAAGGCTGTGAACATTTTGAGTGGTTTTCAAGATCCCTACAATGCCCCATTCACATTGCTTGAACTTGAAATGGTTCTCCACTGTCCTAAACAGACTGCACCCGGTCCAGATGGACTTCATTACATTATGCTCCTACATCTTCATCCTTCAACTCTTGAGCTTATCCTAAACCTTTTCAATAAAATCTGGTCTGAAAGCCATTTTCCGTTCGCTTGGAGGGTCGCCTTCGTGGTTCCTTTGCTGAAGCCAGGAAAGGATCCTTCATGCGCATCTAGCTACAGGCCTATAGCTTTGACAAATTGTTTATCAAAGACTCTTGAAAGAATGATTAACAGAAGGCGCGTGCATTTTCTTGAAAATAACGTTCTAGACAGATACCAGTACGGCTTTCGATCTTCCCGATCCACAGTAGATCACTTGGTTCGTTTCGAGACAACCGTGAGAGAGGCGTTTGTGAACAAACAACACTGCCTTTTCGTGTTTTTTGATCTGGAGAAGGCGTATGATACTGCCTCGCGATTTGGAATACTGCAGGATCTAATCGACATTGGTATCCGTGGGCACATGCTCGGCGCAATTAAAAGTTATCTAGAAAGTCGTTCATTTCGTGTAAAGCTGGGTACCACCTTCTCACGCGATTTTTTGCAAGAGAATGAAGATCCCCAGGGGGGTGTACTTAGCGTCACTCTTTTTATTATAAAAATGCCCATGTATCGTTCAGTTAAGTATTCTATCTACGTTGATGACCTTCAGGTTTCAGTGTCATCATGCAATCTTTCCATCTGTGAGAGGAGGATTCAAGTGGCAATCAATAATTTAACAAGCTGGGCTAATACAAACGGTTTTAGGTTTTCTACAGAAAAAACTGTCGGTGTATGCTTTTCTCGCCGGCGACGATTTTTTCTAGAGCCCTCCTTAGCCATCTATGGACTTCCTATCAAGGTGAAAAGTGAACACAAGTTTCTAGGTCTCCTCTTAGATTCAAAGTTAACGTTTGTTCCGCACATTAAGCAATTAAACTCAAAATGCATCAAATCACTCGGCATTCTCAAAGTGTTGTCCCATCAATCTTGGGGTTCTGATCGACTCTGTCTCCTGCGCATTTATCGTGCAGTAATTCGCTCCCGACTCGATTATGGCAGTTTTGTGTATGGTTCAGCCAAAGCTTCAGCATTGAAGATGTTGGACCCCATTCATAATCAGGGGCTACGGCTAGCCACCGGTGCTTTCCGCACTTCTCCGATCGCCAGCCTCAATGCAGAGGCCAATTATTATTCTCTAGAGAAAAGACGTTTCGCCTTTGTGGTTTATGTATTCACTCCGAGTAAGATCAGTCCCTCTCCATCCAGCTCTTGAATCGGTTGAGAAAATCAAGTTTGAGAGGACTTTTCAAAATAAGCCAAGTATCGTCCCTCCCTTTGCTCGAGGCACACTAAGGCAACAGAGTACTTTGACCTTGACTCAAAGCCCCCTGCGACAAAGTACAGAAGCTCTGCATCTCCTTTTGAGTATTCGTTCAATAACTGTAATTTCACTTTGACAAATCACAGAAAGAAAGATACTCCCGAAGAAGTGATGAGGCAAGAATTTTCTGAAATACAAAGCCAGTACCAACATCACTTCAGCATTTACACAGATGGCACTAAAACAGATTCCTTTGTTGCCTGTGCAATGGTTGGACCATCTGTTTGCCATGTAAAGAAACTTAACCCTTCTGCTACAATTTTAACAGCAGAGTTGAAGGGTTTATTATTTGCTGTGGAGTATACACTTAAGAAAAGGCTTCGTCGCTCTGTAGTGTACACGGACTCTCTAAATGCATTAAACGCCCTTGTTTCACAAAATTTAGTCAAAAATCCTTTGGTTGCTCAGCTGCAAGATAATATAATATCAGCCACCAAAACTGGGTACGAAGTTATTTTCTGCTGGGTGCCAAGTCACGTTGGCAGCCCGGGTAACGAGGAGGCAGATCAGGCCGCTCGCTCTGCCGTCACACACTTTGTGGATACAAGAGAAATCCCTCCCAAAGATTACTGTAAGAAGGTGAAACGTTCCAAAATGCAGAAATGGCAACATGAATGGGACCGCAAAGTAAACAAAAAGTTACATGCGGTGAAGCACATACTGAAGGAATGGGAGAGTGCCCGGCATCGCGAACGTTTCTACGAGGTGGTTCACTGCCGCCTAAGGATTGGCCGTACACGACTAACGCACGGGCATCTTCTGCGTGGCGAAGATTCCCCGGAGTGTGAGCATTGCCATAGCCATCTAACCATACATCATATTTTACTTGAATGTAACGTGTATGACCCAGAACGCCTTAACCATTTTTCGAACTATACAAGGAGCACACCCCATTACATCTTATGATTTTACTTGGCGACGAACCTCTTATTCCACACTCTTGTGTTATTAATTTCCTTAAAGCAATCGGCCTTCTACACCGACTGTGGTTTTATTTTAAGTCCCTAAAGTCAGTTTCATACCTTTTACACTTATACACACCTCATGTTCATAGTTTTATCCCATCATCTGCTACTAGAGCTCTTTCTTCTCCCTAACCCTTTTCGCCAATAGTTTATCTACCTGGCGCATTATAGCCTTAGATGCTTTTGCGTCACAAAAACCCAATCCGATCCAATCAGTGGTGTAACAACAAGATGAAATGACGTAAACTGTCGGGCATTGATGCCGCCGGTCGGGCCGTGATCGGAGGGGGCGGGGTGTCGCAGGATGACATTCCGCTTTACATTAAAGAGTTTAAAACCACTTGAGGGATTAGGGGCAGTCGATCGATGTGTGGATAGTCATGTTGGAACGCTGGTCTGAACGGTAAGCTCTTATCGTACAGTAGCCAATGTGACTGTCGGTCCCCGAGAGCGATTGCTCTCTGGGGAAAAGACTGAACAGTGCGAAAGTATGACGGAAAGTACGTATATTTACAATGGGAGTTTAGCATAAAAAGAAAACAGGTAAAATCGAAAAAAAACGCTATTCTTTATTTTACTGTTTAAATATATTACGGTTCCTGTAGAAACTGCCCTCCAAGTGGCGCGCTAGTATGAGCGCTGGAAGTTTTCGAGCTCGCAACGGCGTAGCTCCGTACACTTAAAGGGGCCCTGCAATCATATTTAAGCGTCTACCTTTTTTGCGGTTTCCACGTCTCTTAGGGTTGGGGCAAGCCAGCGGGCACGGAGAGAGTAACCAAATATCAGTGCGTCATATTTTAACCGGACGACGCGGAAACCTCCTCCACCGACGAGGGCGACCTGCGGTACCGAAAGCGCGCAAAATCTGCCGTCTTTGGTCCTGGGCTTGCCACTGGTCAAAGCCGCTAAGAGCTTTTTTTTAGTCGAGATACAAAATATAAGTGTCGCGAACCGTTTCAGTTATGTATGAAAGTAGTTTTTGTCCACTATTTTAGATCAGAAAAGAAACAAATGCAGTTTAGAAAGTACGGAAACGAGAAATGACCCGTCGACATACCCGCCACCAAGCGGCGGAAAAAAACGGCGCATACTAGAAAAGGCTAGTGGGATGAGGCTACGACAAACGAGGAGCGTAGAAAGGTCCCGGATGTACGCGGCGGCGCTGTGGTCGTATACCGGCTCAAGAATCCGACCGGTTCCGAGCGTTCCGAAGGCCTTCGACGCGGGCCCTGTTGGCGATTTGGCCATTTGGCGGTGCGTCAGCGCGAAGTGGCTCCCGTTCTGAACTGATCTTTACCCCATGTTTGCTGTCGTTTGTGGCCAATGAAATGTTATGCCGAATTAGTGTTTAGTAGCGCTGCAAATGCAATACGAGCTGCCCTGGCCGCCCGCTGCATACAGCCTAGCCAACACGTGCTTTAGCGGCGCCCTCTCGAGCCGTCGACACGGAGTGCGGCAGCCGTGTGCGCTCGATGAGCTCGCTACTCCTCCTCTAGTTCAAGGCCACTCAGGGCAGGACCTACGACGTCATGAAGGCGGTTATTTTTTGCTTGTTTTTGTAATTCTAATTTGCCTATAACTTTTAAAATAAAGCGAAATTTGAGAAAAGAAAAGTTGGATTAAGTTACTACGTTCAGTACGCTCAGGTTCAGTGCAAATTAATAACCAGTCAAAAAGTCATTGCAGGGCCCCTTTAACAGTCGCCACAATTCGCGGCTTTGACTGCATTCAAGTTGATCGAAAAGCGATTTCTCTGCCCGTGGAGCATCACTTCCAGCTGAGTGAATATCCGCTCTACAAAGATTAATTCAAGACGGCAATTGCAGCTGTGCGCGAACAGCACAAATAGAAAAAAACAAACACTACAATAAAAATACTGGCTACGAAGGACCGTGCGGGAAAACAAACACATGGCTTGGAACCACATTGAAGCGGCTCGATTTATTGGCTTTCAAATAATTACGGCATGATCGAGCGTTTTCTTTTTAATGAGAGATTCATCCCCTCAGCCATTAAAAATAGTCTCAGATGTATGACATTGCTGGAAAAAAATAAACATGTTCGAAATATTTTTTTTTGCTTAGGGAGTCACCGAAAAATTCCGTACGTTCAAAACGACCAGTATAAAAGACGGAAACGCAGGATTCGGGAGTAGTGATCGGAGTAGTGTGCTGTTGTATTGATATTTGTATGTGCGATGCCTGTGTATGCGCTAAATATATGTTCACCTGATGCTTGTAGTGTGCGTAACGTGTCTACATGTGTTAGAGATTCCCGAAGAAAAGGAAACGCAATTGTGGCGTAAGAAAATAAAAATATTTTTTTGTAAAACATGAATTGGGTGGTACGTAGCGTCAACTAGCCTAGCTACTTGCGATTACTCTGCTTGACCCTGCCATCTGGTGGCAAGCGATTTAACATCCTTTTACGCTACGCGGCTACGCCATAATTTCGTGTTACCGTGCTGAGTTAAGCCATGAGGTTTCTTCGGATTTGCTTCTTTTTGAGAGCGGCTTTTGGTTTTGCGGGCGAATGATTTTCACTCCTACGCGATGTGCGGTTGACGCAACGGTTGACGAAGGAATTGTGGCTCGAGGAAGAGCAAAGGTAAGACATAAAGTGCGCGAACTGGGTGCCGGCTGTCTCCGTTGAACATCGCAGTACTGACGATGAGAAGACTGAGTGACTGCATTCTTTTGAAACGTAAGTTTCCTTACCTGCAGGGGTAAAGAAACTTCGGAAATAAATACAGTTCGCGGAAAGCTCGTGTTACGTCTTTATTTGCTGCTCCTCTCGCTTCGTACAATAGACTTAGTGTTCTCGTTAAGCCTTATCGAGCTCGATTTGCTCGATTCGTGGCCGCCATAATGAGATGCAGTCAAAGGAGGAACTTTTGCTCCCCTGCTTAAGGGACGAAAGTTTGTCCCTTTCTGAAGGAACATATGTATCAAGAGCGTTCTTCCCTTTAGGGAGGACTATATTGACTCTTTTTTCTAAGAGTGTTGTCTGCAGATGTTTTCTACTCGGGCGGGTTCTCCATCGATGTAGGGGACTTCTTTTATTCCATACGGCATGACGAATTGTTCTCTGCGGTTAAAGAATGCATAGAGCGTAACGACGAGATTGCGTTTCCCTATTGGAAAAACGTACAAGAAACAAACCTGCTGCTTGTACAGTTCGGGTATGACACCACCATACTTTCTTGTTATTATGTATGCAGCTAGTTTGGTTCGGCTTTCTGCATAACTGGAGATACCGGCACCGCTATGGCTCCGGGTCTGCCTATACTGGCAGCCAGTTTGCTTGCCGATATGATTCGGTGTGCTGGTATGATTTTGTGGCCGATGACGTAGGCGACCGCCATCTTTCCAACAAAAAACGCTTATACCACACCACCACCGTTATATCCAAATCATACATGCAGAAAGACGACCGCCATCTTCCAACATAACGTCCATCGTTTACCACCGGTATCGTTACATACACCATACATGTCGAAAAAGCACATAAGCCGCGTTTACATGAATGCGACTTAGTCGTATTGAATTTAGTTGCCGCATTCCATATGCGGTCATGTAAACGGCATAATGCGCAAAGCGCATCGCATTAAAGTCGCTAGACAGAGGTGGATCGAGATGTCGAGTGCGCATTCATGTAAACGGAGATCGGATCGCATTTTGGAACGGGGAGGATTATCGGAAGGCGCTCGCTGCGGGAGCGAGTCAACAGCTGAGAACATGGAGGCGGCCAATCTCGTCGGCGGCGCGGAGAGCGGTCCCGCAATTTTTTTCCCGAGAACAAACGCAAGCTTTTATTGTGATCATAACTAAGCAGAATATAGCGGAGCTGCTCGGTGTGGGCGGCCCCGTCCAAACCTTTGCGAAGTACGACTTGCGTGTCCGAAGGGGTCACAAAGACATCGGTGCAAGCACGAACGACACCGAGAGCCCTGAGCACTGTTGAGCACTGCATGGTAGCGCAGAACGAGCAGCTCCTACCTCGGTGCCGTTCCCGGCTGCGCAAGAGCCTCTCGGACTCGGGGTACGGTCGCGATCGGCGAGTTCTGGCGCGGCGAAACGCGGAGGCTTCCTCAAAGCGTGCGCACACATGTCGCCTCTCGTTCAGAGTGAACCGGCGGCCCGGCCTGGAGTCCTAAACGCCTTGGTTTCGATGCTTCTTCCGTCTCGCAACTTCTTCTACAGCACCGAAGACAGCGGGCACCATCTTTACGGTCACTAAATGCGTCGAAAGGCCTCCACGTGCGATGCACCGGAAAACGTGGTGCGGCTGGTGCCGGAACGGAACTGCGTAACTTCGAGCTTTGAGTCAGCGTGCACGGCAACAAACCGATCGTGACACCAAGCCGCGGATACCGCATCGCCGGTCGACAGCGGCAAACGGCCCGTTGCTCGTATCGTGGGCCGTGACTCGTACTCGGCCAACTCGGCGTCTTTTCGTGGCCCCTCGCGTCGTCGCTACCAGCCGCAAACCCGGCGTCGGAGAAAAGCGAAACCGAAACGTAAAGCTTCCGCCCAGTGGCTTCCGCTGTCGCGCCTTTTCTGACTTCCCGGCTTCCACGCTTCCGGTCGTCGCGGAGATGGCGACGTAGTGGTTTTGGCGGTTTTGGCATCGCTGGCTCGTTCTGCGTTTTGGGGGACAGATGTTTTACGGTCCGTTTCTACTGCGTCTCTGGCTCTCAACTCGACGGCGCCTCTCATAGTTCAACCAGGCGTGGTCAACCTGTGTCACGCCGGCTCGACTCGTCCGATCGCCGGACCGCAGGCGACTTCCCAGTTCGGCCGTGAGGCCTAGGATCCGAAGACGTCTGTCTCCGTGAAGCGGTAAGCGAATCTCGTCCCGTTTTCGTTCTACTTTTAAATTACGTTAGGTGCGCTACAGTGTAAGCATGCGTGCCAAGTGTTCGTAACAATTTTGAACTAGAATAATTGTGCTTCATTGCGGTTTGTCATTTACGGAAAATATAAATCGAGCAATGAACGAGGAGCCATGCTTGAAAACGATGCATGTACGATGTTAACTTCTACCTCGGCGGCTTTAAAAAAAAGTCAAGACTAGTTACGGTTGGATGCGAGGCTGGTCCCAATGCAATGGTAAGCACTTAGAGCGCCTTTCTGAACGGCATGTAAGCAATATAGCGATCAACGAGACGAGCGACGGCGAGAAGCTACGAGTGCCGGCGCCGAGCGCCGAAGATTTCTCACTCTCGCTGCTTGCGCCGCTCAATTCTTGGGCTTCTAGAAAACGTCGCTCATCGCCTCGGTCGCTCGCACCAATCGCTTTCATAATGTGTGTCTCGTCGCGCGGCTGACTGCCGTGTTTATTCAAATATAAGGCGACCTTTTCTTTTTTTCTTTTTTTTTCTTCTTCTTCTTTTTTTTTCTTCTTCTCGGAAATTGTGACTAAAGAATTTCGACACCTACATTCGCGACCAAATTTTGCGACCCTGCCGGAGGCATGAAGCTATCGAGTCACCGAGCCGGCGTTGCCGTAGAGCCGCGCCGCTTCTTGTTTCAAAAAGCTTTTGGTTGCCGAAATGGCTCGCCGCGCGCGGTGGCCGGTCGGGCGTCGGATTTCGACATTGCGCCTCTAGCGTTCCCCTTGCTGGGCAACGGGTAAGGAGAGGAACGCGATGCGCCATGCACTTTACCCCCCATCCTCGCAAACGCGCACAAAAAAAAAAAAAAAGTTATTTTTGTTAGTTGCTTGAGGTGGCTCGGCTCGCGTGTTGCTCATGGCGACACGGCGGCTTTGCTTGCGTCTTTGTAGTTTGTCTTCCGTCGCTTCGCACCTTCTTTCGTTTCCTGTCGTCATTTTACAACGGTGTCAGTGAAGTATTGCTGCGAATTTGCGAGGATGTCTACCCAGCTGACGAAGCTTCGGACGATGATGACATGTCCAGAAGTTCTGACGGTGATGAAGTTTTTGGCATCGCCCCGTGATTTAGCTGAGAGTGATGTAAATAAAGGTTTTTTTCTTTCTTTTGCCCAAAATTTCCCCTGTTCTTAAAAATAAAAAAAAAAGATCGACCTATATTTGAATTTTTTTTTTTTTTGTCCTTGGTGGATCCAATAAATAGGGTTCGACCTATTTTCGAGTAAATACGGTAACTTTAATTTTTATTTTGGGTTACGTCGGACGCAACTCGAATGCTTGACAGTTACGTTGGGCGTAACTTTAATTTTTATTTCGGGTTCCGTCGGACGTAACGTTAGACACTCCGTTACACTTAAGGAAAATAGGGGCTGCTGGTTCATCATATAAAGTTATAAACCAACCATTTGTGTTTAATTAAAATGCATCACTGACCTCAAAAAAAAATACTGCTATTCTAGAGTTTATGCTATAGGAATGTAGCACTTCAGATAAATTTGTTTATTTTTACTTTTAGTCCCTGCGCCCCACCAGATAAAACATCTGGCCTAAAGCAGTGTTCCGGATATCCTTCCAAGACATCAGGCGGGTCGTCATTCAATCCAGGAGTCGGCGGCGTCTCATGGGCGTGTTGCTGGTGCTTACTGGATGGTGCTACCGAGGGAAAAGTGGTCATGCTTGGGAAAGGCAAGTATGGCCGCCGTAAGTATACATATTGTTTTTACCTTTGCTCGAATCCGTTTTGAAGAAATGCACAGTTTGCATGTGTGCATCTCTCAATGTTTCCACAGTCGGCTGTTTTTTTTTGGTGTGCTCCAACTGTGTCAGCGCTAGTTTCTCTAGATCATGCAAATGGGATGCAACAATAAACCACATATGCTCTCGCAACAAACAGCGCTGTGCCGAAGCACTGTGGAATCTACTGTAGCTTTATGATGCAGCACGAAATAGTTGATGCCAATTATAGCTACTTTTGTGACTCCGTTTTACCAAAAGCTCTGCCGAAACAAACTTGCGCCTTATAGGTAGTGCAAAAGAACCTCGCGTGCCTAACCTGGAGAAGGGCTTTTTTTTTCATAGGTCAATTTTTCCTTAAACCAATACCTTCAGCCTCCTTGAAATGTTAACATTATGTGACACACGGAAGAACAGTAAACTCTTTAATGTTGGCAAACCTTTAATTTTCGCGGCCTTTGATTTTGCAGAATTCAGTGGCTGTGATTATGTCCTCTGTGACCGATTCGAGAAGAAATAGGGGCCACGAAGATAAGGGGGTTTTACTGTACATCGGAGGAAAGAGGAAGTCACTTATGTTTGTATGCAGGAGTAAAACCAACAACAACAATCATGGTGTCGACACTTTGTAAGCCTATCTGTGTCTATTGAATGATATCAATTTTGTTTTAGTTCGTTAAACATTGTTGCCTGTACATTGTGGGATGTCGTCTTCAACACGAGCAGTGGTTTTCTTCTCAAGCAGGCAGCATGGACGCGTGCCGCAGCACAACATAGTTCATTTGCAGGTGGTACCGCAGGTTGAAGGATGGTTGGCACAATATGGGGGAATCACAATTCAATGTTCTACCTCGGGCGTAGACAAGATTTGCTTATTCTAAATCATTTTGTCTAAAAATCTGGGATTTGCGATGAATGTACCCGCATGGTTGGAAGGGCCAGACAAGCCTTGTGAGCGCTTCATTTTCTAGCGTCTCAGTCCTGAACCCACTCACGCACCACATGTGTAGATGTTCCGATAGGTGGGAGCACTTATTTGGAAAATGGTGAATGGCAACTGTTATCTTTATCAGACTTTTGTATTATGGTCAAAGTTGGACTGCATATTTGCAATACTTTTTCTCACTTAAAAATAGGTCATACTAAAATATGTAGAATAGCCGATGACAAGAAGAGAATGGCTGGGCGTCCTCCAGCACGTGCTTGTGCTTTTTACCCCACTTTGGACAGATGTGCTTGCTCCAGGCTCATGAGGCGCTGAAACGTCATCGAAGGTAGCAGACGGGCTGGTGGGGGAACAACGGAGACTTCTCCCTGCCTTTCTCATGCTGTCAGTGAGCGTGTACCTCTATACTCTAACTTAGCTTAACCTGCACAGAGCTGAGGAGAATAGGCTTGGCGAGTGCCCTTACTGCATATGCATTTGTACAGCTGAGGCACTCTCTGAATCAAGAATATTGTGTACCTTACCTTCAAAAACACATCATTTTGGGGGTGCAAAAGGAATTGTAAGGCATATCTTTGTTTGTATTGTCCTATTACGCATCGCAGGCACGTAGCCAGGGGGAGGCTTATGAGGCCGGGCCCCCCCCTCCCCCCGATATCTTCCATTTTGCATGGGTCCTCCTCTCCCCCCTCCCCCTCATACAGCATTTTGTCATGAGTGGGCCCCCTCTGAAACAAAATCCTGGCTACGTGCCTGACGCATGGACTCCTTCAACTTAATGCGGAGTCGACCCACCCTGTTGAAAAATTTAATGCCTGCCAGGTAATTGTTTTGCATTTAGTTAATATATCAGTATTCAGTTGGGTATCCCAAGTCATTAGTCGTTGAGATGCAGTCTCTCTGTAAGTCAGTCATGTTTAACATTCATAAAACTGCTTGTCAAATAATGGCACTGTCGAGGACATGTACTCGGCTCGAGCAATCGCTGTGCACAAGCTGGTCGTGTGGATACAGGCAGCAAACATCCCGGTTGAAACGTCCTTCCTCGCAATGTAGCTCAAGACTAGGTCAGGGCCCCACTCACAAACGTCTATACTTTGCATCTCTTTAAGCTGGACCACTTTTGACACTACAAGCCATTGCAGCGAAAACAGTGTGACACATGATTGTAAGCTCGACGTACCATGGCATCCAACTAGAAGGTCACATGGCTTGCAGCTTCTGCCGTGGTTAACTTTAAACTGAGATAGTTTGGAATAATGCTCTCGGTTTTTAGTGTTGCCCGGCACGGTTAACAATTTGGTGATATAGTGCTGCATAGAGAAATCTGCATTCGTGACTGTATCACCTTATGAATGCATACTAGCTATTAAACTCTCCATTCTGCAGAGAAATGAAATGCACTTTGCTTCCAATTGCAGCTACTTCTGGAACTTCATGGTATGAAGCACCTTATGGCTGCAAGCTCTGACCGATCTTGTTCTCTGGTCTGCGCAGGCCCATTGCAGGGAGTCACTCCGAGAGCCTCACCAGAGGTTCCTGCCCGTGGTCGTTCTAAATTTTTTTGTTGTAGGTATGCATCCTTTCTGTCTTTCCCTTAATTGTACTCGGGCGCTTTCTTTTCATTGTCGCAGATTTGCCTCAAAATTAATTCAGCATACAAATGGATGCTGTACAACTGTATCCCGCATATTTTGTTCAAGATAACTTTTCTTTGCGAAAGTTAGATTTTTTTATGAAGGTTAGTCTTTTTTGTTTTTATTTACAAATTTATTTGAGTTTCCATGGGCAACACTAAAACGTTATGCCATGGGCAAGGACAAGTTCACTGCTCTAGCTTGTTCTCAACTGATTGCAAGAAATTTTGTTAATGTCGTGAAACCTCTTTCCAGCACTTGCTTGGCAGCATGAAAACAAATTATACATGGGACATACTCTTCTTTAGACATCTTGTTCATTCTGCAGGTCTGCCTTCTATAGATGTCGTGCTACTGGAGAGCAGGCGAATTCGATTGTTGGTTTTGCCATTGCTTTTTTTTTAGCCGTTGTCTTAATAGTTCTTGTAAATTTAAAAATTTTCCTAAAAAGCAAGTCGGCAAGAATATCTATTTTGACTAGTTAGCTGAAATTAATGATCTAGTACCCTTTAGTCAGTAAAATAGATAGTGTGTGCCGCTGTTAGTGTCAAGTAGAGATGCACGCTTTTTAGGCATTTTGCGCAGGGTGGTACCAATTTTTATTGGTTAGCCTCTTGGTGCGCCAACTAAACTCTTTCTATCCAGACACCTGCCCTTTGCTTTTATTTGGCAGGCTCTGGCAATAAAATAATATAGTGTTATTCCTCGGTGGCTTAATAACCTAAAGAAAGAAGTTTCTCCATGTTTAAACGCAAACTTTTATAAAGGCAAAAATGAAATAAGCCAGTAGCAGACGGCACATAGCCTCAACAGTGCTCCGCGCCAACAGCGTTGCGTCAAAATAGCGGTCTTCTCCTTTTTGCTGCCTTCTCTCTCCCTCCTTCAGCGCTCTCCTCCCTTTCCTCCTCTCCGGCACCTTTGTCACCACACCCACTGGCTAAACTCTCCCACTATACAGCTCTGCATTGCAGTAGTAGTTTTTTTTTATAGTCTTTAGAGTTAAATGTGAATATTTGACAGAAATCTCCCAGGTTGGGGTGAAAGAGGGTTAAATGAATGCATTTGATCATTCGCCTTAATTCGGTACCCATCATTTCAAGGCCTGTGTGGCCTCGTCCTGGGGTGTGCCTATGACTGTGGCTGTGAAGGAGCAGTTTTTTAATAGGTACAAGTACAAAGTATAAAAACAAAAGGATCTATGTGCTGATCACGAAAGAATATGCTAGCCATTCTAATGTAGCTCTGCCAAGTACTTGATTGTGATTTGTTTTTATTTCCAGCTACTTGGTTGCCTCAAGATCTGGAGATCCTAGTGGCCACAAGCTTGGACTCAATCTTCTTCTGTGGTCCGGCCAGGACCATGGGGGAGGTAATCCCAGCAACAAGAGCATCACAGTATCTCCCTGCCTGTGACTTTCGATTAGCATCACGACAAGGGAGTCCTCATGCCACCAAGTGTTAGGTATGCTACTCGAAATAAGCATTCTTACCTATTCTTGAAGTGAAACAGCAAAAGCACTACTAAGCCTAAAATGCAAAAAAACATTCAAATCTCGGGTTGGATGGAGTTCCAATTACAAAAAGGCGTCTGCAGACATGATTCACATGTGAACTTAAAGCCCACGGGTGTAGGTTCGACGGAGTCACAGAAATAACTTCCCGCAGATGGCTTCGCTAGTGCTATACCCAAACAAATTCTTAAAATAATCATTGTGTTACGTTGGTGTCATCAATCTTATGTACCTAGCCCACCCAGCAGCCGGGAGATGTGAAATATAAAAAAATGGGAACTTGCACATTGTCAGCTCTGCAAAGATAATATATTGAACCGAGCGTAGCACGTTCAACTTAAGAAAGCAATTCAGTGCAGGCCTAGTTTTAAGGTTCACATATTTGTTATTGCCCTTCATAATGAAGTAAAAACTGCTTAAGTTGTGGCCCACTACAGGCTTTCTATTAGTGTTAAAAAGTGTTATGGCAGTTTGAACAGCTCGCTCCAAATATTTTCTTGAAATGCATAGGTTTATGGAAATTATTATGTGGATGTTTGCAGACAGTCATGGTGAGACCAATCTTTAGTGCCAAGTGTTCCACTTATTCAGAGTTGGTTGAGACTGTAAATATTGTAGGTCGCAAATTAAATTTTTATGGTATGCAATGGGCACAATCATCCGTAATGACTAGCTCTACCTAGGGGAACTTTATACGTTTACTACGGCAAGATGGTTTCGCAAAACTAAGTATTTAGTTTATTCAACTCCTGCACTAACCTTCTCTCTAGAAACTTTTTATATTCTTTACGATGCTGAGTTAGGATTCTGGAAGTAGTTTTTCTAGAACTACGCTAGACATTTCCAGTTCATCATTTTTCTCGCCAAGCATTCGAGAGAGCCAAACCCTGTAATATATGGATGGAACTCGCAGAATGATGCGACTGGCAGTTTGAAACATTCGGCACTGTAACAGTAACAATGACATGTCACTTGCCTATGTAGTGCTCATTTTCGCAGATCAAACTGCTTTTTCCGTCTGCACTCATTTTCAGTGGACTCATTCAGCGAACTCGCACCCGAGGCTGCAGCGCTGGGTTCTGCGAAATAATTTGAATGAATATACATGCAGCAGGTTTCTTTGAGTGTGCGTCTAACACGTATTCTTCATATTGAATCTGCTACTGTATTTATGACCATGTCCTTAATTGTATCCACATTCCAGCTTATTTTTATTTTGACATTTGAGTTTTCTTCAGTACTTTTCTCAACATCTGTGCTTGTTGAGCCGTACTCAAGACCATACATCTTGTCTTTCCCTATTACATTAATATATAAAACTGTTGATGCCGAGTACGTACCGAATCTGTCGTGCGAGTTAAATAAGAACCAATAGAAAGCTCTACAAAAGAAATTTTGTTAAAGGAGGCTGTATAAGCATTAGAATAGCACATGCCATGCTAAAACAAAAAAAAAATACAAATTCTTGTTAGGTTGGCAAGGATGACACTGCTGTGCTGTTTCTGATGTGTCACAAAAAAAATCAGTGCCATACAGTGTTCCTTATGGAAATACAAACTGTCGAATTCGAAGCCTAGAAGTTTTATTTAAGAATGTTCCTCAATACAAATGTATTTGGAGATCTGAGCCACCGGCTCATACATGACTATGTGGCGAACATTCATTTTCATGTGCATTATAGTTTACAAGGTCTAGTCTGCATTGATTTATTGCATTCATGCTGAAACTGGGAGGGGTTCTCTGGGTATGAATAAAGATATAAACATTTCTTGAAATCAAAACATTTGAGAACGGACAAAAGAAAGGATCTGAGAACCTGATCTTAGATTCTCTTTTCTTTTTCTTCTCTAATTTTCACTTTATTTCACCTGATGCATTTAGTTTTTTTAGCGCAGCTCTTAGCGCCCGTTTCCGCGTTTTGCGGCGTCGCTGTCGGCGTAACCGCCCAACTAAACTTGGCAGGAAATTGAATTAATGTTGCGGTCATGTGACGTTAATATTTCCGCTAAGTCTAGCTGAGAAACTGAATTTTTTATGGATGACATGACACGGTCATGCGACGTCATTTTCCCCGCTACTTTTAGCAGAAAAACTGCATTTGTGTTGAGGTCATTTGTGTTGAGGACAAGGTCTAGTCTGCATATATTTTTGCATTCATGCTGAAACTGGGAGGGGTTTCCGCGCTAAATTTAGTGGAAAACTTAACCCGCTAAATTTAGTGGGCACATTTTCCCGCTAAATTCAGGGAAATTTCCCGCTAAATGGGAGGGAGCCGAAGAGTAGTAGGGGAGGGGGAGGAGGGGCATACCCTCCCATACTCCTCTTCAAGATCTGTGCTCCAATTTCACATTACAGAGTATTCTAAACGTCTCATATTTCATCTCATGTTTATTCAACTTTTATATTGCAGGTGCGCTTGCAGCACAAATCTGGGTTGTGCTGATCCTCTACGCACAAGTTAGGAACTCCTGAATGGCAAGAGTGGGAGTTTGGTCTGACAGCTCAAGGGACACCATTGTTCAGTATTGAATTTTTAATTATCTTCTTTTGAGCAAAGTTAAGCTTTGCTGCTTGCAGTTCTTCTAAAAATAAATACCTGCAACCAAATTTACCAGGTCACGACATTTTGCCTCTGCTCTTAGTGCTCCTGGTGAGCCTTGGATAAGAGCTTACTGGTGTGCAAACATCATGTTTGTTTGAAACCACTCACTAATGTAGACTCGGTGACATCCAGCATTCCAATGAAACGCTGGATGTCCACAAGTCTTTCTTGAACAATGCAAGCGGGAAAGGAACCATACAATTGTATCGTATTGGGGGACATTCTAGAGAGTGTTTTTTTGTATGTTTTACAGACTTTAAAAAAGCCATAAAATCTACATTTACGCGGTCTGTGCACGTGAGTTGCATGGCCAGGGCGGCATAGTATAAAAGACTAATTTGTAATGTTCAGTCGGGTTATTACAGAGATGTGCCAGACTTCTTTCAGAAAACTAGATGGAGGTTCATTCTAGCGTAGTTTTATCCCGCAAACCTAAATATCCCATTCGTTTTCCACAAAGATATAACTAAACGTGAGAAAACACAAAAAAAAACCTCCTACCAATAGTGACATCGTAAGAAGACCTTTCAGCCGCGAAGCGTTTGTCGCTTAAGGGCCGCGCGTCCAATCGCAAGTTTTCTAGGTATATTCTCTCGCATTGGCACCAGTCGGGACACATTTTTTTGCCCTTTTAAAAAATAGCACGTGCGTGCATAGCTTTGATAGGTGCTGAAGATGCGTGAGCAAAGATTTCGAAAGCTGCTTTTGTGACGTCGCTCTCCAGGGAAGTGCTTTCACAGCGCTTTAAAAATGACTCTATGCAGCCTCGATTCATAAAATTACCAAATAATTTTGATATTTGAGATTCTGGAGGTCATATGAAGAAGATTTAAAAGTGTTTTCTCAAATACAAAACCGCTTCAGCCTCTCTCTAAGTATAGTATGTTCCTGAAATTTTTAATCAGTGAAAATAGATTCATGGTTCCAATTAGAAACTTGCTAAGCGTCATCAAAACACACTAAATCAACTTTCTTTGTGAAGATTTAAGACAAGAGAAGCATTTTATGGCGTTCTAAAAAAAATGGTAAATTTGGACGCGTTTCCAGACTTCGGTTTCTTACCAGAGCGCATCTTTGCACCTGCGGTCCTGCTGCCCGGTGGCCGCAGTGCGAAGCCGACCCCTCGCCTCCCTCGTAGGATGGAGGGAAGCAAGGCGCAGATGTGTTGCGCGTCTAAGCCCCTGGGGAACAGGACTGTGGGCGCAGACATATGAGCTCTGATAAGAAACGGAAACCTAGAAACTCGTCCAAATAAAGCGTTTTTACAGAATGCGTAAAATGCTACCCCTGCATTATATCCTTCTAGAAAGAGTTGATTTTGTGGTTTTCAATGACTCGGCAAGTTTCTAATTGAAACCATATTTTCATTTTCACTAATTAAAAAGTTAATTGACAAATTGTATGTAATTATCTGACTGATTGTTACGATTAGGTCCCTATACTATGTACACCTGGCCGTATAACTCGCCTGCACAAACCGCATTAATTTAGCTTTCACGACCTTTCTAAACATATACGTAAAGCTTAAAACTAAATTGCCCTGTACAACAGTGACAAGGCGAAACCAGCATGGTGGAGCCATACGGCTCCACCATGCTGGTATCGCCTTTTCGCTGGTATAGGATGTCCCATATTACGTTATGCATGTATGGTTCCGTCCGCCTCCATGGTTCCGCCATAATCCACTACGCTGGTATAGGATGTCCCATAATACGACACGCTTGTATGGTTCCGCCTTCCTGTATCATTCCGCCTTAATCCACTATACTGGAGCCGAGGTTTCGCTTGTATAGGATGTCCCATATTACGGTTACGCTTGTATGAGCCTTTTCCATCATCTTTCCATCATCGAAATTTTCCAATAGGGTTAGGAACTTTACTGGGCTTAGTGTGCACTCATTTATAGAACTGCTCACATGTTACCTAAATTCTACATTTGTGTCTTTTGAAAGTGACTTGTATATTCAGAAGCATGGGATCTGCATTGGTTCACGAGTCGCCCCCGTACTGTGCGATATATATATATATATTTTTTTTTGCGCGATTTGGCCGGGAAGTGCTCAGCAGTCTAAAAGAAAAGGGGGATGTTAAGATACTAAGATACGTGGATGACTTCCTGGTGCTGGTACCGGAGCCCACTGTGTTGGATGATAACTTCATTAAAAAGTTCTGGGAATTTTCTGTTTAAATTCGCGAGGAATAAAGTTCACTCGCCAACCATTGGCGTCAGGAAAGCTGCAATTCCTGGATTTAAGTTTAGACTTTCAAGAGGAGCACGTGTGTTGGGGGGGAGGAGTACAGACCATGCTCAATGAAAACGGTGCTGCCCTTTAATTCAGCACACTCTAAGCTAGTTAAGAGAGGGATCGCTTCCTCCGTTTTGAAATCATCGTTGGCCAAGTCGTGCCGTGAAAGGTAGTTTTTGCAACCAGGTGGAACGCATAAAATCGTCGGGTTACCCTGATTGCTTTCTTCAATAGGTGGCTAAAAGACTGGTTTCCAAGATGACAAATAAAGAAGGGGAAGCACAGGAGCCCTGGAGGAGAGTGAGACCCGCTGTTATTCCGCATATACACAAGGTCTCACACAACCTAAAAAAAAGTGGCGGCACACTTTGATTTGCCGGTTTTGTTTTCGGCCCCGGAAAAGCTCTCCAGCCTGTGCCAAAGAATTAACAATAAACACGACGGAGGTGACGTTTGCAGAAAGAAGCACTCTAGAAAATTCGTGGAATACGCATCTTCGGTCGTATACGAAATTCCAATGACATGCGGAAAAGGATACGTGGGCCAAACGGGCAGATGCGTTAATGAAAGGGCAAGAGAGCACGCGCTATCAGTAAGGAATTCCCCTTCGGGCAATTTAGCTATTCATTGCGACAGATGCCCTTGCGCCCCGGAGCTGGAAAAAACAAAAATTCTAGGAAAGCTGAGAAGTAAATTATCGAGAGAGATGTTCGAGTCATTTAACATTAGAATGCATGGGGATGACAAGTGCATTATTACCCCGTCAGTGCATCTTAGAGACAAAGAATTTGAATTCTTACTTGAGAAGCTCGATTGGGTATATAATTAGTGTGTTTTCAATAAACATTAAGTTGAAAGTAGCGCTTCGTGTTGTCTCACTTACTCTGTCCTGGTCTTGCGGCGAATTGTGTGAAAATAACTTCGATGGCAGAGCCAGTTCCCTATCAATAACATCTTACTGAAATAAAGATTGGGAAAACATTATTTTACAATAGCTGGTGTGCAGCTACAATAATTTTATGAATGTTTTTACTGTGTAATATTTAAGGAAAGCGATTGTCGAAATGGTCACCGCCACGGTGGTGAACGTTCGGACTGGTGTTGAAATTAGAACTGCCTAGTGACCAACTCGCATTACTGCTAGAGAAATAAAATGGCATGCCTATACTTACCTGCTGATAATGCATAATAAAAATAATCCAGGAAAGCAAAGATTAAAAAATCGAAGCATTAAAATTACCAATCTGAGAATGATTGTTGATGTTTGGAACTTGGAAACAGCTGCTACCGTACACCTGATTTGTTTTAAAAATACCCAAGACATATTGGGGAATGGAGTGATAACATAGCAGGCAGTAGGCAAATAGACAGCATTGAAAAATATTTATTACACCGATTGTTATGAAGGCCAATCATGTCGGTGTCGGAGTTTTTAAGCACTGTCAGTTCAGCTCAACAGCTCGCTACAAAAAACGCTTGGGGGTGCTGCCGGTGTCAGCTCAATTTTACAGTGGAAAGAGAAATTGCATGAAAGAAAGAACCAGACAGCAACGCTTCATATCGTGGCGTAAATCTTGAACATACATAAGCGATCTCACTTTCCTCGGTTTGGGCTATCTGTTTTGTCAGCGAATGAAGAACATTTTGATAAAAGGTGGATAATGTTTCCCGTGTCATGTTTTCTAATCACAATCACTATTTGATGTCGTCCCGTGGTAATTTCTGGCCTTTCGAACGAACTAGCACTTTGTGGTCACAATTCCAGCACCGCCGTGCCGCACAAGAGCGAAGGTAAACAATCAAGATGGCGAAGTGTTCCCCGTGTTGTCTCTGTCGTCAGCGCGGTATGCACTCTAAGAAAAATGGAGGAAAAAGGTAGCAACGGCGCGTCTTCCTCCCTTCTACTGACACGCCTCCAAGCGGACGCGAGGAGAAGGGAGGAACGAGACGTTTTCCTCCTCCAGGCAGACAGGAGAAAGCTTTCGCCCTCCCGGCTCATCTTCTTTCGGTTTCGTTTTTAGGGCACGTCGCGCACGTTCTTAAATAAATGTTTTTGAGTTGATTGAGCTTCAGCGGCAGCGAAGGCCGCCTGTAATTCCGTCTTCTAGTACAAACGTGCAGAACATTTCGGTTGCATTGACGTTTTTACCACTAATTTTATCAAACGCGCAAACGAAGCCGCTAGAAACAGCATAGTTCCGGAGCAGTGCCAGCAGCGCTACGTACACTCGGTAAGATGGCCGTCTCTGGATTGCGGAGGGACCTTTCTATCCTCGTTGGGCGGGACCAACGAGGTAGAGGGGCTTAGAGTGATAAACCGGAAGTTCGGCAACTTGTGTAAGTCTCGTGTGGCAAAGTGAAGTCTGGTGATGCTTGCAGTCCACTTTTGAGAGTAACCAACCATTTTATTTCTTCAACGCACTCCGCTGCATTCTCCCACAAAATTGGAAATTGTGTGCTTCGTGGCGTGGACACAGATAATTAGTGTCAGCAAATTATTAGGTATTGTCCTTGGACGACAACTGACACCAGATCATCTGTCCTTGCATTGCTGCTCACCTGTTTTGTCGTGCTTACCTCCCGTTCAGATGAAATGGATCACGAGCTTCGGGGTAATGTGGGCACCAGGGACAAAGACCGCCGAAGATTATCCTCAATCTGCCGCGGTCGCTCGTCGAAACGTGGTCGAGGGTCGTTCGGCACGAACCCTTTTAGGCCAATTCATTTGTATGGGCACCTCCAGTAGACATCGTCAGCCTCTTGCAGTGGTAGCAGAATGGTTTTCGGTCGGCGATTCGCAGCTCCTCCGTTTTCCTTGGTGTACTTTGTTCAGCGCGGACCTACACTGCTTCTTCCCGACGTCGGGAATGCTTCGACGTTGGGGTGTCTAGTTGAATTGGCATTGAATAGTAACAGGTAGCCGGTGGTGGTCGTTGTGACTTTGTGACATGAGTCGCCCTCGGTTCGTCAGATGCCGGTTCCCTCGTAAAAGTCTCCAGTTGAAATGCCTGTCGAACTTCTTCCGAAACATTCTCGGCAATCAAAATAAAAGCCGGGCAACTGATGGCAGGAACTAGCTTCCTTATCTCCTACCGGACACCGTTGTGGATGATGTCGCGGATGCCTGAGAGTCTGGCGTCGAAGTTGCACTGGATGACTTGAGTGTCGAGACGCTAGGGAGTTGTTGATAGTGACAGGCTCGTGCCTGTAGTGTACATTCAATGTTGGAAGCCTCGGTGATATGAACCCTTCGACTGTTGTCGTGGGGTTGCGGACAAGGCTGCCGAAGGTGCTGTCCCTCACATGAGGGGCATGAAATTCTTAGCTTCTCGACTTCTGTAGCGCCAGGATTGGCGTCGGTGCTCGATCAGGCGCAAAACATCCTACACGAAGGCAGCGACGCTCTTGTTGGGGCCATGTCGTGGACAGAATCAGGATTCGGCTCTCTCTCGTAAATGTTGGCTGATGAAGGTGCACTTCAGCTCGATCTTGAAAACTTCCCATGAGGTTGAGGAGGATTTGTGGTTCTCAAACCAGTGCCTGACAGTTTCTTCCACGAGAAGTATAGGTTCTGCAGGAGCCGGTTGTCTGTCTACCCACTGTGGCGGGCAACACGGTCATACTGTACAATCCAGCCCTCAACGTCTTCATATACCATTTGTGAAAGGGCGTCGGAGTGTGAGGTGCGACGGGCGTACAAACAATGGTGGGAGTGGATGTGGTTCACTGCTACAGGTCTGTCATTGTTTGCTTAGTCAGCTTCGGTTTTTCTTGCAAAAGTCTGAATTCCGGTGGTTCCTGCTGGTAGCAGCGACCGACTCGGACTTCAGGGTCTTCGTGGTGTGTTTTTGAGGGTCGTCTTTCTGGTACTTGCACGTCGTGCGGTCTTTCTGCTAGGCTTGGGATAGGACTTAGTTTATGGCTCGCCGGGGTTTTAAGACGCAAGATAGTCCGCCACCCGTGTCCCGTTATCGGGCAACTGAGCTGAGGAGCCGCCAAGGTGCACACAGAGTGAAGGGCTATGGGTAAAGTACCCAGCACCTCCCCCAGAACATACGATACAGCTAAGCATGGCCTGGAACTTTCCAGAATAGTAAATATTGGCAGAAGATAGGACTGGGGCAAGCATCCGTGACAATATAACAAAACTGAGAGAAGAGAGAATACCCTGACCACTAAAGAAGCTGGAATGCTTTGGTGGCATTCTGTCCGAATAAAGCCTCTCTCTCGGGGTTTGGCGACTGCCGTGGGCGAACTGAACTGCAATGGATATGGGACCACGTTTCTGGTAATGAGCCGCTGCAGACTGTCGTCACAAAGAGGTGTGAACGAGTGGACTGGGTAGGTAACACGCGCAATGAAATGTCAATACGGCTTGCAATTCGCGTAACGAGTGTTGATGAAACTTTTGTGTCGACGAAGCGTGCGACAGACCAGCGGATTCAATACCAACTGCAACACCTGTGCTCTGTGAAAGTGCACGTCTACGCCAGAACAATTGACCTCTTGGCGAATATGTGCTGCCATCTAGACACGCGACTGGGTTCAAGGATAAGTGGCGACAAAAAAAAAAAAAAACACGCGCTAGGCCTTTCCCACCCGTTCCACACCCAAAACGTCAGCTGCATCCTCCTCACCCATTGAGGTGCTGAGACCTAAATACGGCTCCCCCAAACTCGCCTTTGTCCCCATCGTGTGTAATCTTCCGCCCTGAAGTCGACAGAATGAAACTATCTTCCCTCTCTGCTCGGCTAGAAGGAAGAGAGAGAGGGTAGTGGAACTATTTACTCCGAACCAATGTTTCTACATAAGGTTCACTGGGGAGCAGCACAGCATCACCTAAAGCATGGCAGAAGAACTACCAGCTTGAAGGCAGCTTTTCGGTGCGCCGCACACCTGTGCTCCGTGAAAGTGCACGCCTACGCCGGGACAATTTGGGAAGCAGCACAGCACAATTAAGCACGGCACGGGAATTACCATCTTCAAGGCAGCTCTCCGGTGTGCCGCACAACCAAAGTGAGCCTTCGGTCATTTCAACGAAGCTGCACCTCGACTGCACACTGCCAAGCACGACTCACGCAATTTCCGTCGCTAAACTGTTTATCCAAATATTTTGCACACGCTTCACTGCAGACCTCAAAGATTCCGATGGTCAACGAGAGCACAGAAATATCACCTTAATTCTTTTGTCCTTACGATTTCCGAATCAATCCGAGATTCGAGCAATCTAGGGCAGCTTGTCTCTTCCGTGGCAATATCTCCGTCGGTCACCAGCGAAATGCACACCGTTACTTCGTATTTTCACGCTATACCTACGTCAGACACCACGCTGAACTCTGAAGTCGCTTTTGACCAGCCTCATATGACGGCTTCCGCGTCTGAAATCAACTCGCCGAGACGAACGACAACCAACAAAGCATCCGACAAGCACCGCCCAGCTGAGGCCAGCCGCTGCATGGGCGCTGCCATCTTTCCTGTGACGTCACGTATTTGGTTTGGTCATGTGACAAGTGCTCAAATTTGCGTACAATCGCAGCCGCCTTATGGGGGTCACTTTCGAGTGCAGACCGGAACCCCGGTTTATCGCTCCAAGCCCCTCTACCTCGTCGGGCGGGACCCACGCGGAACTACAGTAGCGGAACCACGCGGAACTGTGTCGACGTTTTCGACGTTATGGAAATCGCAGGAACTGCGTTTAAGGCAGGTAGGTTTCCCGCCGGCTGCCTGGGTGCCTTCCTTGCTGAGTTCGGTTCTGTTTTACCGTGCTGAGTGCCAACCGGCGGTCAATGTGGTTTTGTATTTCTGCGTGTCAGAAACATAGCAGCAACATCGTGATGGCAGTGTTGTGCATAGTGAACAGAAGACTGAAATTATGGCCGATGTGACCCTGTGTTCACGTATCAGTGGTGTAACAACAAGATGAGATGACGTAAACTATCGGGCATTGATACCGCTGGTCGGGCCGTGATCGGACGGGGCGGGGTGACGCAGGTTGACATTCCGCTTTACATTAAACAGTTTAAGACCACTTGAGGAATTAGATGCAGTCGGTCGACGTGCGGATAGTCATGTTGGAATGCTAGCCTGAACGGTAAGCTCCCATCGTACAGTGGCCAGTGTGACTGTCGGTCCCCGTGAACGATTGCGCTCTGCGGAAAAGACTGAACAGTACTAAATTAAGACGGAAAGTATGTCTATTTACAGGGGAATTTCAGCATTAAAAAAAAAGGTAAAATCGAAAAAAAAAGCTATCCTTTATTTTGTTGTTTAAATATACAATACGGTTCCTGGTGAAACTGCCCTCCAAGTGGCGTACTGGGATGAGCACAAGACGTTTTCGAGCTCGCCACGGCGTAACTCCGTACACCTAACACCTGCCGCAAGTCGCACCTTTGACTGAATTCAAGTTGATCGAAAAGCGTTTTTTCAGCTCGCGAAGCATCACTTCCAGCTGAGTGAATATCGGCTCTACAGAGATTAATTCAAGACGGCAATTGCAGTTTTGCGCGAACAGCACAAATAGAAAAAACAAACATTACGATAGAAATACTGGCCATGAAGTGCCGTGCGGGGAAACAAACTCATGGCTTGCAACCGCATTGGAGCGGCTCAATTTATTGGCTTTCAAATAATTATGGCATGATCCAGCGTTTTCTTTTTAATAAGAGATTCATCCCCTGAGCCATTGTAAATACTCTCAGATATATGACATTGCTGAAAAAAATCAACATGCTGGGAATATTTTTCTTTATTCTTAGGGAGTCACAAGAAATTCCGTACGTTCAAAGCGACCACTATAAAAGACGGAAACGCAGAGATTGGGTGTAGTGTTGACCATGATTGTAAACCTGAGACTGGGGCAGATAGGAGAATACAACAGAAGGTAGAAAAAGAGGAGGCAACGTCTCAAACTCAGCTGCAAACTTTATTTCGTACACGCCTTATATACCACATCTCCAACGCCGCCTCTACAAAAAAAAAAGAAAAACAAAACATGACAAGAGAACGATGACATTTGGGTAAACCTTCTCTCATCTCCCTTGACCTCACCTGTGAGACACTCACACAAAGGGTCACATTCTAGCATAACCACCGCCACCCGGTGAACGTAGGTCAATCAACACTGAACACAAAGAAAAGGTTTGACCTTCAAAGATACGTTTCCTCTAACAACTCACTTAGTCTAAAGAAACAATACTATACACTGCTAACAGCCGGAACTGGGACCATCTCCGAAACTGAGAACGACATTGCCCTCCTACTACGAACCACAAATGGCTAAACACTGCAACTTTCCCGAACAAGTCCAAGGATACACATATAAACAACGCTAGTACTACAAAAAAAAAGAAGAAAAAAATTTACAAGCGTTGAAATTGTTTACATTCGTTCCGAAACTGCATTGACGCCTGACCTGTACAGTTGCCAGACTTTTTTATACGAATCGTTTCTTGAACTGCACCTTTCATATCATTGCGTTTTTTCTGAATTACTGGAGTGTAATAATTGTAAAGCCAACTGGTCTGAAACGGAACCACTTCACAAAGAACGTAATGATATGAAACGTGTAGTTCAAGAAACGATTCGTATAAAAACGTCTGGCAACTGTATAAGTCAGGCGTCATTGCAGTGTGGGAACGAATGTAAACAATTTCTACCCTTGTAAAATTTTTCTTCTTTTTTTTTTGTAGTACCAACGTTGTTTATATGTGTATCAATGGACTTG
Source organism: Ixodes scapularis (assembly GCF_016920785.2). Taxonomy (NCBI): domain Eukaryota; kingdom Metazoa; phylum Arthropoda; class Arachnida; order Ixodida; family Ixodidae; genus Ixodes; species Ixodes scapularis. The sequence continues at coordinate 108,271,975 of NW_024609846.1, forward strand.
TTCGAGAAAGTCGCAGTGTTTAGCCATTTGTGGTTCGTAGTAGGAGGGCAATGTCGTTCTCAGTTTTGGAGATGGCCCCAGTTCCGGCTGTTAGCAGTGTTTGTGTTAAATAGTGATTCACCTACGTTCGCCGGGTGGCGGTGGTTATGCCAGATACTGATCTTTTGTGTGAGTGTTTCGCAGGCGAGGTCAAGGGAGATAAGAGAATGTTTACCCAAATTTCATTGTCCTCTTTTCATATTATTTTTTGTGTAGAGACGGCGTTGGAGTTGTGGTATTTAAGGCGTGTACGAAATTAACTTTGCAGCTGAGTTTGAGACGTTGCCTCCTCTTTTTCTATCTTCTGTGTTCCCTTTTCTGCCCCAGTCTCAGGTTTACAATCATTTTCAACTTACATCAGCTCGCCTGCGCTCTGATTATTTTTTCGTTAATCGTACCTGAAGCAGGCTTAATCCCATTTTCTTGTGAATCCACTCTTCCTTCTTCGTCTTCTATACTCATTTTTAAGGTATACATGGTACTGGACAAGTTGGCACTTCGTTTGACGGCATTGGAAGCAGACGCCGCGTACTATAGACTTTCGTTGCGGAAAACCTTCATCGACCCTGCGCAGTTGAGACATCTATCAACAAGTGGTTTATCTTGGAGTTCAAAGAACAAAGTTATCAAGATCTACAGCGAAGGAGGCACCAGGAGAATACAAGAACTCTACACGGCGTGCAACAGACTTTGGGACCTCCTCTTAGGAACGGACTACAGGCGTCGCAAGGACTTTCAGCACTGGGACAACATCAAGAAGGCACAGTTCCACAAGATCTGGTATGTCAAAAGAACGCAAGTCTTGAACTCTGTTAAGATAATGAAGAGAAGGGAGAATTGTTTGCCATTGGTATGGCGTAGTGCTCAGTGCGTGTCGGGATCCCGCTTAAATGGAGTCAACCCGTGTAACATTTCGATTTCAGAAAGAACGGAATGTTCTTTATCCAAGGGACCTAAATTTTGTCTCAATGTGAGGCCTTCCAGACTCGATGTGTTTTCTGCTGTTCAAAAGTTGCGCGCTTAGTAGGTCATTATGGAGAGACGGCTTTTGTGGATTAGACGGTGGGGAGATTAGATAAAATCATGGGAGACGTGTACCCGAAAGAAAAAAGGAATTTTAAGGATGTAAACATGTTCAAGAATGAGATAGATTCACGGTCATTAAAATTACTCCAAACAGATAAATCGGGAAGGTTTGGTATCCTCCCGATGAAAGAATTTCAAAACAAAGCTGAGAAATGCCATGAGTGTATTGTTCAAGCACTGGAACGGAAAGTTGGCAAAGATGAGAGGGGACATATGCACAGTGTTAAAGGAAGAAGATAAAGAGCAAGCTGGCCAAAAGCATAATGAGTCAATCCAAAATGTACCTATGTTTGAAATTTTTCCTAAAGGACCATAAAGTGGAGATGCCTCTTAGAGTGGTTGTGAACGAAAACGGAACTTGGCAAAAAGTTGTGTCTAAGTTTCTGCACCATGGGTAAGGTCAGGTAAGTTTGGACAAATTCTTATCGCCGAGAAACACAGAAGAACTAATTCAGATCTTGGAACACAACCATGGGAGGAAGAGTTCGGTAATCTCCATGAATATAAAAGATTTATATTATTCTCTGGAAAAGAAGAGGTTGATGAACGCCGTGAAGGAGGTGCTAGAGTTGAATCTGGTAAAGTTTCAATCAGAATCGGGCGTAACAGTGGAAAGCTTTTTTACCGTGTTGGATCTCTATTTAAAGTCAACAGTTCTTGAATACAATAAGAGTAGAGCTATACGCACCCCGGAGTGCAGTTCGGACGACATGGCTATACGCACTCCGCTAAACTCGTAACTCGCTAAACTCACAACGTGCTCTCTAAGCGATGGCATAGTGTAGGGGATAAGGTGACCGCTTTAGACACAAGTGGACGCGGGTTCGGTCCCCGGTAAGTCTACTTTTTCTCGAACATTTTGTTTCGTCGAGGCATTTGGCGATATTTACGACATTTCTTTTTTGCGATAAACACTACAAATTCGGATGTTGTCGACGGAACTTTTCCGGAGGTGCGATCGGGGACAGCGGGACTTCTGTTGCCGGCTGGACGCCGCGAAGCGGCGTGTACTGGTTAAGTTGTGTCATTAGCAGCCGATACTGTCGCCGCGAAGCGGCGTGAACGCAGGCGGGGGGCTGTGTTAACGAGCTCTCCAGTGATACACGCGCCGTTCGAAAAGGGTGGCCTGAGCGGCATGAGCTCTCCGCGGAGTGCGTATAGCCATTTCGTCCGAAGTGCACTCGGGAATGCGTATAGCTTTACTCATACAATAATCGAAAATACATCCAGAAACAAGGTGTATGCATAGGCTCGTCGGTCGCTCCGTTGTTAGCTGGGATATACCTCAACAGTTTGGATAGAGTGTTGCTTGACAGGATGATTGAGTTGTCACCTAACGTGGGCTTCATCAGAATATATTCAAATGATATTCTTGTCTGTACGTTTCCTGAAGGAAAATCGAAGTATCTTGAAAACTTTATTAGGTCAACGGCCCGGGGTTGCACTTCAGAGTAGAAAAACCAGAGGAGAACATGTTGCAGTTTTTGGACTTGCGCTTTCAGGTGAATAATGGCTTATGTTGGGAGTATGGTAAGAAGATGGCTAAAGCGGTGTTTCCAAAACAAAGTTGTCACTCTAAAATTGTTAAGGCTGGAGTTGCGAAATCATTAATTGGTAATGCGAAAAAAAGGTCATGTACCTATTTCATGAGTCAAGCTTTAAAAAGACTGGGGAAGACTGGAAGACGCGGGGCATGAGGAAACTTTTCTAAAACGACAACTTTCTATTCAAATCAGAGACAAGCGGGATGAACCAAGTGTGAGGAACGGACGAGTTACTATACCGTATTTTCACGATATTTCCCATAACATAAAAGCGTTGGCGAAAAAGTTTGGCGTAGAAACAGTGTTGACATCCGATTTTAAGTTATGCAAACTTACACCTTTTAAATCTAAACCGGAAGTTTGCCAAAAGGCACATCGCGAAAAGTCGGTACCGGGTGAAAATTCTGTGGTTTATGAGATTTTTTTGGAGTGTGGATTTAAATACGTAGGTCAGACGTCGAGATGTCTAAATGATAGACTGACAGAACACAAACTGAATGTGAAAAACAACGCGTCCTATTCCGAGTTAGCCAGGCACCTTCTAGAGCAGGGGTCTCAAACACGCGGCCCGCGACTCACTGGGACGCGGCCCGCAGGCAACCGGCTATGGGTCCCGGTTCCCATGTCATGAGCGCTAGAAATAGCATGTGCCATCGTGATCTCATCTCGCCAATTAATTTTCGATCAATAGTAGTTCCTTTTTTTTAACATATTCGCGTAGTTCTTTATTTATTTGTGTTCATTTCGACTTTGTTTCGCTTCCTTTCTTGCTTCCCAGCTTTTTGTAATGTATAACTCCGTTATTGCTGCATTCGCGAACTATTCGTTGAAGGATGCATCTCGGGCTGCGCGAACTCTCAATCAGCACGAGTAGCTGCCAAATATAAAGCTACTAGCTCGGGATTCAGCCTTCAAAAACAAATCACCATTAAAAGAGAAGTATTTGTTCAGAGTGTTGTAATAAAAATTGCCAGGAGAGTAAGAACTGTCCAGTTAACGCATTAATTTTTTTTTTAAAAATATGTTGAGTTTGATTATTTCCTGAGTGAATGGAGCAACGGGAACGACTGAGTACTTGCTCTCTTGTTCCATAAAAAATGCGAGCACGTTGGTGGGGGGGGGGGGGGCGGGGGGGGGGGCCGGGGGGGGTCTATTTATGTTTTGTTAGTACGTGAGTTGAGGTCTCAAAGTAGTCACATAAACAAAACAAATCTAAAAATGCCACTGGCAAAACTTTGAGTTTACAAGAAGCATAGAGCACGAGGTTTTTTCTCTTTCAAATCTTCTGACTACTTCCCCCCCCCCCCCCCCTCCCCCGGTGTTGCGTCGGCCCTTGACCTTTCCGGTGTGGGATATCTGGCCCCCACACTCAAATGAGTTTGAGACCACTGTTCTAGAGTGTAATGATTGTAAAGCCAACTGGTCTGAAACGGAAGCAATACACAAAGAACGTAATGATATAAAACCTGTAGTTCAAGAAACGATTTGTATAAAAACGTCTGGCAACTGTATAAGTCAGGCGTCATTGCAGTTTGGGAACGAATGCAAACAATTTCTACGCTTGGAAGGATTTTTTTTTCTTGTACTAGCGGTGTTTATATCTGTATCCTTGGACTTGTTCGAGAAAGTCGCAGTGTTTAGCCAATTGTGGTTCGTTGTAGGAGGGCAATGTCGTTCTCAGTTTTGGAGATGGCCCCAGTTCCGGCTGTTAGCAGTGTCTAGGATTGTTTCTTTGGACTAAGTGACTTGTTAGAGGAAATGCATCCTTGAAGGTCAAACCCTTTCTTTGTGTTCAGTAGTGACTCACCTACGTTCGCCGGGTGGCGATGGTTATGCTAGAATGTGACCCTTTGTGTGAGTGTCTCACAACCGAGGTCAAAGGAGATAAGAGAAGGTTTACCCAAATGTCATCGTCCTCTTGTCATGTTTCTTTTTTTTTTGTACGAACTAAACTTTGCAGCTGAGTTTAAGACGTTGCCTCCTCTTTTTCTACCTTCTGCTGTGTTCTATTTTCTGCCAGAGTCTCAGGTTTACAATCATGTTCAACTTACACCAGCTCACCTGCACCCTGACAATTTTTTTGAGTGTAGTGTTCGGGTTAGTGTGCCTTTGTATTGATGTTTGTATGTGCCATGTATGTGTATGTATGTTCAGCTGATGCCTGTACTTTGCGTAATGTGTCTGCATGTGTGTATGATAGAGGTTCCCAAAGTGCAATGGTGGCGTGAAAAAAAATGTTTCTGTAGAGCATGAATTGAGCGGTACATAGCGCCACCTAGCCTAACTACTTGCGACTACTCTGCTTGACCCTGCCATCTGGTGGCAAGTGATTTAACCTCCTTTTACTTTACACAGCTAGGCCATAATTTCGTGTTACCGTGCTGAAATGAGCCAAGAGGCTGCCTCGCATTTGGTTTTTTTGAGAGCGGCTTTTGGTTTTGCGGGCTAATGGTTTACCACTCCTTCGTGATGTGCGGTTGACGCAACGGTTGACGAAGGAATTGTGGCTCGAGGAATAGCAAAGGTAACACATAAAGTGCGCAAACTGGGTGCCGGTTGTCTCAGTTTAACATCGCTGTGTTGACGATGAGAAGACTGAGTGACTGCATGCCTTCGAAACGTAAGTTTCTTTACCTGCAGGGGGCAGCCGGCTTCTGAGATAAATACAGTTCGCGGACAGCTCGTGTTACGTTTTTAGTTGCTGCTCCTCTCGCTCCGTCCAATAGATTTAGTGTTATCGTTAAGCATTACTGAGCTCGATTTGCTCGATTCGTAGCCGCCATAATGAGATGCAGGCGACGGAGGAGCTCTAGCTCCCCTGCAAGAGGAACGAAAGTTTCTCCCTTACTGAAGGAACATATATGTCAAGAGCGTTCCTCCATTTAGGGAGGACTATACTGACCCTTCTTTCTAACAGTGTGACAGGGTGGTCGGACAACAAATCGGCAAACACGGTTGCCGGGCAGCAGCACCATATTGCCCGACCGCTGTTGTTGCCGCAATGTGATGTTTCCGGCATTATGGATTACTCGTGTTGCCAGATACAGTTTTCCAACGGCTACCTCAGTGTGACAGGGCCTTTAGTGCGATCGGTCTATTGGGACGATTAATGGCTACAATAGATGACTGTTGTCATCTATGTTTGCGGACATCTGGAGCACAAGTCGAGGCAGCTGTCTCTACTGTCCCTGCTTTTCTTGGTGTGCCCACAGCAGACCTCCTCCTTGGCTCGGCATGACTGTTCTACAGCGTGAACGGTGTGATCCTTATGCATTTTCTCAGATGCGTGGTGACTACACCGCTAGGAGAGCAGCAGCGTACACAAAGTGCCAAACTGTGGGTGCGCTGGCATAAATGAATGGAGACAAATGTATTTTTGCTGGTAAAGTATTTGGTGACATCGTCAGCTGGTATGCATACCGCCAGGCTAGCATTGGCCGTGGTGAGGAGACTCGCATTTCAAATGTCCCAGATGCCTGTATCATTTCGATGACTGCAATTGATCTGCTTGCAAAAGTGGGGCATTTAGAATAAAAATATAGCAACTCATTCAAGATAGATATTAAACATATCTTAAACACAGCGAACTAATACTAATTAGATATGTCAAAGTAGCCAAATTTCTACATTTCGAAGTGCTGTATTTCTGAGAGTCACAAAATGATGCAACATGTTTTAATGTTAAAACAGGGCGATATAGTGCAAAATTATTCACTAAAATTTGAAAAAAAAATCGAGGTTAGGTTGTTTTTTTTTGTACGTTGAAGTTGCGGGACTTCAGATTTTCAGCGATGTTTAGATCATTGTAAATATATGTCTGTTTAGGTCAGAGCGACACATTATATAGAGACAATAGACCATTAAATAAAGAACCTGTGAAAAAAAATAAACGATAGATCTCAGGAACTCTACGAGATAACAAATCAAAAACATAAGGTAAAAACGACAAAGTCGCCATGTGTGTGTATTCTTTACCTGCAATATATATATTACAAAATTGTTGAAATTTTTTTATGCATTGCATATATAGAGTACTATTTGTTTAAAATGTTTATTTTTTCTTATGTGCCGTAAAACCTGGCAGAAATGACAAAACGCCAGAACGGGTTTGCCGCCTGGATATAGTCTTTTTTTGTTTTTTCGAGAAATAAAATTTTTCTCGGAAAACCTTTTGACATTCTGTTCCCTCCATACATTGGAGAATAACATGTAATAATGCGAAGAAAAACAAAAATGTCAGCCGGATATGCGTGCATGATCTTCTCTGCACACAACCAAGAATCATGCTGATTAAAGGCTTGTGGCTACGAGAATATTGCGGAATATTGTAAAATGCCAGGAACTGCGTCGTTCAACCTTTCTGATGCAAAATAATTGTTTACATCCACCTTTTCGAAAAAGCAAGAGTTGGGAATTATACTCAATAAACACAAAGTTATTTGCCGGATGTTGAAAGGCGTTCTTGAGCACGAAAGGTCGGTAGCGCGGCAGCTGCTCCAACCTTGGCAACAATGTCTCATTCACATTGGTCGTTGAACCGCATTTGCGAGGCGGTTCACGTGTATTTGATGACGAAAACGAGCGAAACCGCTTCGCGGTTGCGATTCAAACGCCATCGTAAAGGCAGCATAAAAAAAGAGTGCGACACTCCGCGCATGACCTGAGTTGGCTGACACCATCTACAAGTCTGCCCACAGAAACAAAAAGCACCGAGAACTCAGAGCACGAGCTCTTACACAACGAGTACTCACACTAAAACAAGAAGGAGCTCGCGTCTACTTCACAGATGCGAGCCTTCAAACCAACACCAACACTGGAACGATTGCCTACCACTCCGAACACCACGAACATGCTTTGCAATACACTAACCCGCGCGCCATCGTTGACTTAGAGGAACACGCCATTGCCATAGCAATTGAACGTGCTTGCACCGAACCCTACACACACCACCCAACCTTTATATTTTCAGACTCACAGGATGCACTCCGCAGCTACCTTCAAAACAAAGTCAATGTTTACACTCGAAACTACCTCGGCCCAATATTGCATCAACACCCCTACCATCATTTTCGTTTAGTGTGGGTGCCAGGCCATGTTTCAATGGAGGGCAATGCAAAAGCCGATGCGCTGACCCGAGTTCCCGTTCCCGGACCCTCCATTGGCTGGTCTAGCCCATACTCTCCCAAAACACAGAGAGCTCTCGATAAGCACAACCGCCGCACACTGTTGCAGGAGTACCGTAGGAACCGACAAACGCTGCCCCCTCCTCCCGCCCATTTCAGCCGCGCAGACGCCGCACTTATCCGGCAGGCGCAAACGCATTCACTGCCATCACATCACGTCCTACATAGAATTCACCGGCGACCCAGCCACCCCCATTGTCCATGTTGTGACACCTACCCATGGCCGCGTCACACATATTGGGCGTGCCCCCTTTACCCCCCCCCCCCCCCCCCCCCATCCCCCCCTTCCCCCCGAAATCACCTCCTGGGAGGAGTGGCTGGTGCCACCCTTAGACATCGCCGAGCAGACTCTTCAAGCCCTCGCGGCTCATGCCAAGACTGTCCCGGCACAAGTGCTTCAGGAGTACGAGATCCTGACCGCATCCCCCCACCCCTAGGAGACCTGGACCAGGGTTTCCTGAGTACAAATAAAGTTCATTCTCTCTCTCTCTCTCCTCCTGCAAACAGTCCGCTGTTTGCCGCTCTCTGTCCTGCATAGTGCTGGAAGGGTCCTGTAACCAAAAAAATCACTAGCGAAAGTTAAAATGTGCTCACAATGGATGTTGCCGACGTCATTGTATGTACGTACCTTGCAAACTAGGTGGGGAGTGGACATTTCTCGAAAAGTGAATTGAAGACAGTCTCTTCAAAGCAATACGAGCTCCATTGCAATTGAAAATATGGTAAAAGGAAGAATGTTTTTTTAAAGGGATCTTGTTTTGATACTGTATTACCTTTTTTGCTGTCTAAATATCAACCACGTTCTGGCCACACCACGAATACACCAATTTTGTGCTCGTAAAGACACCAAAACCTTGTTTAAAACGAATGTCTGAGAAGATCTCTCGGGACGCCTCGCGTTCGTGACGCTTTGGTTCTCCTTCACAGTCAAGGCTACAGGGGGCTGGCGTGGTTGTGAGCTTCGTCACTTAATCGCGTCAAAGCATTACAACCTGAACATTCGAGTTGTCCCTCCCCGCTCTCCGCAGGAGTTGGCCCGGGCGAGAAAAGGAATCCGGTTTAGCCAAGTTAGACAGGGCTCGTGCGCACGCAGTTTGCCGTCATGTTTCCGTGGAATTGTGCCGCTTTTATGTGGAGTGTCAGGTAACGATATTTGGTTTATTCGTTTTAAATAATGTTTTGAGGTGTTTTTGAGCAAACAATTGGTGTCTCCGTGGTGTGGTCAGAAGGTGGTTGACATTAAGACAATAAAATAAGCTCTAGAACTTTGTTGCAGTAACCCTTTAAAAGAGAAAAGAAATAACAAAGTACACCATAATTTCTAAACGCTCACATCAAACAACTTGTTTATAAATCTCTACCCTTTTGTGGTAGTTTCCCTTTCTACCGTGTTACGATCTCAGTAACTCTACAGAGTGAGTGACAGACCCGCAACAATGTAAGCAAACAACAATGTAAAAAATATCAAAGCCTAAAAATATTGAAGGCATATGTCTACCTTTTAAAAAGTCAGACCAAATAAAATAACCCATCGCAAAAACTGTAGAATACTTAAATTGATAGATGTAATCATAATAAATTCGAAAAAATATACATTTATAGCAATTTACCCCTACAAAGTGTAATGTTCTTCACCCTCGGAAAATCACTGGGCGAAAGAAGCAAAACCACTTCCATTCTTATCATAATGTATGCACTGAAAACACGCTAAGACCAAAATATATCTTGAGTCGTATATGAGAGTTTTGCACTTTTTGAGAAATCTCTATAAAGGATATTTCACGAGTATAGCACAGAGCTAAATCAACACTAAGCAGCGCGCTGACTTGAACTTAGCACTGATACAGCAGTGTATCAGTGTCGGATTATCAACAAAGAGCAAAATAAGTACTATTCCCAGCACTTGCTAATAGTACTGCTGTATTGTGATGTCCCAAATCTGTGTGAAGCGTTTAAAATCACCACATAAATTGGCTTCATAATGTATCGCGCTGAGATTTACCATAGAGGTGTCTGAAGGTGGGGAAAGCATAGCGTAAACAATTTCAAAGAACAAACTCACCCCAGTAAGTTCGTTCTTTGACATGTACAACGACTCACAGATGGCGGCAGCGGCCCCGGCGGCATACCGCAGCTCAGTAGACACCCGGTCGCGCCAAAAACACATGATAAGTAGCAGAAATTACTACGCGCACAATCGGTTTCATTAGATTTGTGTCCATTGAATTTCCTTTATTGGGAGCAAAAGAAAAATGTCGTGACAATTATAACGCCGGAAAGGTGTGCGCCGTTTAGGACTCAAAAATATTGTCTGGTTTTGGCGCGACTGGACGGCTGTTGAGCTACGATAAGCCACCGGGCCCGATGTCGCCATCTGTCGGATATTGTACCAGTCAGAGGGTGCACAGTTAGCAGACGGGTGCCTTAGGTAGAAAAAGCCTGTCATTTTTTACAGCGGAGCCGTTAAGTGCTAGTTTCCCTCGTTTCGTGTTCATGGACAAATAAATATCGAAGCAACCGTCTGGACAGCCACTGCCGTCGCCCATAGATGGCGGCACATAGTACAGCTCCGCTGCTCTTTCTTCTTCAGAGTGGAAAGGCTGAACATCTTTTTCTTGCCTTTCACTCAGGTAAGTTTGTTCTTTGACCTTTTGATGCAATAATTCCATCACCTTCGGGCGCCTGTGATAAATCGTTGCCTGATGCATTCCCAAACCGATTTATGCTGTCTTTTTAAATGCAACACCACGATTTAGGACCCTGTAGCAGAGCTGTAGTCTGAGTATGAAGATGTATATCTAACATATATCTAACAGCACCGTAATATGAGGATGTATGTCTAACAATTATATTCGGCAGATATTGAACAAGAAGTGCCCGACTTAGACAAATAATTTCACTTCTTTGAGTCGTAATTTCACTAAAGATTAAAATTAGATATACTAACAGGATCGCATCAATCTTTCATGAGTATTGGTAGTTTGAAAAAGCAACAATTCTTCTATTCACCATTTCACTAGTTGCGTGCAGTACAGGCGAAGGCAACGCCAGACGAGGGGAGAAAGCGCAAGCGCTAGAAAGGCTGGGGAGGAGGAGAGAAACCTCCTCTCCTATTTAACGTTCCTCTTCCTTTCTCCCCTCGCCCTGCATTTCCCTCTTCCCCCGTCCCGCCTTCCTAGCGCTTGCCCTATTTCCCGTCGCCTGCCGGTGAGTCGCCTGCAGCGCAGAAAGCTAGTCACAGGAACTATTAGTGACGTGCGCGACCAAAAGGGTCGCTGTGGTCGGAGTTTGCGATGGGCCGAACCAATGCTGCCTCTATACTGAAAATGCTTGCCCAATCGCGGGCTCACGGGGTGGTAAATCCTGCGAATCCGCGGGACCTAGAGGCAAATATTGCCGATCAGGACCAGGCAAATTGTGTCCATGACGTCATGGACGGAAAACATGCGGGAGCAGCACAGTAACATATAGGAACCATTAGAAGTCGATTGTAAATGGCTCTGATGACCGGATGGTCGGTTCTCTAACTGTGCAAGGACCACTAGCCTTCCCACTCGAACCTTGTTTTGAGCTCTACATTATGGTACTGTGGCCACAAGTTGTGCTAGCAGGCTTGCAGCACCAGCTGAAGGAGTTGAAGGCCCACTTCTGACAATACAGAGCATACAAGAAGCCATCACTTAGCAGAACAGAAATTAAAAAAGAATAAATCGCACAAATAATTAGAGTTGAGTTTTAAAGATTCATCTCAACCCCCCAGGTATTGTGAACGTAGATGGACTTTGCAGCACAGTAAGCTTCAGTCAAATTGCAGGCGCCTCGGTCTGGTTTCCAACTTGATAACTCCAAATCAGAGGAAAAGAACTTGCAACGAAGACAACTTCCAATTAGCGGCCAATAAACGTTAAACTCTAAATATTTCGAATGCATTGATAAACAAAATGAGCGTGACCATGACAAACTGCTTGACAATTTGTTTTTGTGTCGATGATACACGACACGAAAATTTTAACCTGAGGATAAAATATATCCGCGCTTCGTACTGCCCAAGGTCTTGACCGCACTACTTCGCGATGCGTGGGAACAACTTTTTTGGGTCACGTCACAGCCCCCAGCCTTCCGCTGCGATCGAATATAAGGTGAAACGGCGTATAGCTGCGGAAAAAATGCGCGCTAAGCCGCGCTGGCCGGTTGGCCTGTCAGGTTGCGCCTGTCAATCAACGGGACAGGAGGATTAACCCATCTTGCAAGCTTACACGACAGCACGCGCCGCTTTTGCGGCAACTCTCTTCGCCCGATTCCGAAATTAAGATTTATTTATTTATTCACATAAAAAAACACATAAGCATATGTTCCTGCTAGCTGACTTCTCAGAGTGAACGGCAAAATTACCGTTCACTGCAATTATTTGTTCAAGGCGTCCAGGCAGACTTGCCTGGAAGCCTTGAAGCCTACAGCCTACTCAGGTCATGAGCGGAGTGTCGCACTCTTTATTTATGCTGTCTTTACGATGGCGTTTGAATCGCAACCGCGAAGCGGTTTCGCTCGTTTTCGTCATCAAATACACGTGAATCGCCTCGCAAATGCGGTTCAACCACCAATGTGTATTACACATTAATGCCAAGCATGGAGCTGCGGCCGCGTTACCCACCTTTCGTGCTCAAGAACGCCTTTCAACATCCGGCAAATGACCTTGTGTTTATTGAGTATAATTCCCAACATCTGCTTTTTCGCAAAGGCGGAAGTAAACAATCATTTTGCGTCAGAAAGGTTGAACGACGCAGTTCCTGGCATTTTACAATATTCCGCAATATTCTCGTAGCGACATGCCTTTAATCAGCATGATTCTTGGCTGTGTGCAGAGAGGATCATGCACGCATATCCGGCTGATATTTTCGTTTTTCTTTGCATTATTATATGTTATTCTCCAATGTGTGGAAGGAACGGAATGTCAAAAGGTTTTCCGAGAAATATTTTATTTTTCGAGAAAACAAAAAAAATACTATATCAAGGCGGCATACCCGTTTTGGCATTTTGTCACTTCCAGGTTTTACGGCACATAAAAAAAAATTGGCACAAACAGTACTCTATAACGAGAAAAGAGTCAAAGTACAGGCTAGCTGGTGGAAGTCAACCATTTCGTCGTTTACCCTGAGACTGGGGTTTTTTTTTTTGAAGAGCAGAAGAAACAGAAAAAAACAGACAGGTCTCAAACCTGTCTGTTTTTTTCTGTTTCTTCTGCTCTTCAAAAAAAAAAACCCCAGTCTCAGGGTAAACGACGAAAACCCGTTTTGGCATTTTGTCACTTCCAGGTTTTACGGCACATAAAAAAAAATTGGCACAAACAGTACTCTATAACGAGAAAAGAGTCAAAGTACAGGCTAGCTGGTGGAAGTCAACCATTTCGTCGTTTACCCTGAGACTGGGGTTTTTTTTTTTGAAGAGCAGAAGAAACAGAAAAAAAACAGACAGGTCTTTGAGACCTGTCTGTTTTTTTCTGTTTCTTCTGCTCTTCAAAAAAAAAAACCCCAGTCTCAGGGTAAACGACGAAATGGTAGTACTCTATATATGCAATACATAAAAAAATTTCAACAATTCTGTAAAATATATGTTGCTGGAAAAGAATACACAAACATGGCTACTTTGTCGTTTTACCTTATGTTTTTGATTTGTTATCTCGCAGAGTTCTTAAGATCTATCGTTTATTTCATTTTCACAGGTTCTTTACATAATGGTCTATCGTCTCTATATAATTTGTCGCTCTGACTTAGACAGACAAATATTTACAATGATCTAAACATCGCTGAAAATGAGAAGTCCCGCAGCTTCAAGGTACAAAAAACAACAACCTAACCTCGATTTTTTTTTTCCAAATTTTAGTGAATAATTCTGCACTATATCGCCCTGTGTTACCATTAAAACATGTTGCATCATTTTGTGTCGGTCTGAAATACAGCACTTCGAAATGCAGAAATTTCGCTACTTTGACATTTCTAATTAATATTGGTCCGCTGTGTTTAAGATATGTTTAATATCTATCTTGAATGAGTTCCTATGTTTTTATTCCAAATGCCCCATTCTCGCAAGCAGATCAATTGCAGTCATCGAAATGAGACAGGCATCTGGGACATTTATAAAGCGAGTCACCTCACCACGGCCATTGCTAGCCTGGCGGCATGCATGCCAATGGACAATGTCACCAAATACTTTACCAGCAAAAATACATTTGTCTCCATTCATTTATGCCAGCGCACCCACAGTTTGGCACTTTGTGTACGCTGCTGCACTCCTAGTGGTGTAGTCACCACGCATCTGAGAAAATGCATAAGGATCACACCGTTCACGCGGTAGAACAGTCATGCCGAGCCAAGGAAGAGGTCTGCTGTGGGCACACCAAGAAAAGCCGAGACAGTAGAGACAGCTGCCTCGACTTGTGCTCCAGATGTCCGCAAACATAGATGACAACAGTCATCTATTGTTGCCATCAATCGTCCCAAAAAAACGATCGCACTAAAGGCCTTGTCACACTGAGGCAGCAGTTGGAAAACTCTATCTGGCGACACGAGTAAACCATAATGCCGGAAACATTATCACATCGCGGCAACAACTACGGTCGGGCAATATGCTGCTGCTGCCCGGCAACCGTGTTTGCCGATTTGTTGTCCGACCACCTTGTAACACTCTTAGAAAGAAGGGTCAGTATAGTCCTCGCTAAATGGAGGAACGCTCTTGACATATATGTTCCTTCAGAAAGGGAGAAACTTTCGTCACTAATGCAGGGGAGCAAAAGTTCCTCCGTCGCCTGCATCTCATTATGGCGGCCACGAATCGAGCAAATCGAGCTCACTAAGGCTTAACGATAACACTAAATCTATTGTACGGAGCGAGAGGAGCAGCACCTAAAAACGTAACACGAGCTGTCCGCGAACTGTATTTATTTCAGAAGCCGGCTTCCCCCTGCAGGTATAGAAACTTACGTTTCGAAAGCATGCAGTCACTCAGTCTTCTCATCGTCAACACTGCGATGTTAAACGGAGACAACCGGCACCCAGTTCGAGCACTTATGTCTTACCTTTGCTATTCCTCGAGCCACAATTCCTTCGTCAACCGTTGCGTCAACCAAACATCACGGAGCAGTGGTAAACCATTCGCCCCCAAAACCAAAAGCCGCTCTCAAAAAAACCAAATCCGAGGCAGCGTCTTGGCTCATTTCAGCACGGTAACACGAAATTATGGCCTAGCCGCGTAAAGTAAAAGGAGGTTAAATCACTTGCCACCAGATGGCAGGGTCAAACAGAGTAGTCGCAAGTAGCTAGGCTAGGTGGCGCTATGTACCGCTAAATTCATGCTCTACAGAAAAAAAGTATATTTTTCACGCCACCATTGCACTTTGGGAACCTCTTTCATACACTCAATCAGATGCATTACGCACAGTAGAAGCATCAGCTGAACATAGATACACATACATGGGACATACAAACATCAATACTAAGGCACACTAACCCGAACACTACACCCGAAAAAATAGTCAGAGTGCAGGCGAGCTGCTGTAAGTTGAACATGATTGTAAACCTGAGACTGGAGCAGAAAAGAGAACACAACAGAAGGTAGAAAAAGAGGAGGCAACGTCTCAAACTCAGCTGCAAAGTTTATTTCGTACACACTGTGGACGCTATAGGGGGCGCCACTGTGTAGAAAGCGCGGGGGGCGTTACCCCCCGCGAAAGAACGTATAAGAGCAACAGCGGGGACGCCAACTGAGGAGCGAGAAGCGGGGCCTGGAGCGAAAGGTACACGCTGCGGCGGTGTCAACCAACGACCTTGTTATTACTAACTTCATGTTTACAATTTACTAATAAATGTAGTTTCACGTTTTCCGAAATCCTGGCTCCGTGTTGTTTCGCCGGTTTGGGCACGCAGCAAGGCAACTTTCCCACATGGCGCCCAACGTGGGGCGCCATGTGGACGTTGCCTACATCCCTCAAGCTGATGACGTTGCGCTACATCCCTCAAGCTGATGACGACCCGAGCGGCTCGGCGTTCCGGACTGTGATACCTAGAAAGTTACGTAAGTCTTTCATCACATACATGCACAACTCCGCACAAGCCGAACTGCTTTTGAAGGTGGCAGCCATGTGTGATGTGGTCACACAGCGCCTCGCCGTCCAGCATTCACGTGAGCCGGAGCTACACCCCCAGCTGACGGTGCCGGTCTACACTGGCTACGGCGACACCAAGTCAGTCGCTGACTTCTTGGGTGAGTTGGACACCTACAAAGCCGCCTCGGGCGCCTCGGAATCTCTCATTATTAAGAGAATACTTCCGCTTGCGCTACAGTCAAGTGCTGCGTGTTGGTTGAGGCTGCAAACCACATTCACGAGCATAGCGGAGTTTGAGCGGAGATTCCGAGATGAGTTCCTGCCCCCTGGTTACGAGTATCAAATTCTGAGAGAACTCGAGTCCCGAACGCAACATCCGAACGAAAACCTGGTTCAATATGTTCGCGCAATACAGGAACTCACAAGAAGGGCGAAACCTGATGCCCTCGAGTCGGAGAGTATAGCTCGGGTCATAAGGCAATGTCACCCAAAATACCACGCCTACTTACACGGCCGCACCTTTGGGACCCTTGAAGAGCTGGCCCGGCATGCCCGCGGCACAGAGGAGATCTTCCTCGCTAAGCAGAATTATCTGCCCCCGCCACTGCCAGAAAACTCTCTTAAACCCGCATGTGCTTGGACAGGCGCCGAGGCATACCCGACACAAAGACCTCCACGGGACGGGCATAAAATGGCCCATGAAAGCAGCCGGAGGCACTCCAGTACTGGTTCAATGCGGGGCCACTGGAGGATGTCCGAAGAGCGCCCTGGTGCAGGTGGCTCCGACAGGTATTCGGACCGCTGCCACAATTGTGGACAGCGCGGTCACTTCCAAAGAGAGTGCCCAAATGCATCGTCAATGCAGAATCAAACAAATGGCGGAAGGGCTGGAAGTGGCGAGAGGGATTATCAAGTCCCGGCCAACCCTCGAGAAGTAAGAGGCCGTGAAAATCCGGGCAGTAACAGAGAAACTCAGTCGGGAAACTATTACGGCCGGCGTCGCTGAATCCCAGATTACAGCCGACGACGGCAAATACGACAGCTGGGAACACACAAAGGGTTACGCTTGCTCCATCCGTATGTCGATTGCAGCCTATCGCAAAAATAATCGAACCGCGCATGACGATTACCTTGCTTGGTTTTTCTTTTGCCGCGCTTTTGGATACGGGGGCCGCTATCTCGCTTATTGGTGACAACATGGATGGTGCAGACCGACGGTGGACCGGTCGGCTGGGCATCCCGGCAAGCCTGGGAAGAACAACCACGCCCAGAACGCGGGGAGGCGCACGTCATCGTCCCCGAGCCTTTCCGGGGACTGACATTGGAGGACCGCCACCCCAACGATCCAGCGGCGCAATACACCGCAGAGGAACGGAGGCTCCTCTGCCCGCTGTGCGGAGTCCCGGAGCTCGCTCGAGAAACACACCGAGCGGGGCTCCTACACGTGACCCGGGAAGCTGCCGACCGCGCTGCGAGGCTCCAGAACCACGACGAGCTGCAGAGGGCCATCGACGTCGTACGAAGGCAACGTCCTCAACTTCTGAGGTCAAACGACCACGACGAGCACGTCATCGACATGCCTGACTTTTGAGGGGGGGATTGTGTGGACGCTATAGGGGGCGCCACTGTGTAGAAAGCGCGGGGGGCGTTACCCCCCGCGAAAGAACGTATAAGAGCAACAGCGGGGACGCCAACTGAGGAGCGAGAAGCGGGGCCTGGAGCGAAAGGTACACGCTGCGGCGGTGTCAACCAACGACCTTGTTATTACTAACTTCATGTTTACAATTTACTAATAAATGTAGTTTCACGTTTTCCGAAATCCTGGCTCCGTGTTGTTTCGCCGGTTTGGGCACGCTGCAAGGCAACTTTCCCACAACACACAAAAAAAACATGACAAGAGGACGATGACCATTTCGGTAAACCTTCTCTTATCTCCCTTGACCTCGGCTGTGAGACACTCACACAAAGGGTCACATTTTAGCATAACCACCGCCACCCGGCGAACATAGGTGAATCACTACTGAACACAAAGAAAGGGTTTGACCTTCAAGGATGCGTTTCCTCTAAACACTCACTTAGTCCAAAGAAACAACACTGCTAACAGCCGGAACTGGGACCATCTCCGAAACTGAGAACGACATTGCCCTCCTATCACGAACCACAAATGTCTAAACACTGCGAATTTCTCGAACAAGTCCAAGGATACACCTATAAACAACGCTAGTACAACAAAAAATAAAATACCAGCGTAGAAATTGTTTACTTTTTCGTAATGCTATGAAACGTGTAGTTCAAGAAACGATTCGTATAAAAACGTCTGGCAACTGTACAAGTCAGGCGTCATTGCAGTTTGGGAACGAATGTAAACAATTTCTACGCTTGTAAAACTTTTTTTCTTTTTTTTTTTAGACGACTATGGTGCAGTAGTATATGGGTCAGCGCGGCCATCTGCTCTTAAGATGCTTGACCCAATACACCACCTTGGACTACGACTTTCTACAGGTGCATTTCGCACATATCCTGTGAAGATTTTCTATGTTGAAACGCATCAAATGTCCCTTTAGAAAAGGAGGCAGTACCTCAGCGTCTCTTATGCTTACAAAGTATTTTCAAATACAAAACATCCCTCCTACAGTGCCCTACATACTTGCAGAAGTTCACAGCTTTTCGAAAACAAGCCGAGCATTTTTAGACCATTAAGCCTCCGTTTGCAAAGTACCTGTCAATCTCTTAATATTCCTCTTCATGAGATTCCCTTGCTTAAAAACACTCATAGGGTTGCTCCTTGGGATGCTCTGCCGATTTTCTGTGACTGGTCACTCGCAAAATACGGTAAGAGGGTCATTTCACCACAAATGCTCCGGCAGGAGTTCCTCTCCTTGCAAAAAAAAATATGCAGACTACCTGGAGTTCTATACAGATGGGTTCAAATCGTCGTCTTTTGTAGGGTGTGCTCTGTATTCCGCCTCGAAGAGCAAAGCTACGCAAGTTGACTGTAGGGCAAGCATTTTCACCGCAGAGCTTTTTGCTATTTTACAAGCGGTCGAACATATACTCGACAATAGTATAATGAAAGCTGTAATTTTTTTCAACTCACAAAGTGCCTTATTGGCTGTGTCCTCTCTGATGCCCACAAAGAACCTCCTTGTGCAACATCTACATGGTAAGATCAACAACGCTCTGCGACGCGGTCGGGACATTACGTTCTGCTGGGTGCCCAGCCACGTTGGGATTTTGGGCAATGAATAGGCGGATAAATTGGCCGTGTCTCCCCGAGGCTCATCTAGAGCATTCAATTGCTTACCCTACCAAGATTTGAAACCACTTCTGAGGAAATCTATTTTTCTCAAATGGCAGCTGGAATGGGATAAAGAGAGCAACAACAAACTTCGCATTATCAAGCCCTTTCTGGGCGTTTTGGAGAGCTCTTATAACAGAGAACGTCGTGTGGAGGTTCTTCGGTGTCGTCTAAGAATAGGTCACTCCCGTGTGACACATGAGTATCTGCTTCGTGGTGAAGATGTTCCACTACGTGAACATTGTGGAGAGCTTCTGACCGTGTTGCACATTTGTTGTACTGTTCGCCCAATCAGCCACTTCATCAATCATGTTTTCTCGAACTTTTTAGAGACCATCTCCCATTTCATCCTTCGTTTTTGCTTGGCGATAAACCTTTGGTTCCTTTCAGCCGTGTCTTAGACTTTTTTTAAAACAAACTTGATATTTATACCATTTGTAAATGTGTAGCCTCAAAGTAAACTTTTGTTATAGCATGCTCTAAATACGTTAAGTTTGGCGCATTATGGCCTTCGTTGCTGCTGCGCCAATAAACTCCTTATCATCATCATCGTGACGAGGGGTGTAAGAATATTCCCCCTTTTTTTAGACTGAAGTCGCAGGCGGCCTTCGACGCGACGGAGAATACGGAGGCGAACAGGCGAGGGCTGGCGAGCAAAATTCGCTTAAAAATGCTGAAAGACAGCGCGAAGCCCTGTGTGCCCCTTTTTGCACACTCAACGTCTGCTACGTGATACTCATGAGAGCGAGAGAGGAAGAAAGGGCGTTTCAGTGATGCAGTTGCTCTCCTGCCCCCGCCCGCTTGCCTGCGTCTGTTTCGTTGCCTAAGTCGGCTGCCACCTGTTCCGTGGCACCTCTGTTGGTTCAATACGTTTTGCAACATGTGTATAAGGTTGGGCTGGTGCTAAATTTTCCACGCCACTTACTGGGAGCTCGGGTGACATATTGAACTCACCCGAGTGCTCCGTCAGTGTTCGGTTGGGACCCGTGTTCTGACCGACTGAACGAGTTTCCACCGTAACGCTGAATCACCACTCGTGTCGAATATGTTTCCGCGCTGGCCATCGGTAAGTAACATGTGAAATTAATTACTACGGCTTCCTATCAGGGTCCATATCAAAAAGCCGAAAATCAAAACATCGAATTATGAAAAGGCCGAACATCAAAACACGGAAAAATCCAAACACCCAAAATTAAAACTCCAAAAAGTTAAAATGCCGCAATCTCAAATCGCCGAAAAGCAAAACGCCGGGAAGTATGTATGGTTAAACATAAACTTAAGCTTAAACATTTCTGGGCAAGCAGATATGCATCAGCTTAGTTTGCGTGTTTTTTATGTGTTTTGTGTAATCTATATTCTTTCAGATAAAACTCATGCAACAATCAATTCCACTACAGTAAAACGCATCGCTGCAAACACATAGTCTTGTGTGTGTCGTGCACATCATATTGTACTGCCACGCGGTTTTTAGGGCGTAGTACAGCAAAGCATTGAAGGTCAATTTGAGCTAAAATATTATTTTTGCTATCTCTAGTGCATATCAGCAAGACAAGGGAGTTCTGCTTGGTTGGAAAAGAAAGCACCACAGGACAGTTCATACAAAAAAATGCCAGTCCAGTGCGCGATATAACTTTCTTTGATGGCGTACGAACGGAATGAACAAAGCCGTGGTTGTCTAATGTTGCAAAAAAAAATGAAAACAAAAGCAAATCTTAATTGGGAATTTAATGGTTTCGTTTACGTGCTTGAAAAAAAAAATGGGTGCAATGCACTGCTAGATGTGTGAAAAACGGATGAGTGCAACGCCAGACTTATAGCCGACCATTCCGAAGATGATATTCACGAAATCGTTTCGAGGACAACGCCTAATTGAGGTTACGCCCACATGTCTGCAGGGTTACGGTTCTTCGTGTGGAACAAGAGAGATATGAAGGCTCTTACGGCATGTTCAGGCGAGGCTCCCTGTAGATTGTACACCAACCCTCGGCTAGTGTAGAAGCGTCTTTGAAATAGCACGCATCCAAGCAAAGAAGCCTTGCGCCAGCTGGTAAGAAGGAAGAGTAAAATCGACTGTCCACGCGAACCCTCACAGCAGCTCAACATCAAATCCGAGTTCAGGACCAAGATGAACAGGACTTGTGCGTTGCGACTAGACATGCAAAGGTAAAGCTCGTCTTCTAGGTTTTTTTAAGGACGAAAACCTGAAGCGACTTCCTGACGCTACAATATGGTTGATGGATGCTAAGATTGTGTCGCCGATCTTCGAAAAAATGCGCAGATATCATGGATTTTGTTCACGGTCTCGTGCATCCTCTTGTCTACCGCCTCGTCACGTGACGAGCCTAAGCGGCTCACGAGGTGCTTACCGAAGAAATGCTTAATTTCGCTGCAGACCTGGGACTTGCTTTAAATTCGAAGATTGCGAGCACGGACTTTGAATTTGCAGCAATCAACCGAGCTAACACACTTCTCCCGTCGTCGAAAGTGCATGGTGACATGTTCCGCCTATGTCTTTCAATAAGGAGGAGAGTACAGAAGTTAGGGCGGCTATACAAGGGTGATGTGGATGGTTTCGTATCAAAGATACGGCAGCTTGCCGCTTTCTCGTTCCTGCCAATTGAAGTGCGAGTGTGAGAAGTGTACACATGTTTAAAACCACTCTCCTCACAACACACAAATGAGCTGGGGGCCGGGAACTAGACGTCCCGGCCTCCGGCGAGGAATGGCACGCAATTCATCGGTTTGAACAGCATTAAACAAGCGATTTTTATCTTATGTGACAGAACAAAAACAATTTGTCCCCAACCCTCCTGGCTTCTCAAGGAAACCAGGAGGGTTGGTATTCAACGTCATATTTTGTAATTTTCTATATTTTGTGCAGTAGTGTTCAGCCAATTGAATTTCCGTTTTTTTTTTCTTCATCTTTCTGCCATGCGAGTTTTTGGCGTTTTATTTTTTCGGCTTTCTAGTTTTACAGTGTTTAGATTTTCCGCGTGTAGATAATTCGCCATATTAATTATCGACATTTTGAATGCCTCCCTTCCTATCTAGATAATATTGACTTTGCCGCCTTCTTTACTTCTCCCGCTCACCACAGTGTCAGGTGGAATATGCGCACGGACAAATAAAGACACTCGTGCTGGACATCACGCGTGGTGTATGGGAGTTTCCACGAAAAGCCTATTGCCTCTTTAAGTCAAAAATAGCAAACAAGCAATGTAGCTACTCTAGCAGAAACGCAGCGCCGGACATAATTTTTCTTGTCATTTCGGGCCTTCCAAAATGAAGGCGAGGAACATGGAACAACCTCGCTCACTAATCTCGCGGCATAAGGCAAAACACAGCTATAGCCCACGCAAGCTCATGGTCAGCATACATGAGTGTACACAGATGTAGAGAAATCCGACGCTCAAGATAATGTCAGAGTGGAAGCGCGTTTCCATTCATTCCTAAGGAGCTTTGTTCTTGAAAAGGTCGGGAGTTGTATCTTCTCTATAAAATGACTATTTTTTCGTTCGTGAAAACAGTAGATTGGAGCAGAAGATTTCAACCAGACTTTTGAAGACCCGTGGTGAGTATTGTGTTTAATTGCCCCACAAATCCTTAATGTGAGTACATTCCTAAATACTCAGTGAATATAAAGTAAATTGAACTGGAATATTATACATAACAAGTCGTTTTTTGTCCGTGTATTGTTTTGCATTAAACTATATGTAACTTCGGAAGCCAATAGGCCCGAAGGAGATGCAAGATTTACTCATGTGTAATAGGTTGCAAACAACACGCAGAAGGGAACAACAGCTGACGTTCAATGACCTATTCTCATTAATAAAAATGGGCATGAATGCAAAACTCAACAAACATATGAACTCACTATTGTAACTAATAAAAACAGGTACCTAAATCTTCTGACAGAATGGCGACTAACCCGGAAAAGGGCGTTACATCCTCTTTTATATATGCACTAACCTTAGAATACCAGCAAAAAACACTTTTCGTAAAATAACAAAAAAAACTGAGCCCTTGAAGTTTGAACAGCGTATCGCCTTCAAAGCATCCGCGATGCTAACTCTGTCACGCACGCGTCAGTAACTTAGCCATTCAAATATCACAATACCTGGTATTTGAGCGTAACGTTAAGACTGTCTTCACTCAGGACTGGTGTTGCAACCATACTTAACTTTCTGTATAATGCCGAAGATACGGTAGACGTGGTGATCCTTGGGCTGAATATTTTTTTTTTCATTTTTTACTTGATGATATTGCCGCCCGCAGAGCCGAGAAGGCAACGCTTGGTCACGGTCTTCTAGAAGATTCCCGGTCATTCTCGCAGCAGGCGTAACTGTCCCTCTGCTTTGTTATTCTCGAAAGTGCCAGTTCATCCTCGCCCCGAGCGCGCGACGCTCAAACCTTCTTTGCCGAACTTTCGAGATAGTGACGCAGGGTAGATAAGCGGCTCCCGCGACCTTGTCGAGTCAGTCTCAGTCTCGCTAGCGCTCTGTAGTGCCGCCGAATCGCCGCCCGCTTTTCTGCTGCCTCGACGCTCTTCCGTTACTTCTTTTTGTTTGGCACAAGTTCGCCCATTAAACCTTTATTTTCAGTTTACTCTTTTCTTTCTCGTCGCCTTAATTCGTGACATTTCTGGTGGAGGTGCGGGGTATCGATCCCCGTACCTCTCGCAGAAATGTCACGAATCCGTGTGGACCTCCGTTTCGGCTGATTGGTCGAAGTGGCCGAGAATCGGTGGTGACTGGAGCCGTCGCTTTAGTTCGTCGAATGCCTGTTGTTGTTCTTCACCCCTGCGCCGACGAAGATTCCTGCCGTCCGAAGATTCCTTGGGCTTTGCGCATACTACCGGCGATTCGTTCAGGATTTCGCCAAGCTTTCTGCGCCGCTAACGCACCTTACGAAGGACGCCGTGAACTTCGACTGGGGTGAAGAACAACAACAGGCATTCGACGAACTAAAGCGACGGCTCCAGTCACCACCGATTCTCGGCCACTTCGACCAATCAGCCGAAACGGAGGTCCACACGGACGCCAGTAATACAGGACTCGGTGCGGTACTGGTCCAACGACAAGACGGTGCGGAGCGCGTGATCGCATACGCTAGCCGGACGCTGTCGAACGCGGAACGCGATTACTCGACGACCGAGAAGGAATGTCTGGCCGTCGTCTGGGCTATCACGAAATTCCGCCCATACCTGTACGGGACTCCTTTTCGGGTGGTCACCGACCACCATTCGCTGTGTTGGTTAGCGAGCCTGAAGGACCCATCGGGACGCCTCGCTCGATGGAGCCTACGACTGCAAGAGTACGACGTAACCGTGGTCTACAAGTCAGGCCGAAAACACAGCGACGCCGACTGCCTGTCCAGAGCCCCTGTCGAGTCAGCTGCCGGATGTGCCAAAGACGACGACGACGACGACCACTTTCTTGGCGCGGTGAGCATTCACGGCATAGCAGCGCTCCAGTGGGACGATCCTGAGCTGCGTGCATTGATCGACCACTTGGAGGGACGAGGGGGTACGATTCCCCGAGCCTTCTCGCGTGACCTGCCAAGATTCGCCGTCCGGAGAGGTCTCCTCTATAAAGAGAACTTCGGGGACAACAACTCGCCGTGGCTCCTGGTCATTCCTGCTAGTCTTCGAGAAGAGATCTTCCAAGCCTGTCACGACGACCCAACATCTGGTCACCTTGGCTACAGTAGGACTCTTGCACGGATCCGAGAAAAATACTACTGGCCCAAGCTCCCGAAAACTGTCCACCTCTACGTCCGTTCGTGCCACGAATGCCAACGACGCAAGAAACCACCGACGAAGCCGGCAGGTCTCCTGCAACCGATCGCGCCCCCGACTGCACCATTCCAGCAGGTTGGAATGGATCTTCTCGGACCTTTCCCACCGTCGACGCAGGGAAACCGGTGGATAATCGTGGCAACGAATTATCTCACCAGGTACACCGAGACAAAAGCACTCCCGTCGGGGACCGCCGTGGAAGTAGCCAAATTCTTCGTGGAGTCTATCGTCCTCCGACACGGCGCTCCCCAAGTCCTGATTACGGACCGAGGATCCTCGTTCATGGCGCAACTGACACAAGAGATACTCCGCCTGAGCCACACCGACCACCGCCGGACCACGGCATACCACCCGCAGACCAACGGGTTGACGGAGCGACTAAACAAGACCATCGCCGACATGATTTCTATGTACGTTGACGTGGAACACAAGACGTGGGATGAAGTGCTGCCCTACGTCACGTTTGCGTACAACACGGCGATTCAAGAAACTACCGGCATTACACCCTTTCAGCTGGTGCACGGCAGAAAGGTGACGACGATGCTCGACGCCATGCTGCCCCACAACCCGACGGACGACGGCACTGACGACGCCCAGCTGGTCACCCAACGAGCAGAAGTACGCCAACTAGCCCGTCTTCGAATAAAAGACCAGCAACGTGTGGACGCTGGCCGGTACAATCTTCGCCGCCGCGACGTGGAGTTCCAGCCCGGAGACAGGGTATGGGTGTGGACGCCCATTCGCCGCCGCGGCCTCAGCGAGAAACTGTTAAAACGCTACTTCGGACCCTACAAGGTCATCCGCCGCCTTGGGGACTTGAACTACGAGGTGCTGCCTGACGGAACTCGCCCATCAGGACGCCGCCAGCCACGACCCGAAGTCGTCCACGTAGTTCGACTCAAGCCGTTCTACGCGCGTTAGGATTGTGACACTGCATGTTTGTTTTGTTTCGCCGTAATTGTTTTAGCCATTTCCGTTTTCCTTTCGTTTTGCATCGGGGCGATGCACTTTTAAAAGGGGGGGATAATGCCGCCCGCAGAGCCGAGAAGGCAACGCTTGGTCACGGTCTTCTAGAAGATTCCCGGTCATTCTCGCAGCAGGCGTAACTGTCCCTCTGCTTTGTTATTCTCGAAAGTGCCAGTTCATCCTCGCCCCGAGCGCGCGACGCTCAAACCTTCTTTGCCGAACTTTCGAGATAGTGACGCAGGGTAGATAAGCGGCTCCCGCGACCTTGTCGAGTCAGTCTCAGTCTCGCTAGCGCTCTGTAGTGCCGCCGAATCGCCGCCCGCTTTTCTGCTGCCTCGACGCTCTTCCGTTACTTCTTTTTGTTTGGCACAAGTTCGCCCATTAAACCTTTATTTTCAGTTTACTTTTCTTTCTCGTCGCCTTAATTCGTGACATTGCCACGATTATCCACCGGCTTCCCTGCGTCGACGGTGGGAAAGGTCCGAGAAGATCCATTCCAACCTGCTGGAATGGTGCAGTCGGGGGCGCGATCGGTTGCAGGAGACCTGCCGGCTTCGTCGGTGGTTTCTTGCGTCGTTGGCATTCGTGGCACGAACGGACGTAGAGGTGGACAGTTTTCGGGAGCTTGGGCCAGTAGTATTTTTCTCGGATCCGTGCAAGAGTCCTACTGTAGCCAAGGTGACCAGATGTTGGGTCGTCGTGACAGGCTTGGAAGATCTCTTCTCGAAGACTAGCAGGAATGACCAGGAGCCACGTCGAGTTGTTGTCCCCGAAGTTCTCTTTATAGAGGAGACCTCTCCGGACGGCGAATCTTGGCAGGCCCAAGGAATCTTCGGACGGCAGGAATCTTCGTCGGCGCAGGGGTGAAGAACAACAACAGGCATTCGACGAACTAAAGCGACGGCTCCAGTCACCACCGATTCTCGGCCACTTCGACCAATCAGCCGAAACGGAGGTCCACACGGATTCGTGACATTTCTGCGAGAGGTACGGGGATCGATACCCCGCACCTCCACCAGAAATGTCACGAATTAAGGCGACGAGAAAGAAAAGAGTAAACTGAAAATAAAGGTTTAATGGGCGAACTTGTGCCAAACAAAAAGAAGTAACGGAAGAGCGTCGAGGCAGCAGAAAAGCGGTGTGGACGCCCATTCGCCGCCGCGGCCTCAGCGAGAAACTGTTAAAACGCTACTTCGGACCCTACAAGGTCATCCGCCGCCTTGGGGACTTGAACTACGAGGTGCTGCCTGACGGAACTCGCCCATCAGGACGCCGCCAGCCACGACCCGAAGTCGTCCACGTAGTTCGACTCAAGCCGTTCTACGCGCGTTAGGATTGTGACACTGCATGTTTGTTTTGTTTCGCCGTAATTGTTTTAGCCATTTCCGTTTTCCTTTCGTTTTGCATCGGGGCGATGCACTTTTAAAAGGGGGGGATAATGCCGCCCGCAGAGCCGAGAAGGCAACGCTGGGTCACGGTCTTCTAGAAGATTCCCGGTCATTCTCGCAGCAGGCGTAACTGTCCCTCTGCTTTGTTATTCTCGAAAGTGCCAGTTCATCCTCGCCCCGAGCGCGCGACGCTCAACCTTCTTTGCCGAACTTTCGAGATAGTGACGCAGGGTATATAAGCGGCTCCCGCGACCTTGTCGAGTCGGTCTCAGTCTCGCTAGCGCTCTGTAGTGCCGCCGAATCGCCGCCCGCTTTTCTGCTGCCTCGACGCTCTTCCGTTACTTCTTTTTGTTTGGCACAAGTTCGCCCATTAAATCTTTATTTTCAGTTCACTGTTCGGCTTTTCGTCACCTTCATTCGTGACAATATTTGTACAGTTTACTAAGTAATAGTAAAGAATTGCATTTAAAATTCCCAAATATTAAAATGTAACTTGTTACTGTTACAATTACTCTTCTATATAAGTAAGTGACCGTTGCTTCAAAAGGTAATCCCTTGCTTTCGCGGCGTTACTGTAACTTTACATCCTAGGGTAAAAAAGAATAGAATGCCGATACGCAATCCAGAACGGATGTAGCACGGAACAGCTGCACAACAGCTCAATGTTCTTTAGGTAGATGTGGGACGAGGCAACGGCAGCGAATTGCGACGTGGCAACAGCTAACGACGGTCAAGTGCGGATTCTAGTATTTGACATTGTTAAGAAAACGTCCTAAGAAGGTGACGACAGATATATATCTATATCTATATCTATATCTATATCTATATCTATATATATATATATATATATATATATATATATTCATTTTAGTTGGTTTGCGGATACTATAATACAAGGATATAAGTTACTCGTCAAAATACGCATTCTATCGACAACGTGCTTTAATTTGTGGAAGGGCATCACCAACAAATATGATCGCCATTCTTATCTGGTCACAAAATTCTGGCGTAAAACAAACGTTGACAGCGATTTGGGCACCCTGGAGTTTCAGAAGAATAGGTGAATATCAACACAAGATTAAAATAAATATCCGTATTTCCAAAAGATGAGACGTGTGCTGATATGTTTTGAGCAGCATGCCAGTTGCTGTAACAACATTTCGAGTCGATTTCCGTGTCGCATTTTATTTCAGGGGAAGAAGGAGCCGTCCGTTGTGACATTGTACTGTGACAGTGAGCCGTTGTGACATTGTACTGACTGTCGTAGTCACTATAACCTAAGAGGACATTGCTGATTGTTTCGAGCTTTCGGGAGGCGATTTATCGTTTGGTGTTTTTGGTCTTCGCATCTTAGAAAGCAAAGAAAGAGTAATGGGATGGAGAGAACAGGTGGCGCTTCCATACGTTACACCAAATAGCGTGCACTTCGACAGTTCTCTTTTTGTTGTTATTAGAAGTCAACATCTTGACCTTAAGAGCTTGCATGCCTTATATTGTTTGCACCGAGGATCCGAATCTTTATAAAGGTGTGCTTCGCGCAACGATGTGGGTGAGCAAGCTGAATTTTGCAAAGAGTGAAACCACAAAAAAAAATAATCGAAGTGTTAGGCGGCGTCAAGAATGATTTTGAGCATTTGAAGAGGACTTCCAGGCAGTGCGTTTTGTCAGAGCAGGTGACTGTGTCATTCCAATCAAGCTTATTTACAAACAAAATTCTCTATTTTAGTTTCTTTTGAAGTTCTCGTTTTTGTTCCCGCTGTGACTGAAAACGAAATGTGACGAGTTACAATCATCATTCTACCTAAATATGTAAAGAAGTTGCTTTGTAATTACTGTATAAAATATATAAATATTCATCGTACTTGGCACAACAAAATCTACACACAGCTGGCCTATTACCATTCTTGAGCTCATGGATGTTGACCCTCATATTTTGAACGGTGTCTTAGGTGGTACGGACCGGAAAGCATATCCAAAGAAAATGTAGCTCCCGTGTTTCGAGAACTAACCAAATTGTGCATCAGGGTTTGCAAAGCTTAAGGGATCTGCTGGGGTATCAGATTGGATTCTTCTGAATTTCCGCTTTCAGTCAGGTTTTGTTCTGCTGACAGTGGTCAGATGAGTAGCGAAGAATCCTATAAAACAACAAAAGCTCGCCTTAACGCCTAAGAATATATTGTAAAATATTAATACACCACGAGAATTTGCAAAAACACTCTTGCGTTAATGACTTTTGTAATTGTCTTCTAGATTATTGCTGGGTCAGTTGTGCTCAGATAATTATTCACAATGTTTCCAAAACTTCCGGGGAAATGAGTTGTTTCTCGAATAGTTTTTTTTTTTCCTTTGGGGTTCAAATTTTCCGAAAAATGTTTATTCCGACTTCTATATTTTCGCGATTCTTACAATATCGAACACCTGCTTCAACGACCAAGTTTTCTCATTCTTCAGGGTAAAAAAAACTTACTTTGCTCCGCTGGAGAAGCAAACTGTAATGCATGAAGCATTCCATCCACTGCCTTAGATGGAAGGGTGCTCAGTGTGACAGCCGATATATTCACAAAAAATAAGGCAAATATTTGACGAGACTTTCGAGAGCAAACTGTTATTTAAAGTACCTAAGCACTGGTGGAAACAATACTCTCTTGAATAGCCGCCCTCCCTTTGCTTCTCATTGGAGGACAGTAATGTTGGAAGTAATGCCAGGAAAGTAACGAATTACTTTTTCGTGTAACAAGCACCTACTGCTGTATAAGGATAATTGTGTTGGTAATAATGACAGTTCAGCCTTGAGTAATTGTATATGTAATTCCCTACTTTCATAGCAACGTGTACAAGTCTGGTGTTGCGTAACCGGAAGAATCTTTGCATACTCCTTCGGCTCGAAGCTATCTTGCGCTTGCGGCAATCCTTCGGTACCTCGGCGACCGTTGCACACTCTATGATAACGAGCACAAAAAAGGCATCATCTTTTAGGCATTTGAGCAACTGCTCAAATCGTCCACTTTAGGGACACACAAAGCTTGCCTTCCGGCACGCGGATATTGTGTCTGTTACGTAGGCCACAAACGACTCTCTGAATATCTCGAGCCGGGATGACAGCTTGCACTTTGCCTAGAGCTTGCTCCCGGTATAACACTCGAAAAAGTCTTGAGTTTTGGTTTCACAGAGGTGCGGTGAAGTAATGTCTTCCTTACGGGCTTCAGACTACGTCCAGGCGTTGTCGATCAAGTCCAAAATGATGTTCGCGAGCATGATGGGACCATCCCAGTAATTATGGGTGCTTACCGTCTCGCAGAGGTCACTCTAATGTGCCTTTTGCTATAGGGTGCTAGAAATGAGGCCAGGATCACGTGGCTTTACGACGACCAGAGGGGGCGGTGGGGGAGTTGCAGCGCCTTCGGCTGGTGTGCCAGAAGTTGAAGCCGTCACAATGCGCACACCAGTATTGGCCCAACGTTTCGGATTGCAATAGGAAACCAATATTAGAGCGAAACCAGCTCCAATGTTGGACCAATTAAATTTACAATATTGACGATCCGGGGTTACTTCCATTCAAAATCGAATATTGGCATTTCAAATTATCCAATTATATGCCGCTATATTCACCAGTATTGCTCCATGATTTCCAATATAGGTTCCTGATGAGGGCCCAAAATTTCAAATATTGGTATCGAATGATACGCCAGGATTCGAATATAGGTATGCAATATATTTCGTATTTTGATATTGCTCCCAATATTATATTATGATTTCTCATACTGGTATGGAAATTTACGCCATTTTAGTGCAATAATATTGGCCAATCACATTCTGGGTTTTCCAACATTTTAATTCATTTACAATCCAAGTTACACAATGTTATCCGTTTACACATGGGTTGTACCCAATATTTGAAACCAATGATAGAGACCATTTTTTTATCTCGTTATTCCTTATTAGCCTTGGTTTTCTAATATCTTAATTTATTACTTTCCCAGCTTTCATAATTGTGTTAGTCTGCATAAATACAAACTGCGCCAAGAATGGTAACCCTTTTTAGCAGTGTTTTGATGATTGCTTTGCAAATACACCTTTTGATCATAGCTATTATGCATTGTGACGAAGTAATTTTTATTTTAATGTATGTATTTGTTTTGATACAGTTGGTGTAAGGTAAAGTAAAATGTTGATCATCTATGTGTATATTACTCTAAGAAACAACAAACATATAAATATTTTAATAATCCTTACTTATTTGACTATTGGTATCTCCCTGTTGCAGCACTAACGAATGTCCAACATTTTTGTCACTTGTAAATGAGCCAAAGTAAGAGACCGACAAATGTTTGCGCCTTTGAAGCATCAACCTTTCAAATAGCTATAAATTAACATTGATTTTTATAAACTTTGCTGCCTTCAATATTTACGTTCCCAAGGCATAAAGAGTTTCAGCATGATTTTCAGCTAGATGATGGCTGCCATGTCACAAATTGAAAAGAGTTAAAAAACAAATTAAATTCCTCAGCTTGTGTTATAATTTATCAAATGTTGTATACGTTCCGGAAAAACATCAACAACAGAAGACAAGATGATTGCCAGCTAAAACCGAAAAACCCTTTGCTTTCTTAACTAGCCAGATCGGACAAATAGTTGACACACAGCGAACGTCATGTCCTGTGAACAAAGAAACCAACAGACAGTGAAAATATAGGTTCGCGCAATATTACGTTTGTCTTTCATTGGAGGAGAGAACGTTTATGCATCACATAGATCAAATACATTAGGAATCGGTAACGGTTTCTGCTTATTAAATGTTTTCCGAAGAAGCAAATCCAAGCGAACCGCATGGATTTAATAGCTATTGGATCAAGGCGGATATATCTTTCTGAATCATACACATTCGTATTTTGGTCAGACACTTCATCACATACTCCGTTAGCTTACTTTTTCCCCGTAAAAAACGAAGGTTTATTCTTAAAATTGGCTCACCGTTAGCTTGTTTTAGCAAAGACATTTTCCGATCAATGCACAGTTGTCTTAGAAAATTATCTTATATTAGAAAGTCCAACTTAACCTTACTCGCATGGCTGAGTGTTTTATTTTCTTTTAAAGGCCCTCACGTGTAAATCACCAATATATAGTTGGCGCTCGCTAATTTTTTTTTGTCCCGTCAATGATATGCAAAAAACTATATTGCTACCTAAACAAAAACATATATGTGGCCAATAGTTATTTTAGAGGTTACATGAAACAAAAATAACCTAGAAAATGTGAAGCAAGAACGCTTGTAAAAAGTAAATAGTCAGGTGATGTTTGGTCGTGAAAAACGAAAACAAGAAAAGATAAACCAATCTACTCCTATCCTAACACCTCAAAAGGGATCCTTGTTGAAGTTATTTGTATCTAGAGGATACTGATAACACATCCAAAGCACAGATATTAAACTTAAATTTAGGGTTTTAACGCGCCAAACCGACGAGGGCAATATGATCTGACACGTCCCAGCGGAGGACTACCGATGAATTTCGACCATATGGGGATTCTTTGTTTGCAACCGAATGCTCGGTTAGAGGGCCCCAAGTAGCAGGCCAGCGGAATGCCCAACTTGGGCAAAGGTCTCGCAAACAGAAGGGCCCAACTTTGGAGCAGTTAGGTTTTGCACTATGGCAATCATCAGTGCCAAAGTACGATGCCTAACTATAGCCTTAGTTGGGCGATCCTTGGGCATGCCAAAGTTTGGCTCTTCTCTGGTACGCCAGAGGAGCGCCAAAGTTGGTGCCATACTTGTGGCATAACTGCCAAAGCAACGCCGAATTTGGGTATTTCGGACATGCCAAGTTTGGCCTTTCTCTGGTCCGACACAGTTCCGCCAAAGTAAGTGGCAGACTTGAGCCATAACTGAAAAGCACGCCTAATTTGGGTATCTATGACTTGTGAAGTTTGGCCTTTCTCTGGTCTGCCACAGTTCTGCCAAAGTAAGTGCCAGACTTGAACCCTAACTGTCAAAGCAACGCCTAATTCGGCTATTTCGGCCACACCAAGTTTGGTTTTTCACTGGTGCGCTACAGTTCTGCCAAATTAGGTGTCAGACTTGAGTCATAACTGCCGCAGTAAATCTTAATTTGGCGATCCGCAGAATGCCGAAGTTTGGCTCTTCTCTGGCTTCCCACTGAAGTGCCAAACAAGTGCCAAAAGTGGCAAAGAAAGGTGAGAGGCCTGTCCATATTTGTAATATCTCTGGTGTGTCACAGAAAGGCTCTTTCGCGCGCCCCAGAAGATGAATAAATTAAATAAGCGTTGGAAACACACTGGTCAGATGTCATCACCTCCGTTACCAAGCAGCACGGCAATACTTTGCAGTATTTTGCCAGTATCGGCCGAAATTTGGTTCCAGTATTATTCAAATGTGCAGTTTTGCACCACCGTTTGATATACGGCAGGTACTGCCGTTCAGCCGTTTCGCCCCGGCCTAGCGTTCGCGCAATACTGTGCGAATAGTCTACGATGCGTCTGCTCCGTATTGACCGAACGTCGTGCAAGTATGTGTATGTTCTATATCATTTATTGCATATCCAATCGCATATACGGACAAAATTTTTGCGATCGCTCCCAAGAGTTTATTAAACCACTATCATTACGCACAGGGTATTCTCTAAATATTTACAAAGGTCACACTTCTCTGTAAAACGAAAAGCAAATGATAAAATATGATTAACACTGCCCTCATGCCAAGCAAAACTCATCACACAAAAAACCGCGGAGAGTGAGAGGAAAGCAGGACTACTACCAGAAGCATGCTTGCAGTGTATGTGCTTACTAATAAAAGAGCGATATCATGTAATCCTTGATAGATGCATAATCCAATTCAGGCACCCCACGAACACACTCGAGAAAGAAGGTTGCGCACAATCAACTGACGTCTCGTCGTCGGCGAATAGCTGTTTTTGTCGAACCGTGTCCAACAAACCTATCACAAGAATTCCAGGAAGTCCGGGGAAAAAATGGCTCGTACCGAAAAATTGCCCTGAACGTATTCCGGCCGTTTACGAGAAAAAAATACGGCCACGCCTGCAACGCACGAAAGCAACAGGACACTGAAGAGCGCATTTCGAAAACCGGACCTAAGTGGCCCGCCTATTTCTATAACTAGGCAAACGGCGACAACAGCCGCAAAGATCCCATCAGCGTGACAGAGAGAGTCACATGACAAATTTTCGTCTAAACGTTTTAGTCCTACGCGTCCTACGTAGAGAGCTCACGCCGGGTCACGCGTTTCGCTCCACCCTTTTTATTTTGCTTTAAGCGGTTGTAGCGCTCGCTGACAGCCACACGAAGACACAAAAGCAGGTTGGGAGGATTCCCAAAAGCCGAAGTCAGTGCATCAACAACGCATGTAAGGAAAGGCCGCTTCTGCCGGTGACCATGTCGTCTTGGCTAGTCTGTCAGCGTTCGGGTTCCATTGTGGGCCTCAGAAAGAGAATCTCCTTTCTTGAGAGCGAAACAGAGCTGGTGCTTAGGTTTTCCGGGCTTGTCGCCATCCGATAGGCCTCAATTATTTATCTCCGGACTCGCTCGCAGTGGCTTCCCATGGCTGTCGTGCCGGCGAAATTAGAAGCGCAGCCGGGACATTTTCTCCCGTGAATGACGATCGGGTGCTGAGAATCCGAAGCAGCTTTTTTCGCCGTCCATTTGATGTTCTCGGAGTCGGTCGCTGAGGCATCGCCCCGTTTGCCCGATGTACCTGGCCCCGCAGGACAGGGGGATCGTGTACACTTCCTCCGCTTCCTCTCCTTCCCCTTAGATTTCCCTTTCCGGTACTCCCACGGAGCAGGCGGGCTTTGAGCTTGAAGCCAAAAATAAATGTTGTTGAATTTGAAAGATTGTCCTGTCTGTATCGCCCCTTTTGTGTCTCTATTTTCTAAATGTTGAAAACGTACCAACAAGCTAAAACAATACAAGTTCCGGGATTTCATTTTCATTCCCAAAGTGTGATGCGGGAGCCGCGCCACGGAGCCCCGGTCGTTTCCGCTCTTTGTTATCGCTAGGATTTAAGAGTGTACCATCACAATGCAAGACACGCACAGAGCCACGCTCGCCCTTGCAATGCGCCGCCCAATAATGATACCTGTTGAGACGTGTGCACATCAGTCTAGCGCAGTGCTATCTTGATGGCAGCACTTTCTGTAAAGGCGCATTCACCCCGGGGATGCAAGCAGTCGCGCGATGCGACTAAATCGCATCGCAAGAAAAAAAGTAATTAAGTGGTCAAGTTCAACGCTTTCGTTGGTGAGTCGCTCCTCAAAAACTCTCGCCCCGAACGCCGTTGATTGGCTCAGCCTCTCCGCGACTAGATCGCATCGCAAAAAGTCGGGTCAGCTAGCGACTGCACAAATCCCGTCACTTTTTGCCCGCGATGGTCGCTTTCGCCATGAAAGTTATCGCGCGACTACATCGTATCGCCCGTGTGAACGCGCCTTAATGTCGAACCAGTCTCACGGCGCGTCCCGATGTTGGCGTGTGTACCTACGCGCGAGTACAACATTCGGCACAATTTGTGTTTGCCAAGCCTGGTCCAGGCGCGTCAAAACATTCAGCCAACCTTTGGACTGGAGAAATCAAGAGACACCCAAAATAAGACAAGGTGGCCACCCGAATAAAACTTGATTTCTATTTAATTAATATGAAGACCACCCGCGTACATCAAATACCTCATCAGCCGAACTCCAAGTCAGTAAGCCTAGTTTTGGCACTTGTTTGGCAACTTTGGCCCGTAGCTGCCAGACGATAGCTGAACTACCAGGCAGTAAAGCCTAAGTTCGGCACTTGTTTGGCAAATTAGGGCCAAAATACCCAGACTGCTGCCGAGGGAGGTCAGGTTTGGCTCTTCTTTGGCTTCTCCGGGGTTTTCAACACCCTAAACTCCCAGACAAAAGCCAAGTTTGGCCCAGAACTCGGTGCTACCTGGGGCGCCTTCTTCACAATATGCCTCCGTCTTATTGAGCACGCGCGAGAGATCGAAGCTTTGAATAGTGACGCGTGTAATGTGCAAGTTTCCATACAAACAAAAGGATTCATGATAAGGCACGATCCCACGATTGTGCCAATCTTTGTATTGTAGAGATTAGTGGGAGGGAGCACAAAGCAGCCCGGAACTAGTCTGCTCCTTTTTTGCATGCCTAAAACCCTACCTTTTTTTTTTATGCATAATGCAAACTTTTGGTGTTATTTGTTTTTTTAAGAACACTTATAACCAGTTTTTGAGAGGTATTTCGTTGTGTTAGAGACTCCACATGGGAAACAGGGGACCAGCGAAGGATTAAAAAGAGCGTTTAGTATACGTCTGGCGGGGCCCAGAAATAAGAACGGCGCGCCACGCGGGTGGTGGAGCGAGCTTGGGGTCAGTTGTCTTCTTTTGCAAGGGCGCTGAGAATTGTATAAATTCTTTTTTAGGCAAAGTTATTTTGATCGCTTATTTCGTCAGCACGATGGCTTGGTCTTAGTTGACGAGCGCACACTCCCTAGCTTAAACCAAACAATTCTCATATCTAAGGGTTAGTAAATTCAACAAATGAGAGCTGTAGAAAATGTGTAATGTCGCAACAAATTGTCTTTTCGTCCCGCACTAGTATAAATTGCGAGCCAACGTTATTTCTTTTATTACAATATTGAGCAAGAGCAGAGGTTAATGGAATATTTTAGGCGAAATACTTAAACATGATACGGACTGTATCAGCAAACAAAAATTCAATCTGAAACACGTGACAATGTCAGCCTTCACAGAAGTATCGCAGAAACGTCTCTTGAAGAACACATCCCTGCTGTTAATTCACTCCTCCTCACAAGGCTACAGAACTGGTG
Source organism: Ixodes scapularis (assembly GCF_016920785.2). NCBI lineage: Eukaryota > Metazoa > Arthropoda > Arachnida > Ixodida > Ixodidae > Ixodes > Ixodes scapularis. The sequence continues at coordinate 108,309,214 of NW_024609846.1, forward strand.
CGTACAGTCAGCTACATAAATAGTGAATGGATATTCAATACATAAGACTCGACGGATGCTGGCACTCTACGTGAAGTATGCGGCTCGTCCTTAAACACAGATTCTAGCTTCCTCGAGCAAGGACGAGGGGAGTTCATCTCCTCCGAACTATACTCCGTTTCACCTTACGATGAAGCGCACCGGACGCTACAACTAACCACAGCATATGCAAAGCTCAGAAGGTTTCACGTGACAATTGGGTCGTGCGTAGCGACGCGAAGAGCGTGAAGTCAAGTGTTACTCGTGGAGCGCTAGGCTGGCTCAGATGGCTCGTAGCGTGCGTTGCTTTCCATCGTAGGATGAAACCGAAGATTTCTCTCTTTCCTATTCTGCGGTCTCCCTCCTTTCTCTTTTTAGCTCCTTTTCTGGGGAGACTTTCCAAGTACCACAGTGGATCTAGCTGAAGGGCACGGAATTAGCATCACATTGGAGCGCCTTCTCAAAAATATGCAGGGTCGAGATCACTTTCGTGTCGAAAGAAGCACTACAAAGGAGCGCAACTTCTTTTTCCCATTCTGTCAAGTAAATTAACATTCATGCAAAATAAATAAAAAAAAATGAACTATTCCCCAAGCACGCTACATTTTCAACACGAATCCAGTCGTGCAATTTGAAATTATTCAAGAACATTTAAATGCGAGTATCTTTGCCGCGCTCATCTAGGTATGCATATAAAATAGCGCAAAAAACACAAGGACAAGGAGTATACAGGATAAGCGCTTGTCCTGTATTCTTCTTGTACTTGTCTTTTTTGCCCTATTTTTTATGTAGAACGAAGATTAACCAACTCGCCCAACAAGGTACCCTACTCATATACCTTTCTTTGCTTGCAAAATCTACTAAAAGAGTATTTATGAAATGTAAATCACGAAAAATAAACCGCCCCTCAAGCACGCCACAGTTTCATCCCAAACCTAGCCGTGAATATCGAAATTAATTGGGAACATCAAGATGCGACAACCGTTGACACGCTCATCCAGTTTTGCTGGCTGAATTATCGGTGTCACCGCGTTTCATATTTAGCGGCACGTAAGTTACTCTAGTCTTTCGGTTTACCACGTCATAAGGATCTGCGACTATAACCTTAAGGCTAGTTCACACTCTTACGTCCGAGTACGACCGAGAGAGACCAAACCGGTTTTTAATCCTCTTACAACGTCTTAGGACCAGCTGCGCAGCAGCGCGCTCGGTCCTAAGACGTTGCAACCCAAGCAGCACATTACGACCGGCTCTACCTTGAGCCAGACTGGATTGCCGGGGAAGTTTCACTGGGCCTAGATTATTTTGCCCCATGGCGCTAGGCAGCGCCATCCTGGTATGCCAGTCTGGCGTCCACCGGCAGTTCTCTGTGTAGCCATGGACTGGCTCACCGCAGGAGTTCTGGCCTGGGCCAGGCGGGAAGCTCAGTGGTACCCCAAGCTTTGCTCTTTATTGTATATACAGGATGGGCCAGATTAGTGTCCGGGTGGTCAGCCAAACTTAACTAGACGATGAAAATTCACCATGCAGTTAAACTAGTTTAACGAGTGATATGACAACACACGTCGTAAATTAATAAAATTTAATTTATTTCCAGAAAGAAATACATACCGCAGCCCGCAAAAATAAACATAAAAACTTATGTACAATGCAAAAAAATTGCCTTGATATTATTCAAGTGTCCCAGGCGATTGGCGAGATTCTCCACATCATCTGGAGTGTCGGGGTTCCGGTGGTGGCTAACATAGTAACCCAGTTCATCTGAAATAAGAATAAACATCAGTAATTAGAACCATGGCAGATTTATTTGCACCCGTTTGTTCCAAAACGGTATGTAACTAATGCCACGAATAAAAAATATGCACCATCATAAGCAGAATGAGAGGGAATATGGAAGTGTGTGCCAATCGTACATGTGGTGCCAGTCTCGCGGCAATTAAGTATAAACCGCATGTAAGCGATTTGACGAGCGAAGAGACGAGTGACGACGATCCGCTTCACTGTCGTTCGGTCACTCGTGCGACGCGGCAAACCGCATTAAAGCGACGGGAGCAAGCGAATAAGGCGATGAGCGACGATTTCTAGAAATCCAAAAACCGAGCAACGCGACAAGCGACCGTGGGAAATCTCCGCCGCTCGTCGCTGACTCTCGTCGCTCGCTTAGTCGCTTACATGCGGTTCAGCCTTTACGCAAAGCAACTCCTAGGAATGAAAATATCCTGCTGTTTTACCCCCTTCCTGCCTCTCCACTCTGTCATCCGCTATTCAACTCGCAATTGCGAGTTACATTGCGGACGACAAACTGGGGAGGCAGGAAGGGGGTAACAACAGCAGGATCCTCCACCACAGTGGCTAACCACTGTGGCAGAGGATCTCCGAAGCTGAATGTATACACCGGCGGTTGTATTAAAAAGTTCAGTTTCACAGGCTGATTCTTTGATTCATTGGATTAAGTACGGTTCATTCATCTGCACATATTCGTTTATATCCTCCTTGGAGACCACGTACGATGACGTGAAGTGCCCGTGTTGTATATTCAATAACGTGGCTCTTGATTCTCGCAGATGATGATGATACCGTGTCTCTAAGAGCTCATCAACAAAGAATACTATATGTACACGGGGCGAGACAAACAGTGGGAGGATTTCTGGAGCACAAACGAGCACGTACCACGTGACACTAAGCGTCGTACCGCGTTCCACGCGGCGGCGTGTGTTTCCAGAACACCTCCGATTGGACACATTTCGTTTCTTGTGCATTAATAAGACAGGTAGGAAACGCCAGAAAGCCAAGGTGGAGTGGTGTAGTGTCGGTCGGGTGTAGCACACCCGACCGGACATTGGGAGGCCCAGAGTTCATATCCTGGCTCCGCCGTTTTTTGGCTTTCGGCGGGTTCCTGAAAACTTTGATTCTTTGATTCATTGGATTAAGTACGGTTCATTCATCTGCACATATTCGTTTATATCCTCCTTGGAGACCACGTACGATGACGTGAAGTGCCCGTGTTGTATATATGTATATATATATATATATAACTTTAAAAATGTAAAGAAAAAATGAAAGCCGCTTACAACTCCCTGTAACGCCGAATTAGAGCGCAGCTCTTGAGGAGGAGGGGGGAAGGGCACTGGGGGGGGGGGGGTTAAACTAACCAGGGGGTGGTCACGTTACCTTGGAGGTCACGTGACCCCCAATGCCAATGATGTCATCACTGACGTCACTGATGACGTCATCAGTGACGATGACGATGCGGGTACCGATGACGTCATTAGTGACGTCACTGATGACTTCACCAGTGATGATGACGATGACGATGCGAATGTCGGTGACGTCATCAGTGACGTCGCTGATGACGTCATCAGTGATGATGACGATGACGATGCGGATGCCGGTGACGACATCAGTGACGTCACTGATGACGTCATCAGTGATGATGACGATGACAATGCGGATGTCGGTAACGTCATCAGTGATGATGACGATGACGATGCGGATGCCGGTGACGTCATCAGTGATGATGACGATGACGATGTGGATGCCGGTGACGTCATCAGTGATGATGACGATGACGATGTGGATGCCGGTGACGTCATCAGTAATGATGACGATGACGATGCGGATGCCGGTGACGTCATCAGTGATGATGACGATGACAATGTGGATGCCGGTGACGTCATCAGTGATGATGACGATGACGATGTGGATGCCGGTGACGTCATCAGTGATGATGACGATGACGATGCGGATGCCGGTGACGTCATCAGTGATGACGATGACGATGTGGATGCCGGTGACGTCATCAGTGATGATGACGATGACGATGTGGATGCCGGTGACGTCATCAGTGATGATGACGATGACGATGTGGATGCCGGTGACGTCATCAGTGACGATGACGTCATCGGGGGGTCACGCGACATCGGCGGGGGTCACGTGACCTCGAGGAGGGGGCCACGTGACCTCAGGGGAGTCACGTGACTTCGGGGGGTCACGTGACCCCCCACGAGGTCACGTGACCTTGGTGGGGGGCTCGCGCGGTGCATTATGGGACATTTCCCATGATGCACCGCGCGGTTACGCCGACGCCGACGCCGACGGCGACGGCGACGCCGACGCCGACGGCGACGCCGACGCCGACGGCGACGCCGACGCCGACGGCGACGCCGCTCAAGCCGGAAACGGGCCCCTAAGAGCTGCGCTCTAAAAAGCCGTTTACAAATCCCTGTAACGCCGAATTGGAGCGCAGCTCTTGAGGAGGAGGTGTGAAGGGTACTGAGGGGAGGGTAGACCCCTCCTCCTTCTCCTCCTCTTCCCCTCATTCTTTAATATGCTCCGGGGGGGGTGTCATGTGACCTCGGGGGGGGGGGGTGTCACGTGACTTCGGGGAGGGGGGTCACGTGACCTCGGGGAGGCGTGACCTGGGGGTCACGTGACCCTGGGTGTCACATGGGGGTCACCTCAAGGTCACGTGACCCCCAAGGTGACCTTGGGGAGGGGCCACGTGACCCTTTGGAGGTCACGTGACCTCCGTCACGTGACCCCTCTGAGGTCACGTGGTCTCCTCTCCAAGGTCACGTGCCCCCAAGGTCACGTGACCCCTCCCAAGGTCGTCTCAAGGTCACGTGACCCCAAGGTCCCACGTGACCCCCAGGTCACGTGACCCCCTGAGGTCACGTGGGGGTCATCTTGGGGTCACGTGACCTTGAGATGACCTTGGGAATGGTCACGTGACCTCGAGGGGTCACGTCACCTTGGGGGTCACGTGATCCCAAGATGACCCCACGTGACACCCAAGGTCACGTGACCTTGGGGGTCACGTGACCTTCAGGGGGTCACGTGGGGTCACGTGACCTTGAGATGACCTTGGGAGGGGTCACGTGACCTGGAGGGGTCACGTGACCCCAATGTCACGTGACCTTGGGATGACCTTGGTTACGCCGACGCCGACGCCGACGGCGACGCCGCTCAAGCCGGGAACGGGCCCCTAAGAGCTGCGCTCTAAAAAAAATGAAGGCCGCTTACAACTCCCTGTAACGCCGAATTAGAGCGCAGCTCTTGAGGAGGAGGAGGGAAGGGCACTGGGGGGGGGGGGTTAAACTAACCAGGGGGGGGGGTCACGTTACCTTGGGGGTCACGTGACCCCCAATGCCGATGATGTCATCACTGACGTCACTGATGACGTCATCAGTGACGATGACGATGCGGGTACCGATGACGTCATTAGTGACGTCACTGATGACTTCACCAGTGATGATGACGATGACGATGCGAATGTCGGTGACGTCATCAGTGACGTCGCTGATGACGTCATCAGTGATGATGACGATGACGATGCGGATGCCGGTGACGACATCAGTGACGTCACTGATGACGTCATCAGTGATGATGACGATGACAATGCGGATGTCGGTGACGTCATCAGTGATGATGATGATGACGATGTGGATGCCGGTGACGTCATCAGTGATGATGACGATGACGATGTGGATGCCGGTGACGTCATCAGTGATGATGACGATGACGATGTGGATGCCGGTGACGTCATCAGTGATGATGACGATGACGATGCGGATGCCGGTGACGTCATCAGTGATGATGACGATGACGATGTGGATGCCGGTGACGTCATCAGTGATGATGACGATGACGATGTGGATGCCGGTGACGTCATCAGTGATGATGACGATGACGATGCGGATGCCGGTGACGTCATCAGTGATGACGATGACGATGTGGATGCCGGTGACGTCATCAGTGATGATGACGATGACGATGTGGATGCCGGTGACGTCATCAGTGATGATGACGATGAGGATGTGGATGCCGGTGACGTCATCAGTGACGATGACGTCATCGGGGGGTCACGCGACATCGGCGGGGGTCACGTGACCTCGAGGAGGGGGCCACGTGACCTCAGGGGAGTCACGTGACTTCGGGGGGTCACGTGACCCCCCACGAGGTCACGTGACCTTGGTGGGGGGCTCGCGCGGTGCATTATGGGACATTTCCCATGATGCACCGCGCGGTTACGCCGACGCCGACGGCGACGGCGACGCCGACGCCGACGGCGACGCCGCTCAAGCCGGAAACGGGCCCCTAAGAGCTGCGCTCTAAAAAGTGAAAGCCGTTTACAACTCCCTGTAACGCCGAATTGGAGCGCAGCTCTTGAGGAGGAGGAGTGAAGGGTACTGAGGGGAGGGTAGACCCCTCCTCCTTCTCCTCCTCCTCCCCTCATTCTTTAATATGCTCCGGGGGGGGGGGGGTCACGTGACCTCGGGGGGGGGGGGGTGTCACGTGACTTCGGGGAGGGGGGTCACGTGACCTCGGGGAGGCGTGACCTGGGGGTCACGTGACCTTGGGTGTCACATGGGGGTCCCCTCAAGGTCAAGTGACCCCCACGTGACCTCAGGGGGTCACGCGACCTTGGGGGTCACGTGACCTGGAGGGGTCACGTGACCTCGGGGGTCACGCGACCTCAGAGGGGTCACGTGACCTCAGAGGGGTCACGTGACCTAAGAGGGGTCACGTGACCTGGGGGTCACGTGGGGGTTACCTTGGGGTCACGTGACCTTGAGATGACCTTGGGAGGAGACGACGTGATTTCGGGGGTCACGCGTCCTCATAGGGGTCACGTGACCTGGGGGTCACGTGGGGGTCACCTTGGGGTCACGTGACCTTGAGATGACCTTGGGAGGGGTCACGTGACCTTGGGGTCACGTGATCCCAAGATGACCCCACGTGACCCCCAAGGTCACGTGTCCTTGGGGGTCACGTGACCCCCTTCACGTGACCTTGAGATGACCTTGGGAGGGGTCACGTGACCTGGAGGGGTCACGTGACCTTGGGGGTCACGTGACCTTGGGACGACCTTGGTTACGCGGACGGCGACGCCGACGCCGCTCAAGCCGGGAACGGGCCCCTAAGATCTGCGCTCTAAAAAAAGTGAAAGCCGTTTACAACTCCCTGTAACACCGAATTAGAGCGCAGCTCTTGAGGAGGAGGAGGGAAGGGTACTGGGGGGTGAAGTGACCTGGGGGGGTCACGTGACCTTGGGCAGTCACGTGACCATGCCGATGATGTCATCAGTGACGTCACTGATGACGTCATTAGTGACGATGACGATGCGGACTCCGATGACGTCATCAGCGATGATGACGATGACGATGCGGATGACGGTGACGTCATCAGTGACGTCACTGATGACGTCATCTGTGATGATGACGATGACGATGCAAATTCCCCCCCCCCCCCCGAAGTCACGTGACACCCCCAGGTCACGTGACCCCCGCCGAGGTCACGCGACCTCCCCGATGACGTCATCGTCAATGATGACGTCATCGTCACTGATGACGTCACCGGCATCGGCATCGTCATCGTCATCATCACTGATGACGTCATCAGTGACGTCGCTGAGGACCTCACCGGCATCCGCATCGTCATCGTCATCATCACTGATGACGTCGTCAGTGACGTCACTGATGACGTCACCGGCATCCGAAGCGTCATCGTCATCATCACTGATGACGTCATCAGTGACGTCACCGGCATCCGCATCGTCATCGTCATCATCATTGATGACGTCATCAGTGATGATGACGATGACGATGCGGATGTCGGTGACGTCATCGATGACGTCATCGGGGAGGTCACGTGACCTCGGCGGGGGTCACGTGACCCTGGGGGTGGTCACGTGACCTGGGGGGTGTCACGTGACTTCGGGGGGTCACGTGACCTCGGGGGGTCACGTGACTTCAGGGGGATCACGTGACTTTGGGTGTCACGTGACCTTGGGGTCACGTGACCTTGGGATGACCTTAGGGGCCACGTGACCTTGGGATGACCTTGGGGGCCACGTGACCTTGGGATGACCTTGGTTACGCCGACGGCGATGGCGACGGCGACGGCGACGCCGACGCCGCTCAAGCCGGGAACGGGCCCCTAAGAGCTGCGCTCTAAAAGAATAACACACCACCGCTAGACAGCATCGTACCATTAGGTTCATGCATAGAGGCGTATTGACGAACGACTTTTCGGGCCAGAGGAGGGTACAAAGTTGTCTGAGTCGCAGGTTTATTTTGTTAACATCTAGAGAATAACTGACCAATAGCAGTATTTTGGAGAGTCTGCTAAAAGGCCCGTGCCTTTTTAGAGCGCAGCTCTTAGGGGCCCGTTTCCGGCTTGAGCGGCGTCGGCGTCGCCGTCGGCGTCGCCGTTGGCGTCGCCGTCGCCGTCGGCGTCGGCGTCGGCGTCGGCGTCGGCGTAACCGCGCGGTGCATCATGGGAAATGTCCCATAATGCACCGCGCGAGCCCCCCACCGGGGTCACGTGACCTCGTGGGGGGGGCTCGTGACCCCCCGAGGTCACGTGACCCCGGTGCATCATGGGAAATGTCCCATAATGCACCGCGCGAGCCCCCCACCGGGGTCATGTGACCTCGTGGGGGGCACGTGACCCCCCCAAGGTCACGTGACCCCCCGAAGTCACGTGACTCCCCTGAGGTCACGTGACCCCCGCCGATGTCGCGTGACCCCCCAATGACGTCATCGTCACTGATGACGTCACCGGCATCTACATCGTCATCGTCATCATCACTGATGACGTCATCATCACTGATGACGTCACCGGCATCCACATCGTCATCGTAATCACTGATGACGTCATCAGTGACGTCACTGATGTCGTCACCGGCATCCACATCGTCATCGTCATCGTCACTGATGACGTCACCAGCATCCGCATCGTCATCGTCATCATCACTGATGACGTCACCGGCATCCGCATCGTCATCGTCATCATCACTGATGACGTTACCGACATCCGCATCGTCATCGTAATCATCACTCATGACGTCATCAGTGGCGTCACTGATGTCGTCACCGGCATCCACATCGTCATCGTCATCATCACTGGTGAAGTCATCAGTGACGTCACTAATGACGTCATCGGTACCCGCATCGTCATCGTCACTGATGACATCATCAGTGAAGTCAGTGATGACATCATCGGCATTTGGGGGTCACGTGATCCCCAAGGTCACGTGACCCCCCTGGTTAGTTGAACCCCCCCCAGTGCCCTTCCCTCCTCCTCCTCAAGAGCTGCGCTCTAATTCGGCGTTACGGCGTTACGTGAAAGCCGCTTACAGTTGTAAGCGGCTTTCACTTTTTTGTTTCGATGATAAGCTTGTTGTGTGGAGCGTTGTAGACAAAATTCACATTTACTTTATAATTCAAGTTCGGAAAAACCCTATGCAGCGTGCAGTACCCAAACAAATATGACTCAAATCGCGATATCAATTATAATTAAAAACAGGGGTTTAAATCACAATGGATTTGTTGTGGTGGTTTAAAAAAAAAAAAAGCTTTACCCGTAAAATAATCCTCAGAAATACAATTTTTTTGTATAACCGTTTGTATAACCTTTTGTGGTTTGAATAGGCAGTGGATGGGAAACGCCATGCAGAAGCATTCGCTAAGCCTTCTCCATGAGGGCATTTATACATTGATGAAAGTGACTTTTTCACAAAATAAGCTCTACATTAACCTTTGAATCTAGATATGTGTCTAGAGCGAAACGAGGCAAAGAAGTACTCCCGGTGCGATTACTATGCAACGCAAGCGGAAGTCATAAGTGGAAGCCGATTGTTCTGGGGAACGCGGAGCGACCACGGTGTTTTGAGGAGAAGTGTAACCTAAACTGTTGTTGTTTCTACAATTAAAGCAAAAAATCATGGATGACAAGCAAGATATATAAAAGCTTTCAGACAGAAATTTACCGCTTTAGAAACCTTGAAGAGGGCAGCCGTTTCGTAACTTGGTAATGCATCATGCCACTTTGTACCGGCGAAGTGGGGACCTGACAGTGATCTCCCCTCCACTCAACGTGATAGCCAAAATACGGCCCTAGGACGCAGGCATCATTCGGTCCGTTAAAGCCCACTACAGAAGTAAACATCTACGACAATACATCGTTCGTGCTGAAGATACTGAACCACAAACATTGGATTTCAGGTAGTGTCTCCAGAAGCTGAAGAGGGCGTACGACTCGGTGACGCCTCAGATTATAGTGAACTGCTGGCGGCAAGCAGGAATTCTTATCTACAACACTGTTATGGAAAAAGAAGACCAGACGCATGATCTTCCACTCGCAGCACTTTGAGAAGCACTTTCAGAAGCAAAAAACAAACGCCCGTGGTCAAGGGGCCGAGCTGGTCCCGAAACGTCGGGATTTTAGCTTTTAATAAAACTTGGCTAGATTTTCAAGTTGCAGTTTTTTAAATCGTTTCTTACCAGACGGATGTCCGTCGAAAATGTTTACATACCTTTAACAGCTGGGCCACATGAACCTTAGTGAATGCCGTATCCCAGCGCGGGACAAAGGCAGGGACGTCGTGACTGACCAGGAGTCATCAGGCCAATGATGTTTATTTAGGGCGCAAGGACCCAGGTCAAGAAGGAAAGAAAGACGAAGTGGCATCTAGTGGCCGAAAATTATAAATGTGGCAAAGATGTGGCAATGAAAGAAGACGTGAGAATGCAACATTCCCCCCCCCCCCCCCCGGTTAAGAAAAGAAGGAAAAGAGAAATGGGAAAAACGAAAGAAGCAGACTCAAAACATACGGAATTCAAATTACATAGGACTCAATGCAATATACAAAGTACGATAGACAAGAATGAATAAATGTACAATAACCTCAATTGGAATCAGCGCGGTTTGTACATAATAATAAACACGGAGTAATTACAAGTTTTGTACAAAATTGACACGCACAAAAGATACGAAACGTAATAAATAATAGGCATTTGTAAATGATACTATCCAAAATCAGTCCCGGGCCAGGTTGTAAGAATCTATTAGATACGCGTGTGACCAATGGCAATAAATGATCGCACACAGTGACACAAAACATTAACATGCACAACATTCACACAGCACATCCGAACCTCACAGGTTTCCGCGGCTCTCGTCTAGAGCGTCTAACAGTCTCGCTTGCTGGCGCTGTTGCGGCGGTGTAAGATGCAGCCGCTGCACCTTCATTCCAATGCACAGTCCTGTTACCGGTGGATCTTCAACCGCGAGTGTCCAGATCCCCTTGAGGCCGGACCGGTGGATCCCGTGCAACAACGCCCGAGGGCGTAAACTGGGCAGGAACCAGAATGTCATCCGCGACAGGAGGCGATCAGCAACCCAATGAACTGTCAGGCTTCCTGATGGCCGATGATGAAACGTGTTTCAGGGCGTCCACTGTTTCTCGAGCGGAACCGCAGCGTCAACTTGGATGCGTTCCAGGCTCTTCCGTCCTCTAGGCTTAATGTCCAACATTCAACTCGTTCGACTATTTTCAACGGCTCGCTGAACTTGGATTTATCGTAGCGCGTTTTTTGGAAGCCGGTAGCGAACGAATTGACCAACAACAAATGTTTGTTGTTTGGCTTCTCGTCGCTGGTCAGTGTATTTCTTGGTTGACTGTGGCCGTTGGCATACTCGTTCTCATAGACGTTTCATCTCCTTTACTGGGTTGCGAAGAAAGTCCCGAGGTGACAGACCCAGGATACAGAGACGCGTCTTCGGTTTCCTTCAGTAAAGGAGGAGTGCTGGTGACAGATTTGTTTTGGCATGTGGAGTACACCGGTATACCCCTAGGTAGTCGGTGACTGTTTCTTGTAAACTACGGTTCTCAGCGGCAGCGAGCAGAATGCAGTTATTTTGTACTCGATTGAACCTTTCGACGAGCCCATTGGCTTGCTGATAGTACACCGACGAGTAGACGTGGTTTATACCTCGGTTTTTTAGGAAGTCGTTAAACTGTAATGACGTGAACTGTGGCCCGTTGTCTCACACGAGAAAACCTGAATATTCCTCCCGAGTGAAGACTGGTGGCAGAAATGTCCTAACTCGAAAGGTTGTCATGTCTTGGCAGAACTGAACCCCTGGCCATTTAGAAAAATAATCAACAAGAGTGATGGTATATAGGCATGCTAGCAAATAGACCGACAATGTCGATGGCGACTTTGGCCCATGGCGATCTAGGTGCCCAAGGCCCGGATGTGAGCGTCTTGTACTGGACCAACTCCCGTTGTTGCGTGATACTGACACTGATTGGTCATGAGTGGACGTCCGGGAGAGACTCCGATTTGAGGCTCGACGAGACAGAGGCTGGTCATCTTGTGGTGCATGGGAGGTAGTCGGTCGTTCCGACGTAGGCGGACGCCATGACACCTAGCGCGAGAAAGAGCGTTCTTTGTTACCTCGCTGCTGTCGATGGGAGGGTCTACGAGGTTCTGCATTGATCTCGCATGCTATAGAAGGTTAGTCGGCATATGGCTGTGATTGCATCGGGCTTGCTTCTTGTGCGGCCTTCTCTAGGTTAAGAGCGACGTCGACGGCGCGTTCGAACGTTAAGGCTTTGTCGTAGAACACTCGATCGCGAAGGGAAGACAAGGATATTCCCGCGCTGAGCTGCTCGCGAAGGTCTTCGTCAACGCGGGTTCTAAAATTGCATGTGGTCGCACATTGACGTAAAGCCGCGACATACTCTGCTAGCGATTCATTGGCTTGTTGATAGCGGCGGCGAAACCGATATCGTTCTACAATGGTGCTCGTGTTTGCAGGGAAATGGTTGGCTAATGCTGCGACCGTTTTTTCGTAGCAGACATGAGAGGGACTTGAAATATGGACAGACTGACTTGACGTCGTAGCCTCTCCAGACGCGTTTACAGCTGGCCCCGTTGCCGGCGGAAGCGTTGGGGAAGCGGGTGGTGGAAGACGACATACTATGACGGCATCATAGATACGTTGACCTTCATCACCCAAGTTGTGGATGAGGATGGATTGACGGCGAACGGCAGAAAACTCGGAAGCTTCAGCTCCATCCATGAAGCGCTGGAACCGCTTCTATCATTCGTTTCAAGGTACCGGAGGTAGTCCAGGTGCATCCAGAAATGGCTTTGGTGGCGCGATGTTCGAAAAAGCCATCTTCGGTTAAGAGCGAACCAGCTTCCGGCAATCTTACGTCCTGGTGCGATCTAGCAGGAGGCTGCGTCAATGTTCTCGGAGCGAGGCCTACGTCCGAACGCTGTGGTGAGGTCTAACTGCGCTGAGTCTAGAATTGAGCTGCGGCAGGATCTCAGATCGGCGGACTAAGGTAGGCGAAGACGCGCAGTCCCCGACGAACTTGGAGGCTAGCAGGGACCGTCAAGCACCCTCGTCGACAAACGGATGTCGTGTCCCAGCGCGGGGCAACGGCAGGGACGTCGTGACTGAGCGGCCGTCATCAGGCCAATGATGTTTGTTCAGGGCGCAAGGAAACAGCTCGAGAAGGACAGAAACACGAAGTGGCATCTAGTGGCCGAGAATCATAGATGTGTCAAAGATGTTGAAATGAAAGAAGAAGGGAGAATACAACAGTGAAGACGCATAAGCACTTTTGGAAACAGACCAGGACGCTATCCCCTGGGAGCCGTGGACCGATCAGCAGATGCTTGAGCTTCTAGCGGATGCCCTCCTCAAAAACGTCAATTCAAAGACAACTTTGTGCCGACCAAAGTAGCTTACGAGGAAGACGAGAGACCATCCGTATTACTGAACGTACAGCTTGCCGCCGCTTTAAAACAGCCGTCACTTACCTTGAGCTCGAAGAACAGGGATAACCTGCACTTTAGGTAGCGGACGTCTTGCACTTACTGGACCAAAAGTAGGCTCCCAACGGTCGCTACAAACCCACTTATCGCGATTTTTAGCTACATAAACCACGCAATTATTGCAACAAAGTTGTATACTGAGTCACTTGGTAATAATTAACTATGGTTAATGAAAAACGGGTTTTAATAAGGTGCCAAAGAAGGTAAGAAAAATTACAGGACGAAACTTAACCCGCGAATAAATATATTCTTTGAAACGGTGTTTCGGAAGGTGAATGATTTTTAGAGGTCCTTAAAATAGTGGAGCGAGATACCGCGCGTGCTTTAGTCTTAGATGTACCTAATAGGTTTGGGACTGGCCTCTGTTTTCCATTCGAGAAATCAAAAAGAAAGCGTTCTGCAGGTCTTGGATCAGTCATTGTGCCTGGTGGTTGAGCATGCATGTTAGTCTTTTAGTAAGCGGTCTAAGAAGCCAGACCTGGACTTTATGTCAGCCAATTCAAAAGTGGAGAAGAATGACATCGCCGTTTCGTTTCTTAGCTTAACACTAGCGAAGTCATGCCCATATATGATGAACTTCGTTTTCTTGTCTTGGGTCGAGAGACTCATGACGAAGCAGGCGCGCAGCCAGGATTTTGTTTCGGGGGGGGGGGGGGGGGGCGGAGAGGAGGTCCCAGCAAAATGGAAGATTTCGGGGGGGGGGGGGGGGGGGGGCCAGGGCTACGTGCTTGTGACAAAGGGTAAGAGTTGCCGCAAGCATTGTTGACGGTGGTGCCCAGCTCTCTCTTCAAAAAGTTTAAAGGTATTGAGAGAAGTGTCGATTTTTACAAAAGCGAATGGTAGCGGTCCTGCACATCTACGGTGCTCCCCACGACTTGAAAAAAGGTTAGAAGTCGGTTTCGAGTTCCTATGGTTTTTTTCGCCCCACAAAAAATTTACCAAATTTGTGCTAGACTCGGTGCGAGAGCTCAAAATTGTGAGAAGATCGGGTGCACAAGAAACAACACCATGCAAAACCGTTTTTGTCATGCGTTTCGTATGTTGGGTTGCGCATCCCCCTGTTTTGTGGGAAGTCCTTCGTTCGGTAGACAATGAGGTGTCTGAGCGACATACTCCGGGAGTATACGAATTTGCTCAAAGCAACGGTGGGCGGCTTTCTAACTTTTCATTTTAGGGACTGTTTGTGCCAGACCGCCCTTACTGAATTTAGGATTTTGTGAGGGCACAGGAAGGAGGTCACGAGAGAAATTATCGAGACTTTTTACATTTCCTATTTGGCGGCCAGCTGTTTAACCGATCCATCTGTCGCGTTGTCCCAAAAAGGACTGACGTTCCTAAAATCTTCAATGAAGTGTTCGGTATAATATTGACACAACGTGAAATCACGTTTTGCCTGATTATGAGCACCCGGGATAACGAGTGTTTGGTTGTAAGGATGCTTTCTGGCGAAGATATGATTAGAGCTGTCTTTTTGTTTTCTTTTTACGTTTCAAGCAATAAATTTAGTGGGGATCTTAGATAAGTTTTGTCGTACTTGTCGCTTTATTCGTCCCCGTTTTTAACCTGATTTTTTTCAACCATTTCTTATAATAATTATTGCAGTTGCTGAGCTTGTTAATAAGTGCGTTTAGGCCTTGAATACTTATTGAGGACGAGCCACATTATAGATTCTTTGGGAAAATATTTCCAAAGAAAGGAGGCGTCCATGTTGACAAGACATGTCTGTAAAAAATAAAATACAACTTTCATTCTGGCACCCTTGTTCTACCGTATGTACATCCGAGCAACCGTCAGTCACCGCCTGTCATGCATGCACTTCTGTTTCGAAGTTCAAAAAATGCTTTGCCTTTAGTCTTTGTGATAGTCATGCAAGGTCAAGGATGATATTTATACTCCATGCAGGTTTTTAACGCCTTTCAACATTTATTCTAGTTTGAGTCAGTCTTCAACGTCCCTGTTTCACGAATGAAGACACAGAATAATGAGATGTAAAGATCAATCATTCCATGAACATAACTCACTGTGTCCACCAAATGCTATCAAAAAATAAATCAAACGACCATTCCCCTTTTTTAGTTGCAGCTCTTCACTTTAGCAGCTATTCTTATGATTGTTTGCTTAAATCTGTGTGGCTCCGCATAACCTGGACATTCTAATATATTATGATGTTCAGGACAGGATACACTACTGCTCGCACTAAGTGTATAGTTCACGATTATGAAGGAGAGGGGCAAAAAGTAAGTGCTTCATTTCTTCATGTAATTAATTTTACACTATCTCATCTTAAGAAAGCAATCGGTTAATTTCCTCCCACCATATTAAACGAGAGCCAAAGACCGAGCGCAGTTCAAGAACAGAGAACACGCAAACAAAGGCGCGTACATTTGAAAGACATAGTCCCGGCACATCTGCTACACTTGATAGGTTTGGCTGAAGATAATATATTCACAAAAAATGACGAATGCCATGACGTTGCGCGTTTGGCATTGCTCGATTAGCCTTTTCGCCTCGTGGCGATTGTTGCTTTCCAACTTAAGGTGAAACGAAGGATGGTCACATTGGATGTTCGGATTCTTCGCAGAGCCGATTTGCTGCACCCGGGATATTTGGCAATATAACGCTCATAAGGTCTGGATTAACGATTTCTATTCGATTGAATGGGTCCTACGAGTACCAGTGGGAGCGACACTAGTCACAATATTAGATTCTTAATTTATTTTCGTAATGAATTATTTATTTCAAATACCCCTCAAGGTAATTACATTGTAGATCGAACATCGCGTTCGATCTACAATGTAATTACCTTGAGGGGTATTTGAAATAAATAATTAAAAATAAAAGGAACTATAAAGTGCAGATATTAGTGAACATATTTTCAAAGAAAACAATATTAGTGATGTTAGCAGTCAAGGCGTGAAGGTGTTTCCAGTCTATCAGTGTTTCGTGCATAAAATTGAAATAACAAAGCTCTAAAATGTTTTACACCAAGCGTATAGCTATGGCATAACATTGATCAATAATTGCTGCTTCAAATTGATACAGAAATTTGCCGGCGAGTTCATAGTAGACCAATTATTATTTTGGCCAATTGCCTGAAAACAGAGAAGCAAAAATCTTCCGCCACTGTATCTCATTATGGCGGCCCCGAATCGAGGAAATCAAGCGCTGTAAGGCTTAACGAGGACGCTACGTCTATTGTACGGGGCGAGAGGAGCACCACATAAAAGTTCAAACACGAGCTTGCCGCCAACTGTATTTATTTCCAAAACCAACTCCCCCCCCCCCCCCCCTTAAGTAAAGAAACTGGCCTTTCGAACACACTCCTTCAGTATTCTCGTCATCAGCACCGGGATGTTAAACCGAGAAAGCCCATACCCAATTCCTTCGCACACTTTAAGCCTTACCTTTACTATTCCTCGAGCCACAATTCTTTCGTCAACCGCACATCCCGTAGGAGTGGTAAACCATTCGAGAAACCAAAAGCCGCTCTCAAAGGAGCAAATTCGAAACAGCGTCGATCATTGTTGTAGGGTAACCAGGAATTATCGAGAAGTGTGAAAGAAGGTTAAATCGCTTGCCATCAGGTGGAAGGGTCAAGCAGAGTAATTGCAAGTAGCTAGGCTAGGTGGCGCTAGGTGCCGCCCAATTCATGTGCTACCAAAATATGTTTATTTGCTCACGCCATCCTTGCGCTTTGAGCCCTTCGGGCACCTTTGTTCTACACATATATTGCGCATGCGACAAGCATCAGTTTAACATATACAGTGAGCGCATGCTCAATGTACGTCTGTATGTGGAGCGCACACATGCACTCCACATGCAAACGTCAAAACAACATGACACTTACCCAATAACTACTTCTGAGCTCGTTTTTTTTTTTTTTTTTTTTTTTTTAATTTTTATGCTCGGTGTATTGAAGGTACGGAATTTCTGGGTGGCCACCTAAGCAGTAATCAGTATTCCCAGCAGGTTGATTTTTAAAGCGGAGCTGTTAAGGACAAGTTTCCCCAGTTTCGTGTCCGGTACCAAACCAATGTCATCACAAAACTCCACAAAACTCTGTACAGCTACCGCCATCTATGAGCAACGGCGGCAGCCAGACAACCAGCCTGTTTACCGCCGTCGCTCATAGGTGGCGGCAACCTTTCTAGCTACCATAGAATAATGAATAGTTGGGCGGGTTTTTCCGAATTCATCGCAGGAAACAGCGCGAAAACCAGACGAAGACGAAGAAGAAGCAAACGTGACAAGCGCAAATCTCCTCTCATGCTTTTATTCCTCGTCCTCGTCTGTTTTGCACGCTGTTTTCTACGTTCTTGTCACTTGGGATATGGACTCACGATGGGTCGGCCGCGTGCCCTTTCTTCGGGGAAAGAAGCCCGGGTGCGGAAGGAGCGGCGACGTACGCAGCAGCGCGAATGGGTCCACAACCGCCGCGAAGCCGCTGTCGCCTCGAGTTTCACTGCGTCGAGCGCTTCAAATTCTCTTGCGAAAGAAAAGCACATCGCTCGCCTCGAAAGCCGCCGCCTAAAACAGAAGCTACAGCTCATCTGCTCTTCCTTCTTCACCAAAATGAAAAGGCAAAAAGTTTTTTTTTTTTTGTCAGCAACGTCATAACTTTTGAGATTCTGTTGCGCTTCTCATGGGATGAAACCCTTTTTAAAAAGTAAAGGCTCATACCGCAAATATTTGAAAGCAAATAAAACAATCCGCTCCAATCCGGTCCCAAGCCGTGTGTCTGGTTTCCCGCACGGCATGTCGTAGCCAGTTTTTCTACTGTATTATTTAGTTTTCTATTTGCGTTGTCCGCGTGCGGCTGCAATCGTCGTCTTGAATTAACCTCTGTAGAGAAGGTATTCACTCAGCTGTAAGCGATGCTTCACGGACAGAGAATCGCTTTCGATCAAATTGAATGCAGTCAAAGCCGCGACTTGCTGTGGGTATTAAGTTTACGGAGTTACGCCGTAGTGAGCTCAAAAACTTCTATCGCTCATCGCAGCACTCCACTTGGAGGGCAGTTTTTCCAGGAGCCGCATTACATTTAAACAAGAAAATAAAGAATAGCCTTTTTTGACCGATTTTACCTACCATATCTTCTTAATCCTAAATTTCCAAACTGTAAATAAACGTACTTTCCGTCATATTTCCGTATCGTTCAGCCCTTTCCACAGAGCGGAATCGCTCTCGGGTTGGAGACAACAGAAGATCGCAGACGGCAGTCACATTAGCCGCTGTACGATTGCAGCTATGGTTCAGACCAGCGTTCCAGCATGACTATCCGCAGGTCGATCCAGCGAAACGTAATCCCTCAAGCGGTTTTAAAGCTCATTAATGTAAAGCGGAATGTCAACCTGCAACACACCGCCCCCTCTGTTCACAGCCCGACCAGCGACATCAATGCACGACAGTTTACGTCATCTCATCTTGTTACATTACAGATACGCGAACAAAGGGTCACATAGACGAGAATTCCAGTATTCTGTTCAAAACGCACAATACTGCAATCGCGATGTTGCTACCATGTTGCTGACACGCAGAAAAACAGAACCGCCTTGACTGCCGGTTCGCACTCGGCATCGGAAAAGTGAACTGAACTCAGCAAAGGCTCAGTTCAGTTCTGTTTTCACTGTGCTTCACTGGCGCTGAAGCACAGTGAACTACCAACATTTATTAAACAACGAGCGCGATGTGCTCGAAAAACGAATTTGAAAGAAGGAGAGGCGGTAGGGTTAAACCCGTAACTCGCCTGCCTGGAGAAGGAGAAAAACGCCTCGTTTGTCCCTTCTTCTCGTGTTCGCTTTGGGACGCGTCAGTAAAATGGAGGAAAACGCGCAGGTCCCACCTTTTTCCTCCTTTTCTTCCCCCTTAGAGTGTGGGTACTAAAAATTAAAAATAATAGGGTTTTATTTTTACCTGGCACATCTTAGGTACCCTTTCTGGTCTTTTCACAAAGCAACTACGACCATTTTAACTCTAACACAGACTATGTCATATATCTCGTTACATTTATCTACATGAATGTATGTCTTTCAGTGGCCGTTGTGAAGTATAATTAATCTTTGTTTCGAAGAACTGCGGCCGCACGAGCTCTTAAATTTCAGGCGGTTCAATTGACTGGTTTTATATGACAGACAGATACCTCAGCTTAAAAAAAGCCTTCCTCAATTTACAGTAAAAACATTTCTGAGTTCTAGAGCCTTGATAATATGATCGAGCGTATGCGGTGACTTTTCCCATATTGGCGAGTAAGTGCTGACGAAGTGAAAGAGCAATTACAAGAGGTTGCAAATTGCTGTGTCTTTTTCCAGAATATAATTTGTTACCAAGCTTCCCAAACACTGATTCTTACCAATTACCTAAGTGCAATTGGTTAGAAGCATATATTTTATTATGTTTTCTACCAGCAGGTCTAAATTCTGTTGTTAAATATAAGTAGAAATAATGACAAGGAATTCGGGCTACAATAAATTTTACTACTATTATGAGGTTGTGATATCCTTTTTCATCGCTCGATGTTACTAGCGCAATTGGTTCGTATGAAATCACCTGTAAAACTTGACATGTCTCTTTGTACCCCCCCCCCCCCTATCTTGTCTCTGGTCTCAGCCACGTAGGCAAACTCTTCCTTTATGAAACCGTTCTATTGTGGAGAAAAGCACAAGAGGGTAATAGTCCGAAAGATTGCGGACGAGGAAAAACAACTTTCCTGTTTTTTTTATTAAAATTTTGCTCCATAGACACATTTGGGAGAGCCGCCACGTTGCTGAAGGAATCAGTCGTGCTTTTTACGTGTTAGTGGCATTTTATTACAACAACCCGTGATTTACTTACCACCTCCATGTAATATATTACTGATCCTGTTGGTTTCACGCGGATAAACTAGTATATAAGTAATGACCTGCATTCAGACGAAAACGGTCGATTATGATGTTCACATTCATCGGCAATTGGCCAGCGTTTCGTTGATTTTGACTTGTGGTCGATTGCTTCACTGCACTTTTAGGTTGTTTCTAGGTCTTTCAAGTAAAGAAGGAGCATGTTTGACCTTTGCTCTAAAGTAGACTGCTAAAGATCAGCAATGAAGCCTCATCCGGAAAGCTCGTGCTTTAATTTTGGCTCCCCATGTCAAGCTGATACACAACTAAACTAATAACCTTGCTCAAAATCGACATTCAATATTGTGTCTGGCGAGTGTTTTAGTGCCACCCACAAGAAATGAGGAGTATAACGGCTTTATCAGTGTTCAGAAAGTGTTATACAACACTAAAGAAGTAGAATTCACTACAATAAGGACACTATTTACATGGCAAGACTTTCAAAATGTAATTAAATAAAAACATATTCACTGTGAAAACAGCTCTTTTTCAAATGCGAATAACAAACATATTTTGTGATCTTCAGAAAGCATGAAAAGGAGTACACCTTGGTCATCGAGGCAGAAGTACATGCTTCCTCATGCTCGGCAGCTGGAGGCAATCTGGGGATTCTACTTGATTTTGCTGTTAGCTGAACGCTGCAAAATCAGTATTGGGTGAGTAATATAGTCAGATTATCCTTTGAAGCCTTTTGTATCGTATATTGCAGACTAATTCATGCCTGTCAACCTCAAACGTGTTACGACTAAAAGTAAATAATTAAAAATATTAATAATAAAATCATTCATATCTTATATCAAGATGAATAATTCCATTCCATTAAATTGTACCAGATTCGTCCGCCGAAAAAGTGTGTGAAACCGAAGCCTGCAAAGAAAGAGGTGAGAACGCTTTGGTGCCACGGCACTTATCGCCCTTCGTCCGTCTTCGAACTCTTTCTAGTTCCTTAATGCATGACGGACTCGCCAAATTTTCAACAGTACAACGACGTAACTGACAATTTATTGGAGTAGCATATCACGTTGGGTGCTTTATACAAAGTAGTGATGAAGTCACCTACGTGAAGCGATCGTAAAAGTACTAGGCGTTGGTGTGTGAACAATTTTCTGATTGATAAGACGTCCGTAATATGTCAACATGCGTCCTAATTGAGCGTTATTTAGAATGACGCGCGCAGTTTAGGCTCACGTTAGCGCTAAATTTAGCGCTTGCGTTAAGGCACACCACGCAAGACAGTTTTGGAATATATTTTCCCCGACGCGACCAAAGCACCCAAAACATCGCGTGCTTGCACCGCCTTTAAGACACAGTAACAAATGTTATTTCACACACCAAATAATGTAACTTGAGAGAAAAATGTTTTTTTTTTTTTTATCCTGACCAAAGTATGAGAATGCGACGCGGGCGGTCGACAGTTCGTGTCCGCTTGCGTTGTCTCGGCAACATTCTCCAACATCCGGCACGTTCGAACACCTTACGTTTACCGAGAAACGTTAGAGCTCTAAGTGGCCAGCGATCGTTGCGCAGCTTGCTGGGTCTTCCAAACCGTTCATGACCTGTTTTTTGTCCTGTTCTAAACGTTTTTTTTGTTTTGTTTGTTTTTTGTCATGTTAATGCTTTTTTTTTTTTATTTATTGATACTGCCGGCCGCTAATACGCAGCCAAGGCAGGAGATATACACAATAAAATGCACTTGAAAATAAAATACATAGGTGTGGTGGCGTTACAACTCGTAGAGGAATAAAGGGCCAACAGATGCCCTGGATAGGATTCTTTTAATGCAAAGAATGACTACACAAAAGGATCTTTTACAACTACACGTCACAAGAACACACGCAAACATAAAATGAAAACACAGTACAAACCTATGAAAAAAAGGAATATCTAAAGCATGACTAGTAGAAAAGCACAATCACAGACAATCAAACCAAATCATACGCATGTAATATCTAACAACATCCGATTCCTTTAACTTAGCTGTGAACAACAATACGCAATCTGTGGAGGCGATTTCTTGTGGGAGCAGGTTCCATTCATGAATCGTACGTAGAAAACAGGAATATTTGAAGCAGTCAGTTCTACACCTTATTTCAGTGAAAGATTTGCAGTGCTTGTTCCTTGTTGGCCTACTAGTATTGAAATGAAGGTAATTGTTGTAGCCCAAGTTGAAATTGTTATTTAATAGGTTGAAAATGAACTTCAGTCGGCTAATTTTTCTACGTTTTTGTAAAGAAGGGACACCGCTCTGGACATCAAGTTCTGAGATTGATGTGTTTCTACCGCATGTGTTAAAAATAAATCGCAGCGCTTTTTTCTGAATTCTTTCCAAGTTATTAATATTTGACTTTGTGTGAGGATCCTATACCACATCAGCGTATTCCATCAAATACCTGACGAATGTCTTATACGCGATTAGTTTTGTATTGTTGGAACAGTCTTTTAGTCGCCGTTTTAAAGTCCATAATGTGCCCATTGCCTTGTGAGTAATGAAGTCAATATGTGAATTCCAACGCAGATCAGACGTTATTACTAGTCCCAGGTATTTGTATTGGGGTACTGTGTTGAGCGCGGTCCCCTGGAGGCAGTAGCTGGAGGGGAGTGGATTTTTTTTCCTGGTTATTGTCATATGAGCACATTTCTTACAATTAAGGGACATTTGCCAGGTGTCGCACCATGTAGAAACCATCTCGAGACTCTTGTTTAGAATATTTTGATCGTTAGAACATTTTACTTCTTTATAAATAATACAATCGTCAGCAAATAAACGAATTTGAACAGAGGGGTCTACTTTTAGGTCATTAATAAAAATAAGAAAAGCAGTGGTGCCAGTACGGATCCTTGGGGTACCCCGGATCCAACTGCTGCTGTCGAGGAACGAGCGTCTTGTATTTGAACGAACTGTTTCCTGTTGCCTAAGTATGCTTCTATCCATCTTAAGATCTGGTCGTTATTTAGTATTGCTCTGAGCTTAAGAAGAAGCTTTTTGTGCGATACTCGGTCGAATGCCTTCGCAAAATCTAAAAAAATTACGTCCGTCTGAAGGCCTGAATCAATTGTTTTTGCAAAGTGGTGGATCGTATGCGCAAGTTGTGTAATCGTTGATAGACCCCGTCTAAAACCATGTTGCCCCGCATTAAAAAAACCATTTTCTTCAAGAAAGGAAACAATATGCTTGTATAAAACGTGCTCAATTACTTTTACGCTACTGCATAGTAGAGACAAAGGTCGGTAATTAGTAAAGGAACGAATATCACCTGCTTTGAAAATAGGGACAATTTTGGCAGTTTTCCAGTCATCGAGGATTTGCCCTAGTTCAATTGATTTGTTAAAAAGAACCAATAAATAGTTAGAACATGACTCAGCATACCTTCTCAAAAATATGTTTGGAATCATATCAGGCCCCACTGATTTTTTAGTGTTAAGGTTTAGTAATGCCGCAAAAATGTTTTACGTTTTAAGGCATCAGCAACTGAGGTTAAACGTGTGATAGTAGGGCCCCCTGATCTCCGGTGACCTTGATGTAGAGGTACAGTTGTCTCTACAGGAGGTGCACCACTCTGGGCATCGCGTTCGGTGGAAAAATCCATTCCTCGTAGCTAGAAGGCCACTGGTCTTGCGGTATTTCTTTATGAGCACGTTTCCGGGCTTCGAAGTACATGGAACACTCCCATTCTAGGTGTTTTCTTGCTGATGGCACAGCGCACTCTCGCCGCATGCCCCCGTCGAGTCGTGTCCATGACGTGCAACACCCGTAGTTGTACAATGTCGTCCTGTATTGAAAATTAGAGTCGAGAGGATAAGGCCGACGTCGCGTTGAAGACGACCACCAAAGCGGCCACCACCGCAGTCCTGGGAGCCGTTATTTTCTAACTGTGCTCGTCTAGGCTTTAGCCAACTTCTCGCTTATCACGAATTCGTCTTTAGTGCAGCGTAATTACTCTTTGTGTACACACGAGCTTTCCAAAAAATAGCGTACGCTCAAATAGCGCCCGCAAAGTGCAAAACGCGGTTAGCGTTCGGCGCTAGCGCAGTGCCGACGACGTGACTATCACGTCTTTGTAGACGCAATATTTTCTCCTTCATTTACGCTTTAATAATTTAGTAGTCATGACTACATTTGCACGAGCGGAAACAAGAAGCTGGAGCAGCTGGAACTACTTAAGCGCGTATATGCTTTGAGGCTGGGATACAAAGCCCGGCTAACCACAAATCAAACTTCCGTTGTTTTTTACTTGTATTTTTTTTACTTTGCCCATAAGGGCTATTGAATCCAAATGAATATATTTGAAATCACTTCAGTTAAACTCGAAGTATTTTAGAAAAGCTAAGGTAGCCATCCAAATATATGTTACACATTGGAACTAAGTCTCAGTGCAGGAAACACATAGAACTCATAGCTGCAGATGGTTAAGCAAGAATGGGTCTAAGTACTCGTTGTGACCTTTTACTTCGCTACAAAATTTTCCGTTTGAAAGGCATGCATGCATTCTTTGATTATGGTAACAAAAAAAAAACGCATGGTGCACAATTCATTGATAATTTCAGCACAGTAAGGCGGGTATAGTTTATTAAAATTTCAAGTAAAATGCAAACAGGGGTATAAATAGTGAAGTTTTTTGTTGTTTGACTTGACTTTTGTATATAGGGCTACCGCAGACCCGCTTCCAGTGCGTATGTTCAATTTGGAGGGCTTCGCTCTTGCCGACTAGGTATTTGTACTCTATAGCCTGTTGCAAGTTTAGAATAGCAGGACAAGCCACTCCCAGAAATGCTTTCTGCTCCCCATCATTTGTGGCTTCCTCCTCTTCAGCATCCGCTCTTCTAGAGTGGAAAGGAAGGGGGGGGGGGGGCTTTCTATAATGGTCTTTTAGCCTGCTACTTTCAACCTGCAAGATAACAGTGTGTTATACCGTGGTCGCTTAAATTGCAATGCAAGTGAGTCATTTCTGGAAAAGATACAATCAAATGAAGAAACTATTAAATGATGTCAAGACTTAATTATCTGCCCATTCTCTTTTTTCGGTGCGAAAAAACAGAAAGCTCCGAACTACAAACAATTTCGGTGTCGCCCAATGGCAGAAGAGGCTCGCAATATATAAAATGACGGCTAGATACACACATTTCTCCAAAATGAATACCAGACCAATGTTTTTAGTAATCGTTACTAAATCAAACTAAATAAACGATAAAACGACGTAACTTTGCACGCTTTAAATTATATGAGAACCTACCTAACCTTTCCGAACTACACAAGCCAGAAATGTTCCCACATTTAATGTTCGAAATATTTTAGAAATCTGTCATCTCTTTTACTAGTTCCAGAAATCATCTATTAAAAAACTACTCCACCCCTTCACCCTCATCTAAGTAGGATAATGTCGCGCACTATAAGCTTGGCATCAGATGTTTTTTTAAAGAATGCTCTAAGGATGTACGATTGATGCTCGCAATGTACTTTCAATGATAGTTTTTTTTTTTAATTAAAACTGACAGTCGACAACCTGGTGCCGGGAGCTACCATCCGCTGACGCAGTGCTCAGGATGTTACTCTTGTTTAAAAGTAAAAAAAGACGCAGAAAAAGGGGGAGGCACACGCGGTCTCTAACCAGTATAAGCTGCATTCGTGTGTTTTGTATGAGACTCCTTTTTTGCTGCTGGCGTCTCGAAGATTTGATTCTGATTACCCACAGAAAACTCGACTAAAACTCGTTTACGAGGAAAGAAGACATGTGGATAAGCGTTTTTTTTATTTTAATGTATTTACTTAATTAACTTCGCTGTCGCCGGGTATAAATAAATTTCTAATCAACCATTGCACCTAGGTGATTCTCTTTTATACCCTACTTTAGTTACTTGAATAACTTGAAACGTGTAATTGAGCACTTTTTTCTTTCTTTTATACATAAGTCAATAAATATGTTAATATCATAAAATAGTAATGTTGTCTGACACATACAAGTGTAAGCTTTGAATAAAAATATTGCCTTACGTTAATAATATTTTAATTTAAAGAGTTTAATTACAATACGACTTTTTTAATAATTAATTACTAACAAAAAAAAAACGCGTTCCTTGTATAGATTAGATATACCACACATTTCGGGAGTCATTTAGGTATTCCTTACGCTGTTTGCTGATGCCTTCTAAATTTTATTTAGGTAATCAATAAAATCAGAATTGCATGGTCCCTTGCTCTTTATGTTAGAAATAATGAGAAAGCACCCCTGAGGAGACCGCGCTATCATAAGAAGCCTACACTTTAACTTTGGTGCCTCTGCTAATGGGGTACTTATGCATTTTCTTCGTAGCCCTAGATCTGCCTTAAGTTTTCCTAAACATATCAGCAAACTTCGATAAAATAGTAACCCGAATATTGGGCTAAAAACGTTTTTTCGCGAAGTTATTGATATCACAATTTCGGCCCTGACCGTGTTTTTTAAAGTGAAAATCTCTACTGGAAGCAAGAAAAAAGTGACGTAGGTGGAGGGCAGAAATTCAGTCTTTGGACTGTAGACTTTTTTTCCAGCTGACTACAGGCTGTTTCATGGTGTCAAATGAATGCTTTGGAAGCTCGATTCAGCACCCGCGCCACAGCAGGAAGCGAATGCTCGGCATAGTCCATATTTACGCTGCCCTCTCGACCTGCAAGCCTGCCTTCCCCTGACGTCACGACTTTGAAAAGCACGTGTATATTTGATTGTTAGTTTTCACATCATTTTCACTGGCTGATTTCGCAATAACTATTCTGAATTTCGCGATACCGAAGGCAGGTGATTGCGACATTATAGCTAGTTGGGGTAATTAAAAAAAATCGCCGGATAACCCCTTTAAGATCAGAGAGTATCTCAACGTTCGCCTCATGCTAACGCTCCGGTTGTTGTAGATAGTAGCACCGTGGCTCAATATACGTGAAATATTGGTATAGATTAACTATAATGATTGTGAAAAACGGATGGCAAGAAGTTAGGCACCAAATATAAGCATCGAATGACTGCTTAGAAAAGAAGACAAGACTCCCGGCGAAAGTCCACCACAACGTGAATATGTCATTGCCAAACCACAAAAAAGAGGAGCAACTCAAGGGCTGTACCAACACAATGGCGTTGGGTAAATTTATTCTAAAAAAACAACGCATAATTTTCCACAAATTACGTAGTTTTCGCTTATATTTTCTTACATAACATGAGAATTCAGAACGGTAGCGCTTGTTCGTCGTTGCAAAATGAAGCTAAAGGGCTACTCCCATGGGCATGTATAAGTTCGGAAGTTAGAGAATTCAACTTCCTAACCATTGCTGACGAAGATTAATGTTTGGGGATTGAGTGCACAATAAACATTTTTATTATTCTAATCCGGGGGCTTTGGTCTTTCTCTATACAATAAGAGGTCGCCAATGAGGGAAGCGAAATAATTTTCTGATCTAGTGGGATCTTTTATATTTATTTATTTACAATGTGGTCGGCCTGCTATATCGCATCCAGGGGAAGACTGCGTGCGTTTCGCGCTTTATAAAGTACCGTTGAAAGGAAGGTGTAAAATAATATGTTAAATATTGAACACGATACTGTTCACAGTACTAAAATGGGACGTAAAAGACAAAAGCAAAAGTCAATATACTGCACAAAATGGTTCGTGAATGAAAACTTGCAGATTACGTTTAACTGCCGAACTATTCCATTTAATATATATATATATATATATATATATATAGCGAAGTGAAAAACTCACGGTGAGAGACAACAAACAGCGGAAGTCTCACGGCGAAAGTGTCGATTAAACTTCCGCTGTTTTTTGTCTCTCACCATCTCACCGTGAGTTTTTCACTTCGTTATATATACGCCTTCGGCCTCTTGGCTCCTATGCCACCATGACCACTATATATTTATATATATATAGTGGTCATGTATATATATATATATATATATATTGTGACGAAGAGAAGCGGCACGAGTCATCGGGGACGCGCCATCCTGGGAGAAGAGGAAGAGGAAGGACAGAGGGAACGAGCGGCAATATATACCGGAAGGTCATCTTGATTTCTATCTCCAATACCCGTGTAAATAATAAACCCCCATCACTGAATCCGACTTCTGCTACAATTGGTAGAGGTGCGAACTTCCCCAACTCGGACCTCACTCGCAAGTATAATTCCCAACCCTGGAACTTCGCAATCGGCGGCTACCATCAGCAATGCCAGGCGAAGGAACCTCAGATGCTTCAAGATCGGCTACCTCCAACCAAGGACTCACGACTATTCTGTGTGCCGGAGCACTTCACCAACGTGACCCGAAGCTCTTCAGCGGGATCGGCGACGATGACATTGATGTCTGGTTGGAGTCCGTGGAAAGAGTAAGCCTTCATAACAAATGGGATGATGTGCTGAAACTCAATAACGTTATTTTTTATTTGACTAATGTCGCTAAATTATGGTACACCAATCACGAGTCAGAGCTGGCGACCTGGACTCTGTTCAAATCGAAAATTCAGGAAGTATTTGGGAAGCCAGCCCAGCGAAAGCTGATAGCAAAAAGAACCCTGGCATCACGGGTTCAACAAAATGATGAAAGCTTCGTCAGCTACATTGAAGATGTGCTAAAATTGTGCAAGCGCATTGACACACAGATGCCGGAAGACGAAAAACTGAAAAACATCATGAAGGGAATTGCTGAAGACGCATTTCAAATTCTCGTCGTCAGAGCCCCCGCGACCGTCACTGAAGCCATCGATATTTGCCAAAACGTTTCTGAGCTGCGCACCCAGCGTTTGCCACTCAGCCGCAAGCCGCAGCCTCCCATGGAGCTAGCTAGCTTGAATAACACTGCGGACTGTCCTCCCGATAAATGGGGTGACCTTCGATATCTCATTCAGGAAATCGTCCGCCACGAGGTGGCTCGCCAACTAGGAAAGCCTGCCACTTCCCCAGAGCCCTACGTCTCACATTCCATCAGAGCGCTTATTCAAGAGCAAGTCACATCCGCTATCCCTAACCCTGTGATACCGCCCACCATGCCAATGCCGCTCGCGCCTACGTACGCCGAAATAGTAGCGCGTCCGCCCCCCATGCCTCTCGTCCAACCCCAGCAACCATTTCCTCCCCCTCGTTGGCAAGGACGTAGAGCCGACATATGGAGGACCCTGGAGAATCGACCAATTTGCTTTTCATGTCTTCTGGTTGGACATGTCGCTCGATTTTGTCGACGTCGGTACCCTGGAAGTTATGGTCCCCCACCACAAGCTCACTATCGACCAGGCTTCGCTGGTAGTCGTCGAAGTGATGCTTTCCAAGATTACTCTGACTACCAACGGCAGCAACGACCAAGCAGATCTCCGTCTCCCAGACGACGCTCGCTGTCTCCTCTCCGCCCACGTACGACATCTCCCGCTCCAGAGGGAAACTGCTAGGAGCAGTTCCAGAGGCGAGAACTGCGAATCCTTCTACATCCTTAAGTCCTCGCCCGATTGCACGAAATATGATTGATATCGTAATTAACGGTTTGCATGTTCAAGCATTAGCTGACACCGGCGCTGCAGTATCAGTCATTCGGGCTGACCTTTGTAATCGATTGAGGAAAGTCACGACCCCTTTTGTTGGACGTCCATTTAGAGCTGTTGGTGAGCAAAACATTGTCCCTACCGGGGTCTGCACAGCACGCATTGTGATTCAAGATATATGTTACTGCGTCGAATTTGTGGTGCTTTCTTCCTGCTCTCATGACGTGATTCTTGGCTGGGACTTTTTGGAAGCAACGAATGCCCTTATTGACTGTGAACGTGCAGAAATGAACTTTGCTGAAATTCGGCTTCCCGAAGAAAATGGCGCTGTCGACACGATCAAATTATTTCTAACTGATGACACAAGAATTCCTGCGTTTGCTTCTATGTTTGTCCCGATTCGGTCATCTAAACTCGAAGTGCTAGTCCTAATGGCATCTCCATCTGCAGTTTTTTTTCGCAAGACAGGTATCCTTGTTCCTTTTTCCTTGCTCAACCTTGACAACGGCCACCGATTTATTATGGCTCTCAATATGTCTTCTCTCCCAATAATGCTCCCTGCCGGTGAAGTTGTAGCCTACGCCGAACCATCTCAAGCCATCGAGGTTTTGGCATTCGATACTCCCTCTCCTGCATATTGGTGTACATTAGTTCAGCAGCGACATGACGAAGACGAGTTCTTGTTATCCACTGTAGATGGCCACCTCGATTCGTCTCAAAAAGACTCAATTCTGTCTGTTCTGCATAGATTTAACACCATATTTGATCGCCCACAGTCTACTTTGGGCCGTTCCACATCTGTAGTCCACCACATTGATACAGGCAACGAGAAACCCTTACGTCAACGTCCATACCGTGTCTCAGCGTCTGAACGAAGAATAATAGATGACGAAGTGAACAACATGCTAGACAAAGGTGTAATCACGCCATCTACGAGTCCGTGGGCTTCCCCAGTGGTCCTCGTCAAGAAGAAAGATGGTACTATAAGGTTTTGCGTTGACTACCGGCGGCTGAACAAGATCACGCGCAAAGACGTATATCCAATTCCCAGATTCGATGATGCCCTTGACAGCTTGCAGGGAGCCGAGTATTTTTCTCCTCTAGACCTCCGTTCAGGCTACTGGCAAATCCCCATGGCCTCCTACGACTGAGACAAAACAGCCTTCATTACATCGGAAGGACTGTACGAGTTCAACGTCATGCCTTTCGGCCTCTGCAACGCACCCGCGACGTTTGAACGTATGATGGATGCCGTGTTGCGAGGCCTGAAATGGAAAATATGTCTGTGTTATTTAGATGACGTAGTTATATTTTTGAAAACATTTGAGGAGCACCTCCATCGATTAACAACCGTATTGTCCTGTCTCAGCCAAGCCGGCCTCCAGCTAAATGTCAAGAAGTGTCGATTTGCGGCGAGGCAAATAAAAGTTCTGGGTCACCTCGTGTCCAAAGATGGCATTCAGCCGGATCCTGAGAAATTTCAGGCCGTTTCCAACATTCCAAAGCCAACCACGGAGAAAGAACTGCGAAGCTTTCTTGGACTCTGCTCCTATTTTCGACGCTTTGTGCGTGGCTTCGCATCCATAGCAGCACCCCTGCATGACCTTTTGAAGAAATCGTCCCACCTGCCTTCTTGGACATCTGAGTGTGAAGCTGCCTTCAATCAGCTCAAGGAAATTCTAACATCCGCCCCAATACTCCGACACTTGGACCCCACTGCTCCAACAGAACTCTGAACTGATGCCAGCGGCTTTGGAGTCGGAGCAGTTCTCGCTCAGACAAAAGCAGGTTTTGATAACTACGTTGTCGCCTATGCTAGTAGGGCTCTCTCAAAACTCGAAAAAAATTACACCGGAACCAAAAAAAAATGCTTGGCAGTCGTGTGGGCAGTCACGAAGTTTCGCCCATACCTTTATGGTCGACGTTTCAATGTTGTGACCGATCATCATGCCCTTTGCTGGCTATCGTCTTTAAAAGATCTCACTGGACGCCTTGGTCGATGGATGCTGCGCCTACAAGTATACGACTTCGCGGTTCTGTATAAATCTGGCCGCAAACATGGCGACGCCGACGGCCTCTCGAGATGTCTCCTGCGCTCTGACGCACCCGATCCATTTGACACCGACGAAGACCCTCTCACCTTGTCGGCACTAAATATTGTCGACATGCAACTCGAACAAGCAAGAGATCCGTGGCTATCGAAAGTTCTGGCAGTTGTGAGAGACCCTGACTCGTCCCAAAACCGATCACTACGAAGGCAGTCCCAACATTTCCGCATTCGGAATGGGCTCCTTTACCGGCGCAACTATTCACCTGAAGGTCTCCATTGGCTTCTCGTTATCCCTCGACACTTACGACGTGAGGTTTTAGAACATCTTCACAGCAATCCAACATGTGCTCATGGAAGACTTCTCAAGATCTACACTCGGGCTCGTCTGCGGTACTACCGGCCAGGGCTTTATGGCAGCGTTCAAAAGTTTGTAAGATCATGTCCCGAATGCCAACGTCGCAAGTCGCCTTCCCATTCATCTCAAGGTCTGCTCCAGCCCGTACCGTGCCCAGAACGACCATTCCAGCGCTTCGGGTTAGATCTTTTTGGTCCCCTTCCGAATTCCTCCTCTGGAAACCGATGGACCATCGTCGCCATTGATCACCTCACCCGTTATGTCGAAACCGCTGCTTTACCTTCGGTGACAGCAGAAAATGTCGCCAATTTTTTCTTAAACCAGATTGTTCTCCGTCATGGAGCTCCGAAAGAGCTCCTTAGCGACCGCAGAACTGTGTTCCTTTGAAAAATTGTGGAAGAGGTTTTACGAGCTTGCAGCGTTATTCATTGAACAACGTGACCACATCATCCGCAGACCAACGGCATGACTGAACGTTTCAACCGAACACTCGCTGATATGCTTACCATGTATATTTCCCCTGATCACCGAAATTGGGACAAGGTTCTTCCATTCATAACCTTTGCTTATAATACCGCCGTTCAAAACACTACACAATTTTTCCCTTTTTTTCTTCTTTATGGGAGGGAGGTCTTTTCAATGCTCGACAGCCTGTTGCCCTATTCGCCGGAGGAGTCTGAATGCACACCACTCACCGAAATCCGAGAACATGCTGAGCAATGCCCTCAGATAGCAGGGACACGCACTGCCGACCTTCAAGGACAACAAAAACGCCGCCACGATGCCGCGTCCAACCCTCTTTCATTCAAACCGGATGATCTTGTCCTGTTGTGGACACCGCAACGCCATCCCGGTCTCTGTGAGAAATTGCTTTTAAACTACCACGGCCCCTACCGTGTGCTTCGCCAGACTTCAGAAGTCAACTATGAAATCGAGCCCCTTTCGCCACCTACTGATCGCCGCCGACGTGGTCGTGAAATAGCTCATGTGAACCGCCTTAAAGCCTACAGCCCGCCAATCTCCCAGCCCTAACATCACCCTCGCCAGGATGGCTACCTCTGCGAAGGGGATATATTGTGACGAAGAGAAGCGGCACGAGTCTTCGGGGACGCGCCACCCTGGGAGAAGAGGAAGAGGAAGGACAGACGGAACGAGCGGCAATATATACCGGAAGGTTATCTTGATTTCTATCTCCAATACCCGTGTAAATAATAAACCCCCATCACTGAATCCGACTTCTGCTACAATATATATATATATATATATTTCTATTGTTTATATTGTTTCTATAGTTATTTCTATAACTATATATATATATAGTTATAGAAATAGTTATATATATATATATATATATATGGTGACATATATATGTGACACATATATATGACATATATATATGAGAAAAGAAAAACCCTTGGTGAAAACAGCAACAACGGGCGGTTCATTCATCTGCATATGTTCGCTTACATCCTCCTCGGAGACGACGTACGATGGTGTGAAGTGTTCGTGTTGTATTTCAATAACGTGGCCCTTGATTCTCGCTGATTATGATGATACCGTGTCTCTAAAAGCTCATAAACAAAAAATACTACATGTACACGGGACGAGACAGAACACTAGGAGGATTCCTGGAGCAGAAACGAGCACGTACCACGTGACACCAAGCTTGCTACCGCGTTCCACGCGGCGGCGTGTGTTTCCAGAACACCTTCGATTGGATACATTTCGTTTCTTCTGCATTAATAAGACAGATAGGAAACGAGAGAAAGTCAAGGTGGAGTGGTGCAGAGGTTAGCACACCCGACCGGACATTGGGAGGCCCAGAGTTCAAATCCTGGCTCCGCCGTTACTTTGGCATTTAGGGGTTCCTGAAAACTTTATTTCTTTGAATCATTGGATTAAGTACGGTTCATTCATCTGATATGTTTGTTAGTATATATGTATATATGTATATATACACAATATTTATGTTTGTATATGTAAATATATTATATATTTATATAATATATACTTTGTATATGTAAATATATACAAATTTGACGGGTTTTTAAGTTTCGGTTTGCTATCGGAGCGCATCTGGGAACCGGCGGCACCGCGCCCCGTGGAATGATAGTGCAACCAGCCTCTGCTGCGTCGCGCGATGACAGCGCAGCAGAGGTTGGTTGCACTATCTCTCCATGGGGCGCGGTACCGCCTGGGCGAAAAACCACACAAATTTGTGCGGTTTTTCAGAAAGCCGTAAAATGCTTCGCGTGCCTTCTAACGTTCTGCAATTTGTTGATTTGGTGTTTTTCGACGATGCTGAGCCATTTTCTAAGTGAAACCATGCCCTGAAACACAATATTAAAAAAGTGAATTACGCAAAAATAATTAATAACTTAATCATGTCGGACTTTAATAATTTTCCCAAATGAGCCCCTGGCCCAGGACCAAAACGACAGAAGCCTTTTTTCGTTGCCGTGAGTAGTTTTCGCAGGAGCGATTTGGCCTGAGTTTATATATATATATATATATATATATATATATATATATATATATATATATATATTGGTGGCGGGAGGCCGAAGGCGTGGGTATAAAACTGAGAAGAAAAAAAAAAGTCTTCCTGACGAAGGCCGGACTCCGGCCGAAACGTCGAAGATTAAATCGTCCGTTGTTGCTGTTTTCACTAAGGGTTTTTTTTCTTCTCAGTTTTATATATATATATATATATATATATATATAACTTATTAGACGATATCTTATATCTTATTATCGTATCGTATAATAATATTTTATTTTATATATATGAGGAAGTAACAAAATGATGTTTTGCTCTGTCACATAATTAGGCCTTTATCATGCTTGCTGCCCGCCTGTCTGTCGGTTGAACATTGCCCCTGACTAAATAAAGAAATTAAGATTGTAATGTTTGAATGTTTACACAAGTGAAAGGTGAAACCCCACCTGCCGTACCTATTGAGTACAGTTCATTCTGCCTTCTTTTAAAACAATAGTTTTATATAATTTATTCTGTTTGTTTCTTTTCTGAGTTGGCATATTACACTACTGGCGTTACTACTGCCTTGTTTACTGTTAATTTCGCTTTGTAAACTCATATTTTCATCATAAAAAGTGGTTGTTGAGCTCAAGGAATTTGTGGGTTATGTCAGGATCGCACATGGGGTTGGAATTAGTGCAAATCAGAGGCGTTGGGTTCGGGAGAAGGTGAAATGGAAGGGTGGTGACGGTGGCGGTGTGGAAAGGCGAGGGATATTTTTCTCTTACCCCTCTATATTGTTTACATTTTCTTTCTCAAATGAAGTGATTTGTTTGCTCCCCCCTCTCCCCGCCCTCCGAAGTCACTCACAGTTTGCAAGGAAACGTTAAGAATTGAATACGTAAAAAGTATATTCTCTTCTGTTTGTTACCTTTAGGTTATCTTAATTGATTACCTCGAGCTGTGTTTCTCTCGTTAGTGAAGTAATTATGTAGCATAATACTTGTTGTTCTGTTACAGATCAGGGTGCATACCAAGTGCACCTCATAAAGGAGTTTTGTGTTCCTTTTACCACCGCAGTTTATATAGTTGGTACAATCCTATTGTTGATTTTTTTGCAGCTAAAATAATGTTGCACAGCATGAACCAGACCGTGGATCCTTGTACTGACTTCTATGAATACGCCTGTGGAAACTGGAAAAAAACGCACTAAATACCTGACCACTGGAACAAATTCGGATATCGGCATATTCTTCATAATAAACTTCAGATGGACCTAAAAAGTATGTTTTCATTAAGGCTGTCAACTGAAAACATTTATCTCGTCTTAAAAAATGACTTGACCGCTTGATTAGCGGCATAGAAAAAGCGAAATATTCTGCAAAAACTTTGCTGCGGCCGGTGTCAATTTTACGGGCGCTAAGCCCTTCATATTATGCTTGTTTTATATCTCGTGTCTCTAAAGAATACTAGACAACGCATCTAGGAGGGCACAGAGAATTTCGAAATTGTGTTTCATGGCGCAAGCTCATTCCACACGCTTTAAGAATCCTAGGAAACCCAGAGTTGTAATCATGAGTTGTCGTTTCCTTTTCCTCATAACGCGACCAAACACCTCGGCATGTCTAATGCGCTAATAAGGATCTAAGCGAGAAGCTCGTGAAATATTTCAGTAGGCGACAACAATACGCTTTTAAAACTCCAACGACTCTCCTTGTCGAAAACAATCAAGTTTTTAATATCTACCACAGTGCCTTCAAATAGAAGTATTATATTGTGCCTCAAATTTACTCTGCACTGCATATCTCTCTTTTATTAACATAACCTGTTTGTGTAGTTGCATGACCTCGAACAGCGAAAAAAAATATGTTGCACATAAATCTGTCTTAACCGTGCGTGAAAATGTGACTACGTACATCGAACGTACGCGCAAATGTATTGTTGTACGTACGCGAAAATGTATTGTTGTGTTATATGTTGTATCTAATATGTTTGCTGGGATATTGTGAGTGATTATTTTCTGTTTCTCACATAGTCCGATACATGTTTTAAATGTGTGCTCTACGGACTTCTTCTGTGCTATCTGTGACATTCCATTTGCTGGGTTCTGTCCTTCAAGCCTCTACTGGCTTCGACCGACCCGTCACATTATAGTGTTATGAAGGTATCTAAATAAATGAAATGAAATGAAAAAAAATGAGAATTCCGCAGCGCGAAAGCCAGTTTTAGTGTTTCGTACTGAATTTTATTAGAGAGTATTTAATTCAGCAAATAAATCTAGATCGAACCAATATATTTTATGTTAAAGGGTCGACAGGGAATACAAAAATTTGCAACATGAAAATCGCAGACTCTCAAATATTTTTAGAAAAAGCGCGCAAAATACGACAAAAATACACCGCGAAGTAATGACTTTCTACAAATAGTTCAATTAAAACTGAAAAAAAAACACACGAAAATATTGCCCTGAGGGTGTCGATCCGCAAACGACACCTATCTTTATTCCTTTATCCCCCTGTTCGGGGAAGGGGAAGAGGTTTCATCTTGTACTATGAAAATAAAAGTGCAACCATAAAGTCGATCGTCATAATCCCTTGTTTAGAACAAGTATGTCGTTCAATTTAGTTTTGTTTTCTGCTTTTTATATTTTCCCAGAATATCAGTCTTCTACAGTCATGGAATGTCTATCGAAATTTATTAACGCTCCAGAACCCATGAGGTTGAGGCAGTAACCACTCAGAAAACCGAATAACAAATAACGAGGCAACAGGCATTGGAATAAGAACTCTGGATCTGCGTTTTGTAATCTAAAAATCATCATACCAACCTTGACCAGAAATGACATGAGAGACAAGCGCTTCTCTGTGTCATCTCTCGCCTTGTTTTTGTTTTCATCCATTTTTGATCTTAATGATAAATCAATGCGGAGTGAAAGTTTGTCGGCTTCTTGCACAGGGATACGATGATGTGAGGACGCCGAGCTTTTATTGGCTGATTGAAAACAAATAGTGGGTAGACCTCAAAGCATCTAGCATTCAGGTCTACCCACTATATCCTTTGAATCCAATCAAAGCCAATCGGTTCTCGGCGTCGTTCTGACGTCACCGTAACGCTGCGCAAAAAGCAGACGATTTGCTTTCCGCCTAACTTCCTCAGAACTCTCGTTATTGGTCAGGACTCAACAGCCAATGAGTGTGTGGCATCACCCGATAAAAACGCTGAGAAATAATACAAAACTTGAAAGTATAAAACAGAGAGGACGAGGGCGGCGACAAGACATCTTTCATTTAGCAACAACATAGAATGGCACAGCGACAAAACCGCCCCCCAAGGGTCTCAACGTTCCAAGGAGAACGTTGAGACCCTTGGGGGGCGGTTTCATCGTTGTGCCATTCTATGTTGTTGCTAAATGAAAGATGTCCTGTTCCCGTCCTCGTCCTCTCTGTTTTATACTTTCAAGTTTTGTATGTATTAACCAACACGCTCGTTTTCAATTGTAACTGAGAAATAATCCCAATACAGGAAGCGTGAACAGCAAAAGCCGCGCTTTGTTTTTCTTAAGCGGTCAACGACCATAGGCGGTTAGCGCTGCCAGTTGCTGGTTCCGAGGAGGATCCTTTTTCAGATTATTTTACAAGCACCGGTTACCGTTATCCCTTGATATAACACCCTAATAATTAAATTCTAATGGCTGTTAACTGCAGAACAAGATCGAGAAAATGTGTATTTACATTGAGGGCATACACACATAAAAGCCATATGTAAAAAAAAAATACTTATCGGTGCGTCTTTCGATATCCTTGCTACGCCATCTGGTGAGCCTGTTGGCAAATATATGCCATCAATCGTGATTTGTAGCCCGGAAAAAACTTTGAAAACGTGATAAGACTACTAAATATTTCAGTGTGCTTATAGCATATTTTGAATGAAGTTACATTCTTTTTTACAACATAGAGTTGACATTGAACTAAGCTTGAATATTTTTCTTATATCCAGATATTTTATTGAACGCTACACTTGAGGAAGAAGGACCGCAGAATGCTACTAATAAGGCTATTCTGGCCTACAGAGTCTGCCTTTGTGAGAGTACGTAAGTTTCTTGTTCAAGGTAACATAACTGTGTGGCGGAGCCAGAGTATCGCGTTCCCTTTTTGTTCGATGCCGAGTCCTCATTGGCGCCAAAGTGGCAAGATCAATGGAAAGATCCAAAGCGCCTGCGGGGTGCACACGCGTGCGCTTTTGAGAGAATGGTTTACCTGCTCCCTGGACGTTGGTAATCCAAACCAATGCCTGAAATTTTCAACGTTAGCCTCAATCAACCGCATTTTTGTTTGGTACTGCACCAGAAACTGTCAATAAACGACGCCAAATCGGTGGGGAGGTAAACTAAGATGACCCCCCCCCAATTTGAAGAAAGATAAACCTCTTAACAGGGATGCCCAACTATAAATAGGCCATAGACTTTCCAGTTTTGTTATAAAAACCACCAAATAATATCAGTTAGTGTCAAGACTACATTCCCCGTAAAAACCGAAAGCACCTCTCAACAACCGTTTTTGTCGAAAACAGAAAAGCTATAGAAACTAGGAAGCATCAATTTCTAGACATCTTTTGTATTAGCTAAGACTGTTTTTGTCAAAAAACTTCCCATCAAGAAATAACTCTTGGTATTTGATTAGTTCTTCACCGAGAATCACCGCTTTTTTGTCGTTTGGGAAGATTTTGTAAATATACATACATAGCTGGAAATAATACACACCGAAAATCATCAAACATTTTTGTCTTTTAAATATACTCCGGAAAGTCTAAGAGGTGGCTATACACATCTGATGAAAATAGACCGCATTCTTACTTTTTCCGATATCGTTTAGCCCTTTATTTTGTATGGCGACTCAAGAGTCTAATGTGTTTTTTACGCCGTTTCCATTTCGTGCTACATAGTGATGGTGAGTGCTGCATCTCAGACATCATCTTGTTCGCGCGTGTGCGTCTGGTGTCGGACTAACGACGACGACAACCAACAGACAGTCTCGAGAACAACGCGCGAGCAAATCACTGCAATGGAACTGATGGCCTAGCCCAACTAGCTGCCGATGCCCGGTCTGTTGCAAGAGCACATCTCCTGTAAATACTTGTACATAGATTAAAGAGCACTAGTAACGTCTCTAATAATGTCTAGCAATGGCGACGAGTACCGAACCACCCTGTGAAGTCAACGGACGCAACTCCGAGTCTGCGGTGATGACGTACCAAGTACCACAGTTCGACGAGACGAAAGATAAGTGGACTTCGTATATTATCCGCATTGAGTCCTACTTCGAGGGAAACGGCATCATGGACGATGTAAAGAAGAGAGCGCTTCTCGTTTCGGCACTGGGCTCAAGAGCAATCGACATCTTGAGTGGGCGTTGCGCGCCAAGGAAGGTTAAAGAACTAACCTACTCTCAAGCGATTGAAATTCTCGAGGAATTTTACGCACCGAGACCGAACGAGATAGCTGAAAGCTTCAAATTTTTCACGAGGGTTCAGAAAGAGGAAGAGTCGGCTCAGCAATTCATCGTGGAACTGCGGCAGCTGGCCGATAAATGCAACTTCAGCGACATGTTAGACCGCATGCTACAAGACAAGATAGTGTGCGGAATTCGAAATATCGACGTTCAGAAGGCACTACTTTCCAGGCCCAAGTTGACATTGCAGGAAACTGAGAACATCGTGCTGGCGGCGGAGGCGGCGAGACAAGGTGTCAAACTCATGAAACCTTCAGACGTGAAGTCAGAGCCGGAACTGCACAAACTGGCGGGTAAGCAACGACCGGGACCGTCACGCCAGTACAGGAAGGAAGAACGTGGACCATCGCTAGCGTGCGAACGGTGCGGCAGCAAGGAACACTCCGAGATGGCCTGCACGTTCAAGTATGCGAAGTGTTTCCAGTGTGGAAAGAAGGGACACATTGCAATAATGTGTCGCTTTAAGGGCAAGCGACAACAGAGGACGTTCGCACTAACCGAAAACTCCGCTGAGGACGACGACACAGCATTCTCCTCGCACCTGCTGTCCCTGAAACAAAATCCGATCGAGGAGAACAAGATCGTCGGTCCAGTTCGGCGCAAGTTCTGTTGGGGCGGAGTCGACATTATCATGGAGATCGACACGGGATCACCTGTGTGCGTGATATCCTGGGACGTTTACAACCAGCACAGGGAGAGTTGGCCAAGACTGGAGAAGTCAACCCTGAAGTTGTCTTGCTACTTGGGGCCACTGCCGATTGCCGGTAAGCTCACGCTTCCTGTTTCGTATGCCGACAAGACTGTCACAGCGTCGATGACTGTACTTCGCCGGCCAGGACCATGTTTGTGTGGCCGAGACCTGATCCAAGCACTAAACAACTTGGGGACTCCTGTTCTCAGTGTGTCAAACGCGAAAAGCCAATGTAAAGGGGAGGATCTGGATAAAATCTTGACCGAGTACGAAGAGGTATTTTAGCCAACGCTAGGACTGTTCGAGATTCCACCCGCCCGCCTGTATGTCAAGGAGGGGTCGGTCCCAAAGTTCTTCAGGGCTAGACCTCTTTCGTATGCTATGAGGGACAAGGTTTCTGACGAGCTCGACAGGCTAGTGAAGAACGGCGTTCTGTCTCCGGTTTCACACTCAGAGTGGGCAACCCCGATCGTGCCGGTTACGAAGAAGGACGGGTCAGTCAGAATTTGCGGCGATTACAAGCTAACCGTGAACGCCACAATTGTTACAGAGCAATATCCGCTACCTGTGATTGATGACCTCTTCGCCGCTCTCAACGAGGGAGACGTGTACAGCACGCTGGATCTTCGCGACGCTTACAATCAGATTCCCCTTGACGAAGAGGCTAAGAAACTGACGGTCATCAATACCCATCGAGGATTGTTTTGTTACAACCGTCTGCCGTTTGGAGTGTCTTCCGCGCCCGCTATTTTTCAGCGTACTATGGAGACTATGCTGAAGGGTATTCTAGGCGTGCAGGCGTATTTGGATGATGTCCTGGTGGCAGAAAAGAAAGAAGATGGTGGAAAGAGCCTCAAGGCGGTTCTGAGGTGCTTCCGAGAAAACGGCGTCAAGTTAAGGAAGGACAAGTGCACCTTCCGGATGCCAGAAGTCTTCTACTTGGGACACAAGATCAGCAGCGACGGACTGCAGTCTCTGGAGAAGAACCTGGATGCTGTGATGAAGGCTCCAAGTCCTAAGAACGTAAGCGAATTACGTTCCTTCATCGGGCTTCTAACATACTACAGCAAGTTTCTTCCGAACATGGCTACTTTGCTCGCTCCACTCTACGACCTTCTAGCCAAGGATCGCCGCTGGACCTGGGGTCCCGAGCAGCAAGAATCGTTCGAGAAGTCAAAACAAGCACTGCGACAAGCAAAGATGCTCACGCACTTCGACCCAGCGAAGCCATTGCGCCTGGAGTGCGACGCATCGCCGTGCGGAATAGGAGCGGTGTTGTCGCATCGCGTTGGAAACATAGACAAGCCAATTGGGTTCCGATCCCGAAGACTGTCAAAGGCCGAGAGAAACTACTCTCAACTCGAGCGTGAAGCATTGGCGTTGGTGTTCGGAGTGTCTAGGTTCCACGACTATCTGCTTGGTCGATCGTTTATTTTAGTCACAGATCACAAGCCTTTGGTTGGACTGTTTCGTGAGGACCGCCCGACACCAGTCATGGCCGCGGCTCGGATTCAGCGCTGGTCTTTGCTGCTGAGAGCTTACAACTACAGGATAGGGTATAAGCCTGGGCCAGACAACCAAAACGCCGACGCACTCAGTCGACTTCCACTGGAGACTTCCGAGGAAGCAACCGATGAGCTACCTGAGTATGTCCATTCGCTTCAACAGCTCGACAATACTCATCTTTCGTCACAAGTGCTCCGCCAACTGACCTTGAAGGATGAGGTCCTCCGTACGGTGAAGTCCTACATTCTCAGAGGTTGGCCTCGGGAGAGGAAAGTGTCTGATCCACGCATGCAAGCGTATTTTACTAGGAGGCTAGAAATGACCGTAGTCCAAGGTCTTATCTACTGGGGCCACCGAGTCATTGTTCCTGAGCCCGCACGAGACCAGATGCTGCAGCTTCTGCACGAGACGCACCAGGGTGCCTCAGCAATGAAGTCTGTCGCACGTACAATCGTGTGGTGGCCTGGACTTGACGGTGAGATCGAACGTCTGGCGAGCAATTGCCACACCTGTGTACAAGCAAGGTCGATGCCGCCGGCGAAGACTCCTGTTAATTGGCCTTTGACTCAGGAGAACTGGTCGCGTGTTCACCTGAATTTCGCTGGTCCAGTAAACGGTGCGATGATCTTGGTTGCGGTGGATTCGCACTCGAAGTGGATAGAGGCAATCGCTATGCAACATGCCACGACCGAGTCCACAATCACGGCATTACGCGAGATTTTTAGCCGGTTTGGCATACCGAGAACCATCGTGAGTGACAATGGCACTCAGTTTACATCCGAAGCGTTTGCCATGTTTTTGTCCAACAACAACGTGAAACACTTGCGCACAGCTCCGTACCACCCACAATCGAACGGCCTCGCGGAGAGAGCCGTACGCACCATCAAGGAGGGTCTCAAGAAACTTCAGACCGGTAGTTTGTCTATGCGCCTCGCAAAAGTGCTATTCAACTACCGTAGGACGCCATTGGAGGATGCAAGATCTCCGTCCCAGCGGCTTTTAGGATACCAAATCCGCTCCCGCCTGGATACCTGCCTTCCGCCTCCTGTCTCTTTTCCTCTCTGCTCAGAGGGAGATACTGCGAGTAAGCTTTGCCCTGGCGACTCCGTCTGGGCACGCAACTTTGGGGAAGGGGAAAAGTGGCTTCCGGGGACAGTTAAAGAAACAACGGGTTCCCGCATGATCACGGTCAAGACGTCAG
This sequence comes from Ixodes scapularis, assembly GCF_016920785.2. Taxonomy (NCBI): domain Eukaryota; kingdom Metazoa; phylum Arthropoda; class Arachnida; order Ixodida; family Ixodidae; genus Ixodes; species Ixodes scapularis. The sequence continues at coordinate 108,353,025 of NW_024609846.1, forward strand.
CAGGAGAGCTGAAACGGCACATGGACCAAATTTGTCCAAGAGAGAGCACGGCACCTGCACCACCGGTGAGCAAGACGCCTGAACCACCCCATCAAGATGCAGCCGCACCAGCGCAGCCTGACGCAGCGGAAGACGAGGCCGTCCCAGCTGTTCGGCGGTCGACAAGACCCAAGAAACCTGTTGACCGATATTCACCTTAAGGAGGGAGGAATGCTGCATCTCAGACGTCATCTTGTTCGCGCGTGTGCGTCTGGTGTCGGACTAACGACGACGACAACCAACAGACAGTCTCGAGAACAACGCGCGAGCAAATCACTGCAATGGAACTGATGGCCTAGCCCAACTAGCTGCCGATGCCCGGTCTGTTGCAAGAGCACATCTCCTGTAAATACTTGTACATAGATTAAAGAGCACTAGTAACGTCTCTAATAATGGCTAGCAGTGAGAATTGACAGATCTGCAAGAGTCTGCTCTCCCACCCGAATTCATGTCAGTGCGTTTTAGTCCATAGAGATATGCATTATGAGTGACATCAGCAGCAATTCAAACCCAAGGGCATTTCAAGCAAGCCTAAAGCCCTTAATATATACATTGCGCGTTCTGCTGTCATTCACTGAGGGGTTTTTTTAGGATGATGGTTGCATAAATTTGTCTATGAATTATGATTACCAAACTCATCGTAAGATATCTTAACACTTTCAGAAATAAGAATCCCGCACATCAAAACCTTCATATTATATTTTGCGCTCGCACTGAATTTAGCAAAATGCTTTAACTGCCGTAAATTTAAATAATTTGTTAGTCACATACAAATGCTTTGTGGGTCAATTCTTAACAAGTGCATTGTCCACACTGATGGATTGATCTGAAACCTGCCCTTTCAAAATATGCACAAATGGCCTCACATTTTGTTCTCGCCCATGAAGAAACGAATTTACGTTCTCTTGGACATAAGGAAAGATCTCATATTCGTGCCGTTATGTGTTTTGCTTTTGAAATGTATACATAAAGCTAGGCTTTTTTTATGTTTTGTTTGGTGTTTAAGGTTTCAATAGAAGTTTTGGACTGACAAGCAATTTGGAAAACACAAATCAGAATGGGTTAAATCATGATTTAATTCAGACCAGTTTTGCGATGACAATTTAAATCAAGCTTTTCCTGCACAAATAATCCTGAAAATATGTATTATTTACCATTCATCTATCATGTGATGCTTTCTGTGCGCACTGTTTTGTACGGAACTCAAAGAATCAATCAAGCAAGGATGATTCATATCAGGCTGAACACGAGCAGAAAGCAGTTCTCGTCTGAGCAACTTGTAGCACTGAGCTTTCTTCCTTTCTTCCACTCCGTTCCTCTGTCACGTAGTGTCCTATCGACAGCGAATCAAAATACGAAAGTAAGAAGGAAGGAAACGAATGCTAGAAAATTTATTTCCTATTGCAAGCGAGGGAGAATTAGAAAAAAAAAACATATAGAGAATTTAACTGGCGTAAAACTACAAATCGTTTAATGTTCTAGTATGACAGAGTTTACATCATTAAAGAGTTGTTAATTAACTTGTACTTTAAATTTACAGTAATAACTTATTCTGTTTGCTACTAGTCTAATTATGCAAACAATCTGCAATGTTTAAAAATATATTTAGTAATAAAATCACTATTTTTAGCTACTCTCATTGAAATCAAAGTAATCTGCTTTTAATAAAATAAATTTCCAGTTTTTATCTTCCTTTTTTTACTTTGCTAACAGAAAATTTAGCGCCAGCTCTAAACATGCTGAAGCTGGTAGAACCCGATGGAAACAGACATTTTACCATTGATAGAATCCAAACATATGACTTTATTATTAATCATATCCAGCGAGGTTATTCATCCCAAAGACACTGATGGTCGTCATCCGACTAAACTCACAGAGTTTAGTTGAAGCTGATATGCCTACCTCTCGTGTATCAACCAAACTTCTGTCCATTTTGTTTTATTTCGATTTAAAGCTCGAGGGCACAGTCTTCCAAGTCAATCTTTTTAATATTTGTAAATAACGTCTATAGTCCTTGGTGTTAAACTGAAGCAGAAGCTATGTCGTAGTTAGCTTCTCAACCGATTTGGTCAAGAATATATATCTTAACTAAGCAAATTTACATTTTCACAAAATAAAACCACGCCCTCTCTCGAAAGCAAAATTACGCATGCAAGATGGTAAACAAGCTCCAAATAATAAGCCATATTACGGGAATACTACACTAGGTGTGCGTTGTTTGTTTGTTTGTTTTTTCGCAGAACTCCGTCTTTTTACGCACTTGGAAGGAGGTGCAAAGTAAGGAAGTCGATGTCACGAAAACATGGTCACGGAATCGACGTCCCGCACGTAAAATAAATTTTGAAGTGGGTACAAGGTTTAGAAGACGATGCCTCAAAAACTTGGTCAAGAAATGTCACGAAAACGTGATCACAGAAGTGACGTCACGAGTGTCAAAATAAATTTAAAGTTATTTTGATAGCGAAAGTAAAAAAAAAAAAATCGTACGAGCTCTCATGTGTGACGACACACTGATCGCACTGATTAATGAGTCGGCGAACATGCTATAGCTTCCGCCACGAAGGCGCCAGCAACTCTTTTTTATCCCTGTGTGCTTTACCCAAAACAAAGCTGTAACATGTGTTTCGAATGGCCCAATCGCACACCCAGGTTGTGTCCGTCGACTTACTTCGCACGCCATTCCGAAAACACGAATCGGAGATGACTGCGCGGGGTGCTGTAAGATTGCTTCAATGGGACTCCGAGCCACGGGCATTCACATGCTGCCAACGTTGCTTTTTGCGCACCCACCATCGTCCATCGACGTATCTACAGTTTCCACAAAAGCACATATGGAATGAGTGGAGAAAGCACGGCCTTTCTTACATCCCCACGCCAAGCCCTCTCATTTTAGTGCCACGTAGTTTTAGAAAAATTAATGCAGCATAGTACACCTATGCATCGACCAAACTTTTCAATTTCTTGCACTTTCGGGTTTACGAATATGAGCATTATCTCTGGATGCTGACAAACGAACAGTATTGCTACATAAGCTGAGAATATTTGCTCCTTTTCCAGCATTCGTAAATCTTGGCGCTGTCGTGCTATCCTAGCACGGTGCTATTGGAGTACCTCAGTGCGAGAAAACCAATTTTATTTTCCTCGCAATTTTTATCGGGAAAACGCTCCCAGCTACATTAGCGTGTAAATTTAATTGGTGTATAATTACACACCATTTATGTTTTGCGGCTACACTTTTATACCTAGACGCGACGATGAACGACCGTACCCGATCGCTGGGTTTCGAGACCGTAGAAAAAATTTTGGCATATAAGGAAGCTTTGTCAACATTTTACATATACCTCATCACATTTGATTATTTTGTATGTCACACAGCTGCCGACGAAACAGCGAAGTTTAATGACCTGCTGCAGCTACTTAAGGAAGATGGCTTTACCAAGTGGCCACTACTGAATAATCAAGAATCACCTTATGAAAGCTACACTCAACTACTCAACCAATCAACTTTTCTTCCATTTGTTAGTTTCTCAGTATACCAGGACTCTAAGAATACTCATTCAAACGTGATTTACGTAAGTATCAAACAGCCTCTTTCAAAACCCTCTTGATTCCTCACAATTCCTTAGTATGCGGGCAGTGTTGCCTGACATTAATGCAGCCGCGCGGGCCCTCAGTTACTAACGGCGGAAACACAACAGACGGTTTCTAACAGTACCCATTCATTTGGCAGAGCGTCCTTAACCTTCGGGCCGGGGTTGGTGAGATACTAAGTCCTCTCTCGTGGCTAACGGATTGCAAGGGCAGTTTTTTTCGCTCTCTTCGACATTATCTTAAAACGGACTGCATACCATCGCATCATTTCATTGATTGTTTTTCACTCGTGAAAGCATTTTACCGGCACCTTGGGAATGTCGCATGTCCGAGTGTATAAATAAATGCGGCTATTAGTGTTGTCAACAGAAGCGACATATGCGTCATTTTCCAGGAGGGCCTATTCGAAAATGATTAAAGCACTTGATTCTTCGCAAAGAAGTCTGTTACACTGTTAAGAAATCCGGAGGGCCTCAAGATTTCTTAAAAGTGTGCAAAAGTGGCAATTGCTGCAATCCAAACATTTTACGAAAGCGCAGCGCCACAAGAAAAAGGCACAACTCACCGAAAGATAGTTTCGCCGGTCTCGCGGCGTGATCAAAGCTTTATTACTTACTTTACTATGAAAAATGTATTAAGAACTTGCGGCACGCGCACTCCAGAAAGGAGCCTGTGGCGACGGAAGAGGGGAAATGGGTACAGTGGGGCGGTGACAGCGACAGAGTGCACACGAGCATATGGGCCACGTTTCAAGTACTTTACTATCTCGCCGTTTCTTACTTTTGTGTTCTAAAACGTACCTTGCGCCGAAGCGTTGCTGTATTTGTGCTACCATGTGATCCATTCAAATGAATTTGGAGGATAGCCAAGGTTAATAGTGAATAAAAGCAACCACGGATTTTTTCCCTTTATTGATAGGAATTTTAGCAGGAACAGCTGGACGGTCCGGAACATCATGGCCGATATATGCTGCAAAGACATCTACGCGCGACAGACCTTCAAACTTTGCCGTTGCGTCAATTCTTGATCGGTGTCCAAGCGTAAGAAGGCACAGAGACGCAGCACTCCGGCGTACCAACGAAGCTTTGAGCACGCCGCGAGAGCGGTGAAACTTGCTTTCGACGACTTGTGCCTTTTAGGGGCGAAGCTCCCTAGGGGCTAGCCATGTCCTTATGTCCGTCCGACGTCGGGTCACGAGCACGTGAGCACGTGCCCCCGTGCTCGTGTAGGGCAAAACAAAGAACAAAAAAAAAAACCTCATCTCCACGTGGTGAATGATGTTGATTGGGGCAAAGCTGTGGTGGTGCTTGTCAGCGTAGACGGTGAGCCGCAGCATGCAGAACCTTTTGTTCGTTTTCATTCATGTCAGAAAGAGAATGTGTAGTATAAAACGTGGTTATATGCGCATTTCAGCATTTGACCGCAGCGTGACATGGATGAAAACGAACAAAACGCTCGGCATGCTGCGTCTCAGCTTTTACGCAGACAAGCACCACCAGAGCTTCGCCCCAATCAACATTATTCACCACGTGGAGATGCGTTTTTTTTTTTTTTTTTTTTCTTGCGGTGCAGTGCTTCCGTAAAAGCCTCCACGTGTTCTGAAAGGCCGTTCTCACACTTCACAGAAATGTTTTAAAAACTTCGTCGGCGAATGACGACAGGCGAGCAGAAACCACGCCTTCAGCTTGCTGCCGCCAGCCTGTGCAACTCTCCAGAAATGCGTTTTTTTTTGCATGCAAGATGGCCGTCCGGTGACCGCAGTCGCGGAGGGAGAAGCGCGGTAACGAAATCCTTATAAAAAAATCAGGGGTCGCGCGAAGCAGGTAGTAGCTGGGCCATCATTGGCAACGACCGTAAAGCGAATGGCAGTACTTCGCATTAAAACGCACAATTTATGCCAAAAATATAAATTAAGTATTCAAAATAGAATCAAAAATAACTAAAACCGGCGCATATGTTCTTGTGCTACCATTATAGTACTATTATTGTATTAATGTCGAAGAAATCATTCCCGCGAAAGGTACTGTCGTGAGCAAAAGTCTGGATAACACGGGAGCGCCGACCGAATTGCATCGCCGCGCTCCCTGACGGCGCGGCGCCTGGGGCCGAGACCCGCGCAACGCGCACGCGCGTCCTTTCTTATCTGCTGGCCCACTCGTTCGCTCGCTTCAACGCGATGCGCTCCTGAGCGATTAAATGGGCGCTAGGTGCCGCCCCGGGAACCGAGATTCCGAGAGCCTCGCTCACCGCTCGGGACGAGCTCGCGTGCTCCGCGCCACGCGCCGTTCGCGCATATGTTTCCCGCGACTCAGCGACGCGTTAAAAACTGTCGCTTATGTTGAGGTAGCCAGCCGCAATGAATTGTAGAACTTGTATTCGCGTACTCGAGGCAGCCTTGGGCTTCCTTCCGAGTGATCATGCACGTGCGGTAAAGTGGTGAATGAAGAGCAAAAAGAAAACGCCAAATAAGAGAGAAATATTTATTCAACCCCCCTCCCAAGAAAAAACAAGAATAAAACGGAAGGAAAAAGAGGCGCTGGTTCAGTTTGGGTGGCTTGTAATTTTTATATTGTTAACAGCGTCAGAAAGAATCAAAAGAGCATCACCTTCCTGCAAAATGTTGCAATTCTGTTGTGTAATCGCGAAGCAGAAATGGAAATATTTCCCCCTCTGCAGCCGTGCGCGGCGGCAAGGGGAAACGCGCCGTGACAGTGACGCGGGGATCGCTGCAGCTCAACGCCTCACGAAGAGCAGTAGAGAGAGAAAGAGTAAACATCCTTGAGGAGAGCGCACGCAAACCGGTGCATCCTCACGTCGACGTCACTGAGCACGTCATTTAGAGAGTTGAAGGGTGCCGGAAACTTGAATCTTTGCTATTGCTTAAAATTATAATTAGGGCACACAGACAAAACTGCTTTTCTGTTCTTTACTTTAGAAGTGTCGGAGAACAACTCCTATAATTATTTGGCCATTGTCCGGAAATCGTTGCATAGCCGCTTTATTTTATGACTTCCGGTACAAGTCATCACAGCTGATGACAAACTGAAAATTTAAGGTCACTTCGCGAACAACCATGCTGAGAATTTGTGGCCAGTACCATGTTTTTTCTCCTTGTTTTCTTGACTTCTTGACCCTTTACAACGCATGCATAGTAAATTGAGCAGCAGCTGTTTGCATTGTAGCCGGGGCAAATATAGGGCGAAGCTTAAAAATAACGAATGGAGGGAAGCGACAGTTTTAACGCGTCGCCGAGTTGCGGGAAAGATATGCGCGAACGGCGTGTGGCGCGGAGCACGCGAGCTCGTCCCGAGCGGTGAGCGAGGCTCTCGGAATCTTGGTTCCCGGGGCGGCACCTAGCGCCCATTTAATCGCTCAGGAGCGCATCGCGTTGAAGCGAGCGAACGAGTGGGCCAGCAGATAAGAAAGGACGGGCGTGCGCATTGCGCGGGTCTCGGCACCAGGCGCCGCGCCGTCAGGGAGCGCGGCGATGCAACTCGGTCGGCACTCCCGTGTTATCCAGACTTTTGCTCACGACAGTACGTTCACAGCACTAGCAACGCAGTGTTTGCTTTTCTTTTCTACCCAATCAAGCTGAAATAAAAAAGGATCGTTTTTTTAATCAATAATTATATAGACAGAAGAAAAGATACCGGAGAACATATATGGACCCCTGAACGACGCTACGAAGTTGTAGACACGGAGCAACGAGGTAAAGGGCTTTAGGGCGATAAACTGACATCTGTAAGTGAACCCAAATTGGCCGCCACCATGTTGCACATTTTTTACCACTTCACACGTGAAATTATAGTATCACGTCTAGATATTAACGAAGTACCAAACTCTAATAATTCGTCACTGATCCTTAATAACAGTATTGACGTGTTTAGTTAGGTTACGTTTGTTTTAAGTCCAAAATCTGTTTTTACGACAAAAACCCGGGCAGATTCGCAATGGCTCCGCTCGAGACTGTCAGCCGGCTTGATGTATTTTGGCTTTTATCGGAGCTAGACACTGAAGCTCTGGGGCTAACTGTATTGAGAAAAAAAAATAGTTAATGTTTTTTACAGAGATCGCAATACAAATCTCGGCTCACTTTTGCGTAAAAGCCTCAGTATTTGGTACCGTAACGTGGCTAGTGGTAATTGTTGTACAGCGTGGCGACAGCCAAATGATGGCCACTTTTGCCTAGTGACCGGAATATCAGTTTGTCGCCCTAAGCCCCTTGTTAAATGTGAGATGTAGACATTAAGAAGTTGCCTAATCGGTTTATGCCGATGGAGCTTCCGATGGAGCCTGGCGCTACGTTCCAGAGCCTGGCGTTTGTCTGCTCGTTCCACGCGGCTCTCAAACGCTCGGTGCGAGCGCAGCCGATGGTCACAAGCTGATGGGCGCCAGCTTGCCAGCCCCTACGTAACACCCCCTCCAACTAGTCGTGGCTCTTATAGCGTTACGTTTGTCGTCGCGCTCGAGTGCCCCTCCGGGTACCAATGAACGTGCCAGCGTCTGCCGTCGAAGAAGCTGACGCTGGTTCGCGAACTCCGGTCTGCTACTGTATCACTGGGGTGACGCGTGTAGTCAAGCTGCAGTATGTTTAGCGGGAGATGGTGCCCGTGTTGGAGGAGGGCTCTGGTCAATCTCGAGGTCCCACACAGGAGACAGAGTCTTCGCTTCTTGTTGAGTGTTGACTGTTGTCTATCACTGACGTATGTGGTTTGCGTGCCGGCGTACGGAACCTTCATCTATGTTCACTATCCATGAAAAGAGGCCCATCTGACGTTCAAATTACGCCAGGAAGCCAGCCTTTGCCGTATGGAAACTTCCTAGCCCAGACCGACTGTCCCACGCTCCGTTCTCGTGCGTTAGTGACGCTTTCCGTGCTGGCTGGCTCTTCAGAAGTTACCGTTTTTAATCGTTACAGAACTGATGGAAGTTCCCTGCCATAAAGCAACCATGCGGGCGTTTCTCTCGTTGCAACGTGAATGCTAGTGTGCCGTTTGAATAAAAACCTGGCCAGCACACAATTCAGCTCCTTCTTTCCTTTCTTCTGAGTGCCAGTTTTAGCTTCTGTAGCATGCGCTCCGCCTGGCGATTAGTCGCGGGATGGTACGGTGCACTTGTTACAGCGATGATCCCGTTGTTTCAGTAAAATGATTTCATCTCAAAAATTAGCGCCGTGCCATCGTCCGACACAATCTTCCTCGGTAGACCAAACGTTGCAATAATGGTCCGTAATTCTTTACTGATGGCGGCAGACCTCATGTTGCGGGCCACGCGCTCTTGCAGCCACTTCGTGGACGCGTCAACCAAAACCACAAAAACATGACCCATGAAGACCTACGAAGTCCAGGTGAACAGTGTCCCACGGCTCTGTTGCCTATTCCACACAGGAATAAGTTCCTTCCCAACTGACTTCCTTTGCATCTGGCAGCTACTACATGCAGCGACGCATGCTTCAATATCGGCGTCAATCTCGGGCCACCAAACGTAGCTGCGAGCGCAAGCTTTTATCGCGACCATTTCGCGATGTCCCGAGTGAATTGGGGCCATCGTGTCTCTTCTCAAGTTCTTAGGAATCACGACTCGAGTTCCCCAGCTTACGCATCCTCTGTGTGTCGACAACTCTGCCGCTTTACTTCTGTACGGCGAGTGCTCTGGGGACTGATACCGAGGCAGAGCGCCTTCTTGCACTGCCTGGTATATATGGTTACAAGGACGGCGTCACGTGCTGTCTCCCTGGCTACTTGGTCTGCGCAGAGCGGAGGGCGGGTCAGGGCCTCGAACATCAGGATCTCTCCTGGTACTCCTGGTTCCTCCTCCGTGGTTGACATAAAGAGTAGGCTTAGAGCGTCCACATTCTGATGGCGGTTTCCTGGCCTGTACATCAGCTCGTACTTATAAGCGGTCAGTTTTACGCACAATCTGGTTATACGCGGTGACAACACTTCTGGAACGGGCTTGTCAGCTCATAGGATGCCAAGAATAGGTTGATGATCTGTGTGAATTATCATGCTTCGCCCTGCGACATACTGATGAAAATAGAATACTCTATACACATTGGCTAGGCCCTTTCAGTCAAGTTGTGAGTAGTTGCGTTCAGCGGTTCCCATTGAGTGTCCTGAACGCAAACGCAAGCGGAGTCTCTCGGCCGTCGGAGTCCAACTGTGATAGTACGGCCCCCACACCGTCGCAGGACAACAGCAGTGGTTTTCTTTCGTCATAGTCTGCCAGTACTGTACACTGCACCACCTGATCCTTCAACTTCTGGAAAGCCTCGCGGAGGTTTTCCTCCCACCGCCACTCCGTTTTCCGTTCCAGTAGGGTATAGAGCTCTTTCGGAATCGTTGCTCTATTCTCTAAAAATCTGTCATAAAACACTAACAGTCCTAGAAAGGATTGCAGCTCTGTCTTGTTCCTTGGCTCGGGCGCCTGTACTACGGCCTGAATTTTGTCCTGCGTGGGATGTATACCGTCCGCATTGATGAGGTGGCCAACACATTTTACTTTACTCACCCCGAAATGGCACTTGGTTTCCATTAGCTTTAGTCCTAAATCTTCTAGTTTCGTCAGTACTTGATCGAGTCGATAGGTATGTTCTTCTGCAGTCTCCCCGCTGATGATATTACCGTCTAGGTACGCACTGACTCCTGAGATGCCCGTTAATGTTGTATCCGTGACTTTTGGAAGGTTGCGGGAGCTGCCGCACTCCGAAAGAAAGTCGCTTCACTCGATACAGCCTCTTGATGGCATTGATTATCAGTACCTCGGCCGTGTCATCTGTCACCCGTAGTTGTTGATAAGCCCGCGCAAGGTACAGCGTCCAGAAGACTGTGTCACCCCGGAGGTTAGACAAGGCTTCAGTGGGTGTCGGCAGCGGTTAAGCCACCGGCTTCGCTGTATTGTTTACCGTGCTGCGGTAGTCCCTGCAGGGCCTCACCGAACCATCCGCCTTTCGAACCACCACCACGGGACTGGCCCATGTTGAATGTTGGATGTTTTCCAGAGTGCCCTGCTATTGCAGTGCCATCAGTTCGCATTCCACGACAGCACGCAGGGCGCAAGGTACCTGGCGTGCCTTGAGGAGTCTTGGCGTTGCTGACTCCTTGATTTCCAACTGAACGGGTGGGCCGTTGTACTCTGTGATGCCGGACCTAATCACCGCTTTGTGTGAACTGAAAGCCTTCTGGACTTCTTTGTCTGACGAACGATGGTGTATCCCGCTGACCTGGGCCTTTAGCGCTGGAAACCAATTTCTGCCCATCAAGTTGCATTCTGTTGCACTTGTTACAACCAGCGGTAGAATGTAGTCTTTGGAATTATGTCTCACGCGCACCTCAGCTAAGCCAAGGGCACTCAAGCCTTCGCCGGCTCATGTCCGAACGGTGACGTTTTCTTTCCGCAGGTCCGGAGGTCTGGTCGGTCACACCTTCCGGTAGGTGGCCTCACTGATTACCATAAATGCTGTTCCTTAGCCCACCTCGAATCCTAGTTACTTTCCGTCGACCTTGAGACTCCCCACGTACCTTGCAACGAAAACAAAACTGGCAGCACGTTGTGCGTTCAGCTCTTGCATGTCCCACCCGTAGCTTTTAACAGTAGCTCCACTTTGTGATTCTAGGGCGTCCTCTTCTGAGCCGAATTCCATCTGATGGGTTGAGCGATGTGTGCCAGTCCTCATCTTGTTTCCACAAGCTTTTTCGATGTGTGCTATTTTTTACAGACACGGCAAGCTAACCTGATGAATGGGCAACTGTCTTGCCGGTGCCGTCCATGCCAGCAATAACATCGTAGATGCGGTTGCTTTTTATCTCGATGCGAGGTCTGTTTCGTAGCCTGTGGTTGAGTGACCCTATCCAGTTCCCTCTTGGTAGTTTTGAGCTCCTGCTGCTGTTTTACCGCACGTTCCAGTCCTGTTGCCATGTCGTATGCTTGCTTGAACGTGGGCCTTTGCTCTCCAATAAGTCTTTGCTGCAGACGCTCATCTTGCACACCGCACACCAAACGGTCTCTCAGCATTACATCGAGCGGCAGCATGGTTGGATTCAATGTCAAAGGGGCAACGGCCGCTCGTCCTTCAGCGCTGGTTGAAGCGGTTGATGCTCCGGCGCTAGTTGTGGCCACCGAGAGAATTGTCAGCACGCCGAAATCGCAGTTGGCGGCTAATTTTTTTTTAATTTCGCCAAATAGGCAGCGATCGACTCGCCTGGTCGGGGCGCTGGAATTTGATTCGGCTGAATAGTTTCGAAGGCCGTGGATCGTAATGTTGTTGGAGCATTGACATGATGCTTTCAAAGGCAACTTCGCCGGGCTTCCTCGGGGCCGTTAGCGCTTGTACAGTGTCGTAGGTTGCCGCGCCAGAAAGGGTCAGTAGCAGGGCTCTCTTCTTCCCGTGGTCCGTCATGTCGTTTGCCTGGAAGAAGAATTCCAACCGCTCCCCCCAGGCCGACCATCCTGTCCCTTGGACTTCCTCGAGCTTTCGTTGTGTTGTAGTCATTCTTGAACCGCTTTTGAAGCTTTTGTCTGCCCTCGTTGCCAATGTTAAATATGAGATGTAAACATCAGTTGGCTGCCTAAACGGTTTATTTTGATGGAGCCGCCGATGGAGCCTGGCGCACGTTCCTAGCCTGGCGTTTGTCTGCTCGCGCCCCGCGGCTCTCAACCGCTATATACGAGCGCAGCCGATGGCCACGAGCCGATGGACGCCAGCTTGCCAGCCGCTAAATAACATCCCTCTACCTCGTTGACGTACAGGCCCAGACTCAAGGACGTTTAAATAGGGCAGGACCAGGCGTGACGTCATGTCACCGACGCCAAAAAAAGAACCCAATCCCAGACGTCCATTGCGCACCCACGGAATCTCGTCCAACGTAAATCCAATCAAGCTTTCATCGACTGCTTGCCGCTCGGTCAACTGCTTTAGCCTTAGCCACGTCTGCTCCGTGCCTGCGGTCTGCTTCGTCTGCTCGCTGTCACGGCCATGGTATTCGATAAGGTCGGCGCACCAAAAAAAGTTTCAATGCGAACCCGCATCCTCATCGTGGCCGAGGGAAACCAACACCTTGTGGAAGCAGGGCCTGTACGGCATTCTCAACCCGCGGTGCCATTTTCAGCGTTCATGCGTACGAGCCGGTACGACGACCGACAAATTCGCTTTCAAATGCCGCTCCATGACGACTCTCTCTAGACAACGCTACCGGCGCGGTGTCGAGAGCATCCGCTACACGTTGACTTTCTACTGCTCATGCAAGTGCTGAACTCCAAATCTAGCCTGTTCGACTTGAATTCAACGGACGCCGCTATGGAATTTTGGGGCAAATAACCACATTGCCACGGCAATGCCGAGGCAACACGGATGTTTGCCCCATATTTTCATGACGGTGTCCGTTAACTGAGTATTTTAATCGTTATGAAAATTACCCAAACTAGAGAACTATCGAGAACTTTGTAAAAGTAAAAAGGCACAGGAAATGGATCGTCCCAAAAGCCGAGATAATAAAAATATATTTCGTGGCAACGCCATCATTCCGCTACACTTCGCTCTATATATGAAGGATATGGACGCCACCTCCTGCCTATTATAACTTCCTTTCCCAGGCTGAACAGAAAAGGCTAGCACAAATTGCTTGTGTGAGACAGGTCCAGTTTACATGAGACACTTGGCACTTTCATTCGAAAGTGCACGATGATATTTTATTCACTTTACGCCAAGGAAGTCGCACGGAATGAAATAATTATCAGGTATTATGACCCAGATGATTGTAATGAGCAGTGACAAAGCGTTGTCCCCGAGCAACATAAAAACAATATGCATGAGAGTCAATACCATCCAACGCAGTCCAAAATACTAACTCAGCAGAGAAATTCCTAAACATGCGACTCGCTTCTTTGTCCCCCGCTAGCATCCAGTGGCTGGCTCGACAAACCTGGAGACGCCGAAGGTATCTTCTGTACAAAGTGCACCGTTTCGGCATCATTTCTAAACCCTTCGTATTAACTTCTTCATAGGCTGTGGCAGTAATATTTCGGCAAACAAATTTCCCACCTTGAACTCAAACCACCAAACCAATCTCGCTCATTGTCATAATGCCACTTCTGGGCTCTGTCGTTGGTGTTGCTGAAGACCCGCCTGTTGCTAGTTAAAATTGTGATTTTAAAACACCATCCGTGTCACTCATGGGACTTCGAATATCTTTGCAGATGGCTAGAACATTTTTAGGAGAGCGTTCGAGCTGCACACAGCACAACACAGCACCGAACCCAAGCCGAACAAACCAAACGAATGGTTGCCATATTTGCTTTTGCGCAGCTCGGCGCTAGGCGCATGGCTCACAGCGCGCAAAGGTCTGGATCAATCTAGAGCGACCAGACACGAGCGGCGCTGCGGCGCGACGCGTTTACGTCACAGTGACGTATGGAAGCCAGCACCCGTTGCTATGTATTCGCCCTTTTTTATGTTTTACAACACACTGAGTAACGCCATGCACTCGATAGCCCTGGCACACTTTCGGTCTGGGAATACTTTCTCAAATTAAGAATGGTCTAATCAATCATTCTCCAATAATAGCGCGTAGATTTAGTCTCGCAAACGCTGCGAAACCCGCCGTGTAGTTGTTGGCAAGCCATACTTAGTCCAGCATTCTTAGTCTACAGGAGACCGTCGGCAGTGAGTCATATTTTGTTCATTATACTTAGTCTGGAGGCGATCATCGGCAGGGAGACATAAATATACTTGAATCCGATCGCAGCAAACGCTAAGGTCCGATGGAGTCAATAGGAAATTTCCCTAGACCGCGTTTCCCCCTCCGCTGAGCCCTCCGAAACGAAGAAGCTGCTACTGCGAATGCGCGCCCATGGCCTTGACTGTAGGGTTCCGGGTTTCTTAGCGGGTTGCAGAGAGCGTTGCAGGACGGCAAGAACCATTTAAGACAACTACCCAATCAGACAAAGTAAGAAGTGCATCGTTACAGCACTCGATTATTTTTATTGTTGGTTCGCTATCCTCGGCTCAACCAACCACGCAAGAAAAAAGCGCGGGGACACAGCGCATCATAGTGCGCGATTGATTGAGTCGATAATAGCAAATGTACGAAGTGAGGGTGGGCCAAATGTGGTTCGAATCAAATAGCGCCGCGTCATTCTGATCATCGACGCTGCAAGGAACCGGTAGGTCTTGGTTTCCTCTACCGCTGCGAAAGCTATATATAATGCAACGCAATGTAATTCGAACCACTATTCGTAAAGTCAGTTGTTGCTTCTTTTTACAAGTAACGGCAACCAGACGAATAACGAAGCCCATTCTGTAGGAACAAAAAAGCCTCTTTCAGCTCACTCTTCTGCTGTGTGCCGCCATTGGCGTCCTGACATCTGCACCGACACGAAGTCGGCGCTTCAAAAAATGCCGCTACTCGTAGGAACCTCATATCTAGAAACTTCTGTTCGCACGCCCTTCGTACGAAGATCCTGACGATGCACTTTTGCCATTGCTTGATTTGTTCCAACAAATTATAGTGTCGACTGCATTCGGGCGTTGGGTGATAAGTACAGCGTGGGCGAAACGGTTGCAACGCAGTTTAAACTGACCGCGGAGCGCACAAATCGGTTTCTTAACTTGGTGCTTTGTTATTTACTACGGAGGCGCTTGAAGCTGGTGCATTATATTTCTTGAGAATGTGAATACATAAAACATTCGGGGTCAAAAGAAAGAAAATAAAAAAATGAAAGCCGTTCACAACTCCCTGTAACGCCGAATTAGAGCGCAGCTCTTGAGGAGGAGGGGAAGGGTACCGAAGAGAAGGTATATTCTTCCTCCCTCCTCCTCACCTTATTCATCCTGTCTGCTACTCCTCCCTCCGAGCGGCGTCGCCGTCGCCTCACGAGGGGCACATGACGTCACCGGGGTCACGTGACCTCACGGGGACACGTGACCCCTATGAGGTCACGTGACGATGACGATGCGGACGCCGATGACGTAATCAGTGACTTCACTGATGACATCATCAGGGACGATGACGATGCGGATGCCGATGTCATCAGTGACGTAACTAATGACGTCATCAGGGACGATGAAAATGACAATGCGGATGCCGGTGACGTCATCAGTGACGTCACTGATAACGTCGTCAGTGACGTCACGCGCGGTTACGCCGACGGCGACGGCGACGCCGCTCAAGCCTCAAACGGGCGCCTAAGAGCTGCGCTCTAAAACTGGGTTTGTCTAGGAGCATTTACCGGTAAAACTTTTATCTTAAAATCATCATAAAATCCTTCTAGGCCATTATGGCATTTCCTACGACTGAAAAGGTTGTAAAATTAAAAAAAAAATAGAATTGGCTTACCTATTCTTTACTTCATTCGGGTCAAATGAGCGCCACAGTAAGACATGTGTCTAATGTTTAGACGAAGTACAGAGAAAATATAGTTATTGATTATTATTGATTTACTCAGGTGAGCCGATTTTTCCACAATTTTAGCGGAAACTTCCACCAACCTCAGGCTTCTCTGTAGTAAATCCGAGCGCGATAAAGTTAAGAGCCCGATTTATGCGGTCAGTCTAAAGTGCGTTCAATCCATTTCGCCCACGCTGTAGTATTGTCTGCAAGCGACTTTTGGCGGCGATTGGTACCTTGCCCAGCATGCTTAGTCAGCAGGATACCGTCGCTGCGCACAGCTGGTTCCAGACAAAACGTAGATCCCCACGGTGCGATAGGCTTCTTCGCCTCGCGATTACATCAGTTAAAACAGGGGGCTTCTCACAAACCATGAGCACTAAGATTTCAAGGCCCTACACAAACCCACAAAGAAGCACAACCCCCGGAAAGTTTTTATTAAGACATACTCGTGACACCACTGTACTCCCGAATAAATTCTCTAATTATTCCCGCCTAACTCTAATTATTACGGCTTTGCTAGCGTGTCACTAATGAAGTCTAATGCTGGTATTCCTGAACTAATGTTTCGAAGAAAAATTGGGCGTCGTTTTGATTTTCATAAAATAGCTTTTCATAACCCAGTGCTCAAACAGGAACTCTTTTAACGGCCTTCATACTTTTCATCCCGGCTTGATTACCTGTACAAATTTTCCATACCTCATTGCAGCACTAACATATTTTTTTTATTCATTATTGCCAAAAACTTATTCAGAATTAAATCACCTTCCCCCACACATCGCCGTGATCGAAGATGTTTCTGCTTTCAAACCAGCCCTAATTGATTACCTTTATAACTCTGCAATTTGTTGATTTGCTGATTTATACCTTTTCTTTTGTTTTGTTGTTGTGGTCTACCTTTTGTACTATGAATTGATCATTTGTACTTTGTAAACCCATTTTACCCACCCCCTCTGTAACGCCCAATGGACCCTGAGGGTAATGAAATCAATAAATAAAAAATATAATAAAAATGGTCTTGATCAGCCTGATGAGGCCGGAGATTACAAGAGTGTGTCGCGTCTGCCGGGCATTCGAAAGCACTCAAAGTTCCACACCACCAAGCATAGAAAATCACAATACACACACCACACATTCTGTGCTCCCATGGTTTATTAGAATGATCAAGGCAAAAGATTTTTTTTATTCTTATTATTTTTGACATTGGCCGAGCTATCTCCATAAATTGCGGTAATTTTTTCTTCCAATTGCTTTGGGGAAAAGTATACTTCCTAATTCTATTAGAGTGGACTGATGGGTTCGAATATGTTGCAAATCTGTACTAGCCGAAGTGAAATATTTTATGCCGCGCTGTGATCTTATTGAAAAGTGATACACCCGATAGCTAGAGCCCTTTGCGAATAACAGTTTGGTCACCCGCATCCGATCGCTATCTGCGGACCTTGCATTCGCACTCAAACTGCATTTGAAAACTTCGGAACCACATCCAACCCGGAATCCTCGCATTCACTTTGTATAATAAAGTAAAACGTAAAGTAAAAAAAAAAAAAAAAAAGAAAAACGTCTGGATTGTATTTTTCAAGGTTTGCATATATTTATATAAAGAACTCTTCGAGTCGCAATACGCTGAAAGACATTTGATGGCATACCAATTTTTTCCCATTTATAAATAAGCACTCATCCTTCCAGGGGATACACCCCGCGTCCTTGGAAAGGTGATGTAAGTTATGAGACGGTCCCGGAAACTGCAACAATCTAGTAAAAAAATACGATAAAAAAATTAATAATATTGTTTAATTTATTTTAAACACTTACTTTAAGAAGACAGGTATTTTCCAATCGCCAACATATATTAGGGTGAAGCTAATAACATTGTGTTAATTTATTTATGTCAAGTACTGAAAAGCAGTAAAAAAAGCGGCCACTCACCGTAGCGTACTCGTATATACGTGGTAAGAAGCGGGTACATCACTGTGAAAATATGACGATATTCATTTATGACAACATGTCATACTGGTTTCAGTTCTAAACACGATTCCGCAACTGTGTGCTCTGAACCACATACTTAGCAGCCACACGCCAGCTGTCCAGAATGAAAATGCGCACACACGTCACGTTTTACTTGTCGAGGAGTCTTCTTTTTTGTGGCTTGAACGTGTTCGAATTTCATTCGAGCGAAGAACGTTTCCGCTCTTTTCCTACCAAACAAGAAGAACACACTTTCCCTCGCGAGATTGAAGTCTAAATCAATCTTTATTAAAAATCAAATCCTGGCGTAAAAAAAGTATTATTATTTTTTTTTATTTGTTTCTTCAAAACATTTGACGATGCACCTTATAGTATCCTCACTTATTAACTCTAGCGTCTGGTGTCGCACACGTTGACCGGCGGGCTCGGTAACAATCCAGAGTCACACTGAGAGATATCCGAATCCTATACGCATCCGCAGCCTCTAGCAACAGCACTCGATCCGCAGTCCTGGAAAGCTGATTCAATTTTATGCATATACGCCAGCTGACCACGGACACCTCGGCCAAATGGGGGCACCTCGGCCGGGATTGGAACCCGCCACTTGCGGATCCGTAGGCCGGAGCTTTTTGCTTAGAGAAACCGATACTTTTTATTATCTTTATTAATATTTACGAAGCCAGCGAGGCGGCATACGCTTCTTGCATGAGCTGTAGTAAAAAAGCATGTCTTTGTGCTGGCAGTCAAGCGACCACTAAATCGGGGCGTGGGAGTCAACAACTTAGGTCACGGGAACGTTTTTTTTAAATATAAAAGCAATCATAATGCAATACCTTAGCGTAATACAGGGAAAGAAACCTTCAAATCAACGAACATATAGTAAACAACCTTTCCTAGTGTTATATTTTTCTCTGACTTGAAAGTTCCCTAATATTTCTGCCCCACAATCTCAGGTGTTACATTAGGATTAATTATCGCCAGATTGTCTGCACACTCACTGTTATTCCGTAAAAAATTGGGGCAATTTTCAACCGCTAAGAGCGGGTTTTGAATTAAAAGACGTGAGATTAATTTTAGTTCACGTTTGGATGTATTCTTGAATTTATCCAGCCACTACACATCTTTATTCTAAACAAGGACGCTTATTATTTTGGCTAATATGGTTGTATCGTAATCTCACAACCTCAAAAGAGAACATATTATGAAAACATTATTAATTTGCTTAAAATATGGCTCGAATGGTTTTCAGTTTCAAAACTTACATGTAGATATTATGATTCAGGTGAAAACAAAAAAGAGTCACTTCACCTCATAATTGTTCTCAGCTGCATGCCCAATAATTCCTTATGTCCAGTGTTTCACCAACTATGAAATATGCTGTTTATAAACGTATATGTGTGATATACTAAATATTAACAATTTAATTTCAACATGCACTATTTTTAAGCTCGACCAAAAAGCGTTTAACTGGGTTCATCGAAACGAACTGATTAACCACACGGCAGAAGAAAATAAAATATTAATAGCTGCCTACAAGAACCTTATTGCGTCAGCTGCGAAGTTCTTCAGACCCAACTTAACTGAAGAGGAGGCACAGCAATTTTTTGAGGATATATTACAGTTTGAGGTCAAACTGGCAAAGGTAATATATAACGTATTCCAACAGTATATCTAAAGTATTGCGTGTCTGAAATAACCAGGCTCTATCCAAAATGGTCCGTAAAAACCGGCTCCTGCACGTAGCAATATAAAGTTTTTGTCAAAGGTGTATTTCAAAAATCGTTTCTATCTTGTAGAAATTCAAAGCGTAGCTTCCTTTCTGTAAAAGAGAGGGCCAAAATACTTGCCATGGTCAACGGCGGACGGCGATGCAGACAACCAGGCGTGTGACGCGGGGCCCGTTAGGCGCACGTCTTGAAAGATGGCCCTACGTGCTTATCGAGACTAATAGGGACTTCTCTAGAGAGTGCTCGCGACGACGGTGGTCTATTTAAATTAGCACAATATTTTATAATGTACGTTTGTTTAAAAAATAAATGCCGACAATAAAAGCAAAACGAAGTAAGACGAAAAAAAAAAACGCGGCTGCATATTAACGGCGTTCTCGCTGCCGACGGATTTCATCTGCGTTTCGTTTGCTTTCTTTTGCTGGTAAGCTACACCTCCCGTCGCTGCTCCCGATGCCATCTATCAACACGTGCGCCAAACGCGCCCCGCTACTCTCCTCGCTATTCTGCGTCGCCGGCCACTGTTGATCCTGGCAAGCATTTTCGCCATATCTTTTACAGAATGGGAGCTACGCTTTGGATTCTTAGAAGATAAAACCGACCTGTGAAATACCCTCTTGACGAAGCATTTAGATTGCTTCTTGAACGCGACGATATTTACGACCCATTTTAGATCGAACCTGAGTATTTCGAACACCCTTACATATTTTATCCCCCGCTAAAGCGAATTTATGCATGACTGAAAAAGTGTTTACAGGTTCCATAAACCTCAGGTGGATTTTATGCTGTTAATATTTGTTACTGTGTTCGAGATATTTCACGAAATGCTCACTTCTGTGCAATTGCTGAAGTTTTAGTACCAAGTACCCAACGCGATGCATTTTAGCGGGAACAAGCTATTCACAATCTAACTCGATTTGTTTTCAAATTTGATTTTCAATTTTAAAACAAATAGCTGTAATTTAGGGCAGTATTCTCTGTTACAAATGATGGTACTTCTCACGCTGGGCCTAAGTAAAATAAACCGAAGCGTGGTTGTTGTGTAGGTGTAAGCAGTGTCACACAGTGTTAAAAATAACTAGTCCTCAAATATGAAATTCCTCACCGCTCCCACTTAACATGTTAATGGAGGTGCCAATATAATTTAGAGATTTTCTCTATGTAAAGTAAAATATATATTTATGCCTCAATTATAAAGCTCTTCTGTGGACGGTATTTTATGAATCATTTTACTGACAATCTAAGATATTTTTCGCTTATTTTCACATGCACTATTTTTCACTGCATCATCAAACTTTTATCAATTTCGAGATTTTTCAATGGCCTTAAAGTCAGTGTATTGACAAGTAAAAGGGAGCATTCATCAGGTTACAAAACACCAGCTAAGTACGGTGACCACATAAAACTTAGGATCCCTTTTAAAGACCTGGAACACAGTATCACAGATAGGAAAATTCTCAGGAAAAAGCAGTTTTTCATTCGCATTAATACTCAAATGAATATTGCCGACAAACCATCCCGATGGCCAAAAAGGTGGCGAAAAAAAATATTTTAGTGCGGCTAACGTAGGATATCTTAACGGGGTTTGGCACTTACTCCAATCATTCCCGTGTGTTTAGAGTGGCCTGGGAAATTATTCCGGCGCACAGCAATTTTAATTTGTTACCAATACGTTCGGGCGGGTCTATTAATTTAGCTAGACTAAAACGTCTGGGCACCCTTGACAAACACGGTACTAGTGCCCTTTGCATGGAATCCCAAAAAGAAAAAAAAAACTAAAGCATAACTCGCAAAAAAAAATATCGGGAAGGTTTTGAGAATATAAATATTACGACCAATATTCGGTTGTTTTCTTTTTCTTTTTCTAAGCACTCTAAGGCTGAAGAAGACAGGCGTAACTTCTCCTCAATGTACAACGAAATGAATATCTCCACCTTGTCTGAAATGTATCCCAAGGTAAGCAGACCGCGAACTTTCACAACCTTTTTTTGAGCTAACGCTATCTCAATCTATGTAATATTAGGCTACACTACAATGCTCCTCTGAGTCATAGGAAACTATATAGTACTCGTACAATTCAATTATCTTCGGCTGGGACAGTTCCGCCAGTAGGTGACGAGGACGATGTTTGGGGTGCGTTGTCGCTCGGTTGAACCAACAAGAACTCTGTGCCTTCCTGGTCAGCGTCCTCGTCGGCAAGGCTTGGAGTTCTTAGCAGCTGGTCCTTGTGCCGACGCGAGGTGAAGCTGCCTCTGGAGGTGGTGGCGCGTACTTGGTAGGAAACAGGGCCATGCTGCGCAAGAATCACTCCAGGCACCCACATGGGTTTGTCACAGTAGTTACGGATGAGCACATGATCACCAATGGCAAAGTCACG
Source organism: Ixodes scapularis (assembly GCF_016920785.2). Lineage (NCBI taxonomy): Eukaryota > Metazoa > Arthropoda > Arachnida > Ixodida > Ixodidae > Ixodes > Ixodes scapularis. The sequence continues at coordinate 108,375,110 of NW_024609846.1, forward strand.
ATCGTGCCCACGCCGGCTTGCAGTCTGCATGAACTGTTTGCGGGCTACCCTTTCCCCCACAGAAGGCTTTACAACGTCTAGGCGACTGCGCAAACGTCGCCCCAAAAACAAATTGGCGGGTGACTCGTTCGTTGTGGCGTGAGCCGTGTTGCGGTAGCTCTGCAGAAACATCTGCAACTTCACATGCAAAGGCGCACTCTCCTTGTTTTTACGGAGGGCGTTCTTGAGGGTCTGTACAAAGCGCTCGGCTAAACCATTTGAACTTGGATGATAGGGAGCTGTCAGGACGTGACGAGAGCCAATTTCCTGTGTGAACTGTTTAAACTCCCGTGACGTGAACTGAGGACCATTGTCTGACAGGATAGTTTCAGGGTTGCCAAAACGAGAAAAAAGTTCTCTCAAAGTGTTAATGGTGCTTTCCGTCGTGGTTGAGCGCATCATGAATACTTCTGGCCACTTGGAGTGGGCATCTACCACAAAAAGGAACATAGACTGGAGAAGAGGTCCAGCAAAGTCTATGTGAACACGTTGCCACGGCGTTGTGGGCCATGACCACGGATGGAGGGGTGCCTTGGCAGGCGCACTACGTTGCTCTTGACAACTTACGCAGTTTTTTTACACTGCGCTCCAGGTCCGCCTCGATGCCCGGCCACCAAACGTAACTGCGCGCGAGCTCCTTGCTGCGCACAATACCCGGATGGCCCTCGTGAAGTTCATCCAGCAGCAGGGATTGCAGTTTCCCTGGGACGACAACTCGCATTCCGAGCATGATGCAGCCCTGATGAATGGTCAACTCGTTGCGTCTGTCGAAGAAAGGCTGTAGTCTCTCGTCAGAGACAGACGCGGGCCAGCCTGCGCTTGTGAATTCTTTTACTTGGCACAAAACTGGATCTCGCGCTGTTGCACGTGCTATATCACTACTAAATACCGGCAGTGATTGCAGTCGCAATGAGTAGAATGATTCCTCATTTTCTTTAGTCTCGTTTCCAACAGTCTTTAGTGGAAGACGCGAGCAAAAATCTGCTTCGGCATTCTCGCTTGATCTCTTGAAGATAAGATCGTAGGTGTAGGACGACAATGCGACTGCCCAACGCTGCAATCGCGCAGCGGCAATGGTTGGAATTCCAGTTTTCGAACCTAAAATGGTCTGGAGTGGTTTGTGGTCCGTGACCAAAGTGAAGAGCCGACCATAAAGATACGAGTGGAATTTCTTAACTCCAAAAATAATGGCTAGTGCCTCTTTTTCGAGCTGACTGTACCCTTTTTCAGCGTTCGATAGCGTACACGAAGCGTAAGCGATGGGTTTAGCGCTGCCATCTGCGTAAACGTGAAAAATTACAGCACCTACCGCGTACTGAGAGGCGTCACACGCTAGCTTTAGCGGTTTGTCGGGGTCGTAGTGGGCCAAGGTGGGAGGCGACGCCAGCTCGGCCTTGATGGTGTTGAAGGCTTCCTGGCAAAGCTGGTCCCAACACCATGGCTCGTCCTTGCGCAGCAATCTGTAAAACGGTTGGGCTGTCGTTGCAAGATGCGGCACGAACTTGGCGTAGTAATTGACGACACCCAAAAAAGACTGGAGCTGCTGCTTTGTCTTGGGCTCGGGAGCCTGGAGCACCGCCTCCACCTTGTCAGACGACGTCGAGATGCGTCAGCGCTGATCCTGTGACCTAGATAGCGAAGTTCAGCCTGAAAAAACGAACATTTTTCTTTCTTGACTCGAACTCCTCGTTCAAACAGACGCTTCAACACTGCTTCAAGGTTGGCCATGTGTTCTTCCGTAGTCTTGCCCGTGACTAAAATGTCATCTAGATAACAACAAACGCCGCTCAAACCTTTCAGCATGGTGTCCATTATTCTTTGAAAAATTCCGGGTGCTGACGAGATTCCAAAAGGAAGTCTGTTTACAATGAACAGCCCCTTGTGCGTGTTCAGCGTGAGGTAGCGTTTTGACGACTCTGACATCACCACCTGCTGATAAGCTCGGTTAAGATCTATCTTCGAAAAGAGTTCGCCTCCTGATAGAGCCGCGAATATATCATCAACTTTTGGAAGTGGATAACAGTCAATATCAAGACAAGGGTTGACAGTGGTCGTATAATCGCCGCAAAGACGAATTCCCCCGTCCTTTTTGATAACTGGCACGACAGCCGTGGCGTATTCTGCTGTAGTCACCGGAGTGATAATGCCCATCTTTTCCATTTTCGACAACTACGCCTCAACAGCCGTTTGCAACGCGAACGGAACGTTTCTCGCTTTTAGAAATTTCGGTTTCTCGTTCGGTTTGAAGAAAAGTTCTGCTCGTTCTTCAGTTATAGTTCCGAGCTCATCGTTGAACAGTGGCTCGTACTTTGACAGCAAAGAGTCAAGCTTCTGTTTTATACGTTTAGAAGCAAAAACGTCTGACCTCGAGATGTGATTCAGCTCCCAGATCTTATTCCAGTCGAGTCGTATCGTTCGAAGCCACTCCCGGCCCAGTAGTGGCGGCCCGGCTCCATCGACGACGTACAGTGGCAGCTGTACTGACGCCTCACCATGTTGCACATTGACTGTCGCAACGCCTTGAAGTCGAACCAGGGCTCCCGTGTAGGTGCGAAGCCTGACTACAGTTGGCGTCAGTTTCACAGACGGAAAAGACTGGTGAAACTGTTTAGCAGACATTACAGTTACCGCTGCTCCTGTGTCTAGTTCCATTTCAACCGCAGATCCGTTGATCACCATCTGCACCGTCACTGGGGTAAGGCTGGGCGAAGACACGCCGCGTACGACGGCTAGTCTTCCTTCAACTTCCAGCGTTTTTACCCTTTTTCCTGGCGGACGTTTCTTGCCCCTACGTCAGTCCCGCTTCGGCAAACCCTTTGGTTGCGACCTTTCTTGCCGCACTTGTGGCATACACTCTGCCGATGAGGGCACTCTTGACTGCGGTGCCGTGACGACCCGCAGCGATAGCAGCTGTCCCTCTGCTTCTCATTCCCTGCTTGCACCTTGTGCACGTCAGTGACGCTTGCGTTGCCGACGCGAGCCTGAGCCGCGCTTTGCTTCGCAGCTTCCATGGCTTGGGCGCGTTCCACCGCTTTCTGGAACGTTAACTTGCTGTCTTCCGTGAACAGCACGCGCTGTATGTCTTCCCTCAATAATCCGCACACGAAGCGGTCGCGGAGTGACTCGTCCAAAACGCTTCCATAGTCGCACGTTTGCGACAGTTTTCGAAGTTCGGCGACGTGCTCGGAAATAGACTCGCCTTCATGTTGCGCTCTCCGGTGAAACTTGGCTCGCTCACCGATGATGGACGGCTTGGGTGACAGGTGGCCGCCGAGGGCCTTCTTGAGGTACTCGAAGCTCTTCGTTGAAGGCAGCTCCGGAGCAGTCAGGGACTTCAGTAGCGCGTAGGTCTTCGGACCGATGATGCTGAGGAAGGCGTGAACTTTGTCGCTCTCTGGAACTCCGTTGACTATCAGGAACGACGTTAACCTTTCGTCGTAAGAAGCCCAGTGTCGCTGGAAGACTCGTCGAACGGTTCCAGATAACCCATTCGACCGGCGAAGTGCGTCCCGGCTTCTTCGCTCATGATGGCTGTCGATGCTACGTCCGCCCCTGCGGAAACACCTGCTTTTCTCGGCCGACGGTCCTTATCCGAACCTCGTCGCGAGTTGTTGTGTGTCGGCCAGAAGCGAGGAACAAGCAGGTTTCCAAAGGCGAAAGGACAGGTTTATTCCACCATGCTCATGGATGGGGGGTAACTGAGCAAAAGAAGGCGGTAGCCAGCGGAGCACCGCTTTTTACCTTTTAGTGGCGCATGCGCCGTACTACGATATTCTGTTAACGGCGGCGCGCGCCCAGACATGACATGAATATTGATGTAGCAGAGCAACGTGTACTTGACTTCAGGGTGTTTCCAGGTCAGATCGTAAAATGATAGTCCAGGGGAGCTGTGTCCGACAACTGTTTCGTTTCTTCGAAAATGAAGCGGATGTGACGGAAATGACTATATAACGTCTGATTGGCTGGAGCCTCAAATAATAAAAGTGGGAACTTTTCGTCAGTTTAGCCTCTGACCGATCAGACGCGATATCGTCAGTTTCGTTACTTCCGTTTCTTTTGAAAAGAAACGAAACTTTTGTCGAACATAGCCTCCCAGATCATATTTTTTATAGTTATGTCAAAATAGATTAAAACCATATTCCTGGAAGGAGCATTCAGTTATATGCGAACGCAGTAACTAATTGTATTCCGGAGATACAAAATTTCAAAGCTCCACACGTGGTGAATGCTGAAGTTTCGCTATGGTGAATTTCACAGCGGCCAATTTCACGCCGAAGCATGCACTTAGTAATGATTTTTGTTCTTTTTATTTTATGAGAGGTATGCAACATGTAGGCGGAATACTAAAAATAACAATAAAAGATTTCTATGCCAACATATTTTCGAAACCCATCTAACAAGCACGTTTTAATGACATTCACAATTATTCACCATCGAGTTACTTAATATAAGCAAAATTTATCAGAATGATCAACTTTAAGTGAGTATTACGAATATATCAAAGATTAGGCTTATTCATTATTGTAGCTATCTCAGTAATGCAGAAACCATGCACATTCTACTAAATGTGGCACAACTGCACGTCAATATTTAAAAAAAAAAAGACTCCAATTTTTATTTTCTTTAAACTCTGCTTATTCGTTCAGAGTGATTTGAACTAACTTGTGATGGCAAAAAAAAAAACACAAAGAAACGAGTAACGTATGATCTCTTTAAGAAAAAAACGACAACAAGCCTTTACTCAAACTGAGCTGGCTTGTAAGGTTGTGCGAATAGTGGTTCGAATTAAGTAGGCCAACGTCATCCCTAGCTTCTGCACTGTTGAATGAACTATTCGTCTTCGCTTTCCCTTACACTGCGAAGGCTATGAATGACGCAGCGAATGACGCAGCTCGAACCTTGCACAACCCTACTAGCTTGCCCTCGTTACAGGGGCTTTGCCGCACAACGGTGGCTGTAAAGGAGAGTTCACACTGGCAAGTCGCAGCTGTCACGCGAGAACTTTTGTCGCAACAGCGATAATCGCAAGTCACGAAAGCGACAGGTTTGAAGACGTCGTTTTCAGGCCGATTTTTGCGACCGGGCGCCCAGTCGCGTGGCGGCTGAACCAATCAACGGCGCCTCGAAAGTGCCGAGATGTACGCCTCACGCTCGTTTACATCCCGCACGCCGAACTTCTGTGGGAGAAGCATTAAACATGTCCGTTCCACACCTCGGTTCGCGACCGCCGATAGAGAACCACGGAGGTTTGTTTGGCGGCTCTTGTCAGCGCTATTAGAGGATACCCATTTCTTTATAAAAGCAGCGCCCCGATTTGAAAAAAGCACTCGAAAAAGAACGCGGCCTGACAGCAAATCCGTTCCACTTGAGTTTTGACAGGTTCGTACTGCGCCGCAGTTGCACGATACAGTGCACGCCGATCTAGTGATTGTGCGTCTTTGTACGGTTCAGAAGGACCCATGCCAACGTAACGAGTATTTTTCATATTGAAAGGGCGACGCATGTGTAGCTTTGAGACAACGAAAATGGGAAAGCAGCGAAACGCAAACGCGAACCGTTGCTGGGAGGACGGAATTGACAAAGGTTCCCGATAACTTCCGAAAAGCGACTCGCAGGTGGCAGCTATATATACACCGCCATGAGGGTCTATGTGGCGTGTCTCTGATCTGTTCTAATCATAGTACCCATTTTCTTATAAAATGTAGCACCGATGTTTGAACGAGTAAACGATATTTGAACGAGTTCTCCGGTGCTTCGATAACGTAATCTGCACCATCCTCTAATTGTGTAATAGTACGTTTTTGTTCTCGAAAACCATAGTAGTATTACTTAATAAAAAAATTTACATCACGGAAGCTAGTCATCGCAAGTTGTACAAATTTTGATTATTATACGAGTAAATATAGGTAGAAGAGGAATTGGTCGGTAGATCTCAAACACTTGATGTTTTCCATGTTCATATGTATCACGTATAATTAAGACCTTTAGGCTCTTCGGACTACTTCCGCTATAGAGGATGTCAATAATAATTATTTGTGAGATCAGCTTCACTCTACCAAAAATATACTTAATATCTCGGATTCTTATGTTGTCAAACCCTGGTGGCTTAGTTTTCAGCATAGAAATTATAATTTTGAAATATACTGTTGTGTTATGTAAGGCAAATAGGCCCAATTAGAGCACTTGACATGTGGAGTGTTAGGAATGATACTAACAGTAGAGTAAATTTTTTAGCTGTTTTTACGGCGTCGATGAACACTTTCTTAAGACACTGATAATGCCGCATAAGAACTTGACCCATGGAAATGTTTATGAATCGTATAATCCACGCTATTTTAACTTTTTGGCAAATTAACCTGTTTACTAAGGTCCATGTCTCCTTCGAATTTGTTCTTGATTGAATGAACTGATTTAAAATATGTTTCATTTTGGCTAAGCGTATTTCGTTCTCACTTTTTACGAGTTTCACGAATTTCATTTCTTAGCTTGGTGTTTCCATGATTCCAAAGCAGGTCCTAATATTAACACAATTGGAAAATTCCTTCGTTGATCTGGGGATTCTGGCGCCTCCGTTTCGTCAACTTTACTCTTCTGGTACTAATATAATAAATGTTCTGAAAGGTTTTCACAACTTTGTCATAAGTTTGTCAGTACTGTAACAGAGAATTCCTGTTATACGTATGATTTGATTTATCAATTTCTGTCTTACCCTGCATCACCTTGTACCTCATTTCTGTATCCGGATATTCACCAACCTTTTCTAGTGTTAAAAGTATAGTAATGCGATCATCAGCTACCTTTTTGTTAACAACACCAGATAATATAGTAATTTACTGATTCTCGTAACTATGTGATCTATACATGATTTCGTAATTTTATTACCATAGTATTCCTCCTGGGTATAGTTATTAATTATATTTGCAACGACAAAATGCGGGAAGCTGTCAAGTATATACGATACATCTTGCTTTGTCTCGCTTAAAATCTCTATATTAAATCTGCAACAAGAACTCTGTATTAGTGGTTATTGAAATTGTGAAGTAATTGTCTCCATTTATCACAGCATATATTTACATTCGAACTAGGTGGACTGTAGAACGCTCAAATGACGAGCGAAACATTCATTGTATTAACGGTCGCAACGCAGATCTCTGCTTGTTGGAAATACACAAATATTTTCAGACAAGAAATGGTCATTTATATACATAATAATAAGACCCCCTTTTCTGCCATTTCGACATAAGTTATACAAATGAAAGCCTTGTAAGGAAAACATAGCGCAAGCTGCCTCGTCAACATTTGCATGTCTCAAAATAAGCACATTTAAAACTAGAATTTGCTCGCCTAATAATAGCAATAACTGATCCCAATCCTTATGAGTACTTCAAACATTTATGTGAACTAAATTCAACTCACCGTCAAGGTGGCCTTCTACATTCGAACCCTCGATGTATGCGCGCGACTTACAGAACAAATCAAACGACGAGTCCATGTTTACCTAATTTTAACTAGGTCTCGCTCACTCCTGATTTTAATTGCTGCCACTCGCTCTTTTCGACTCACGAATTTTTTCCCACTTCAGAGTAGACAAACTGTGGTCCTCGTGACGTAATTCCGGCAAGAAACGCAATCCCTCACGAAAGGTGGCGCTGTAAGCCAAGCCGAGAAAGTCCGGAACTCCGCCGAAATCGCCGCGATTGCTGAAGAATCCTCGCCACCTCATTAAGACATTACACCTACAGCGCAGCTCGACATTGACCCCAAGCTTGCAGGCCTGAAACGACGACAGCTGAGTGACCTCCTCGCCGAATACAACGACAGTTTCGCGACGTCGTCCAAGGTGCACCAAACCAGGGTTGCGAAGCACCGCATCATTACCGAGGACTACGCGTCACTTGGCATTGATCGCCATGCAGAGAGTATCAGTAAAAGAAAGGGAGGTCATCCAGGAGCTGGCGAAAGAAATGCTGAACGACGACATAACCCAGCTCTCAAGCAGACAGTGGGCCTCTCCAGCCGTGCTGGTTAAGAAGAAATACGGAACGCTTAGGTTCTGCGTGTGCTACCGGCAGTTGAACGCAGGGACGTCGAAAGACGTCTAACTAGAGGGTGTCACAAAAGAAAATTTACAGGGTTTTTTCGCCGCAAAAATAAACTAGGCATCGTCGAACGCTTATTCTCCGCCCAAAGGTAGCGCTAGAGGTCAGAACCAGATTCCAAACTTTCAGGCCGATCTGGTATCCTAAATAAAACTTTTAAGTGATTTTCTAAAATTTTGGATGGAAAATGAAGCCCATTTTTGCCCGTTTTCGGTTTCTGTTGTCGTAGAGTCCCGTGTATTCAAAAACTCCGTGGGCCGCCATTTTCCCATAGAAATTTTTAGAAACTCACTTATAACGTTTGATTAAGTTATCGAATCGGACTGAAACTTTGGCATCTGGTTGTGACCTCTAGCGCTACCTTTGGGCGGAGAATGAGCGTTCGCCGAAGACTTGTTTATTTTTGCGATAAAAAAGACCCTGTAAACTTTCTTTTGTGACGCCCTGTGCTTCCCTGCGTAAATGACGCGCTAGACCGGCTGCGCCAATCTCGATAATTTTCAATGATTGACCTGAAGAGCGGCTACTGGAAGATCGAAGTCGACGAACGGGCCGAGACAAGACAGAGTTCGTCACGCCGGATGGACTGTACGCGTTTGAGGTGATGTTTTTTACTATGCATGGAAGAAGACTTTCCACCGTGTCGTGGATACTGCATTGGCAGGACTAAAATGGCAGAGCGTTCTTGTCTACCTTGACGACGTCGTAGTGTTTTCAAGCAACTTTGGCGAGGACTTGCGACGATTTCGAGCTGTTCTCCAAGCCATACAGACCGCCGGACTGACTCTCAAGCCGCCAAAGTGTCAGTTCGCCTATGACGAACTGAAGTTCATAAGTCACGTGGTTAGTAACGAAGGCTTCGGCCCAGACGCCGGGACGACTCTCGCCGTTGGGGCATTTCCTGTGACAACAGACAAGAAGGCCATGCGAAGATTCTTTGGACTTTGTTCGTACTATCGACGCGTCTTACCGGATTTTGCAAGGATTTCCGCACCGCTCACAAACTTCAGGAAGGACGCCGAGAAGTTCGATTGGGTCGAGGAGCAGCAGCAGGCTATCGACAAGTTGAACCGAAGGCTTCAGACTCATCTTGTTCTTAGACCCTTCGATCAGGATGCGGAAACCGAGACTCACACGGAGGCTAGCAACGCAGCACTTGAAGCGATACTTGTTTAGGTGCAACAAGGCACCGAGCGAGTCATCACCTACGCCAGTCGGACACTGCCCAAGGCGGAGAAAAATTACTCCGCAACTGAAAAAGAATCTCTTGCGGTCGTGTGGGCAATCACGAAGTTCTGCCGTACTTGTACGGGAGCCCGTTCAGCTCTGTCACAAACCATCACTCGCTCTGTTAGCTTGAGAACCTCAATGACTCTTGACGACACCTCACTCAATGGAGCCTCCGACTACAAGAGTTCAACATGACAGTGGTCTATAAGTCAGGCCGCAAGCACAGCGACGCCGACTGCCTGTCCAGAGCCCCCGTCGAAACCCCTTCCGGCTGCAGCGACGACAATGACGACGAGTGCTTCCTAGGAGCAGTGAACACCGACGATATGGCACGACGTCAATGAGACGGTCGTGAGCTGCGTGCCTTAATCGAGCACCTGAAAGGGCACGGGAGTACCGTGGTACGTGTTTTCTCACGAGGCCTGCCGACCTTTGCCAAATGACAAGGTGTACTCGTCAAGGAAACCTTTGGGGACAACAACTCGCCGTGGCTGCTCGTTATCCCTACCGACATTCGAGGGCAGATCTTTCAAGCACGTCATGACGACCCGACGTCCGGACACCTTGGTTACTGCCGGATACTGACCCGTATTCGTGAAAAATATTACTGGCCCAAGCTCCCCAAACCCGTCCACCTCTACACCGGATCATGCCATAAGTTTCAGCGAAGCAAGAAACCGCCGACGAAGCCGGCAGGCCTCTAGAAGTCAATTCCTCCGCTAACTGCACCGTTCCAGCAGATCGGAATAGATCTACTTGGTCCTTTTCCCCCGCCGACCCTGGGAAACCGTTGAATAATTGTCGCCACATATCTCACACGGTACACATGAACGAAAGCCCTTCCTTCAGGCACTGCAGTTCAAGCCGCGAATTTTTCAGCGACTCCCTCCGGCACGGCGCTCACAAAGTTCTGATAAACGATCGCGGATCATCGTTCATGGCACAGCTGACCCAAGATATACCTCGGCTCAGTCACACCAGCAACCGTGGTAACACTACGTAACGCCCGCAGACCAACGGGCTGACGAGCGACCCAAGACAATCGACATGATTTATATGTGCGTCGACGTAGAGCACAAGACGTGGGTCCAGGCGCCTACAACATGGCAGTTCATGAGACCACCAGATTTACACCTTTCCAGCTGGTACATGGTTGGAACGCAATGACCATGCTCGACGTGATGCTGCCCAATGTGCCAGCTGACAATGAGAGCGACGATGCCCAGGTGGTCAAGACCAGCAACGCGTCGACGCGGGCCGCGACAACTTTCGTCGCAAAGACGTCCATTTCCAACCCAAAGACAGGGTGTTGGTGTGAACACCCATCCGTCGCCGCGGCCTCAGTGAGAAACTGTTGAAATAATACTTTGGACCATACAAGGTACTTCGTCGCCTCGGGGAGCTGAACTATGAGGTGATGCTCGACAGAACAAGAACAGCATTACGCCGCCAACCACGATCTGAAGTCGGCACGTCGTGTGCCTCAAGTCGTACTATGCACGATAATATTTTGAACGCTTGATCCCGCGCAACGCTTGATAGCACTGTGTATTGCCAGGCTCCGTATTTTCCTATTTTTCTGTTTGCCTTGCTCTGTTTTTTTTTTCACTGGCATCGAGACTATGGTCTTTTTAAAGAGGGGAGTAATGCCACGCGCGTCGGCGAGCGAGCGCGTGGGTGGCCGAGTGGTTATCGCGCTTAACTTTCATGCGGAGGCCGAGGGCCCTATTGCTGGAGGTTCCCCGCGTCTTTTAATCATTCTTTCAGTTTAATGTTCTAGAAAATTTCAACACTCTGTTGCTTGTTCGAGGTCCGAATGTTCTAAGCGCCAGACCTTCAACGCCGATTGTTCTAGAAGCCAAAGAGTGTACATAGGGGATCCGTGTGGCGTGGCAAAGGTCAGCTTCACCCCGGCGCTCGATACTGCTGTTTCGCCGACATCGACGCTTGCGATCCTAACTTTTTTTATCTTGTTTTAGGCACACGTTCGCCCCATCAAACACTCGGTTTATTCAGTTATTCACCGCCTTATCATTTGTCATTTGTGACAATATATGGCTAAAGGTATTTAAAGATGATAATTTCGATATATTTTGTGTTTTCTGAAGTAGTTCCTTGGTAAGTAATTTGTGAATGTGTCACTAAAACATGTTTATTTCACACGAATTTTATTGTTTTCTTGCATCAAAAATGTTTATTGTAATATTTAACATTTAATGCAGACGTCGTAAACCTTTCATACAATAAGCAGAACAAATAATTCCGTGCATGCTTTGGTGTGAAATTGATGGCTGTGCAAATTACCATAGCGAAACCTTGGCAATCTCTACGCCAAGGGCTTCGAAATTATATATCTCCGGAAGAAAATTACCTACAGCGTTCGCATATAGCGGAATGTTGCTCCAAATAACAGGACTTTAACTTATATTTTTGTTTGCATAAATGTAAAATAAATGACCGGGACCATCACTGCACGAACAGGCATGGAGACACCCACCACAAAAGATACTTGATTTTCACAGACTACTGTGCAAGAGCTTCATCAATTTGTCCTTGCTTCTCTTCAAACATTTTGAAATAAACCAGAGTCAGTATACTGACTCTGGTGTATTTCAAAGTTTTGAGGAATATCGCCGACAAACTTCGCAAACATTCACATGGCATACCTACGTGGCCAAAGAAACTCAAGGGGTTTTCTTAAAGGGGCACAGACATCCCACATTTTATTTGTATTGCTCCAAACGACGGGATCTAATCCCTAGGCATTATCATCAATATTGAAATAATGGAAATCGCTTCAGAGCAATAAAAAGTAATGATTTCCAAAACGGGTCTTTGCAGCCTCTTGTTGCACGGAGCCGGAAGTATCCTAACACTATAGCGTACGCGATTTTTCTCGTTCTCCCACCGTCTACATCTCTTTCCGAAATAATTATTGCGATCACACATCATTGCATTTCACAAAACTTTTCACCGGGCACCGAGTAACGCATTCCCAAAAGTATTTATGTAAGCTGCCACGAAAACAACGAAAGAGGAGTGCCACCGCTTATTTCCCGCCCACCCGCAGTACAGCTGGATAAGCAGTCGAAAGTCGCCATTGTTGGAACAGTTGCACGAGACAAGAAATGGTCGGAGTGCTTGTCTCTGCTACTTGAAGGCTATTGATATTTTGATATTTTGAAAAGAAAAGTGGCCTGATGCATTTGGAAGAACAAAACATATGTTTCAATAATGCCATTACTGCTCATCACATGTATGTCACTTGAGAATTCTATAATTTATTCGTCATACTGGCCCGAATGACGACTGATGAAGCGACAGAAACTGAAACAAGCTAAACGTTTAATGGAGGAACTTGTGCAAAAGAAAAAAGAAAAGAAACAAAATAAAACAATAGAGCGTCTCGGGCGTCGGAGTTGGCGTAACAGCAGGATCGTATGTACGCACGGGCGAGACTGACTGCGGTTCGCCACGCGGATTTCTTTATGCACACGCGTTGGCTTCTGGAACGGTTGGCGTAGAAGGTTCGGCGTGTAGAACATTGGGGCTTCGAATAAGCAACAGGGTTCTCGAACTTACCACAGCATTAAACTGAGAGAATAAATAAATACGCGTAACTCCCAGGAATCGAACCCTGAGCCTCCGCACGGAAGTCGAGCGCGGTAACCACTCGGCCATGCACGTGCTCGCTCGCCGACGCTCGAGGCAATATGAGTCAAGGCATAAATGCGTTGACGCACATGGCGAATGAATTACAGGCTTTTCTTTCTGATATAGATAGGCAAAAAAAAAAAGCGCCGAAAATGCGTGCTATATATGTATCCGTGTGTTCAATATTTTTATGCCACGCCTTCTGGAATTGTTTGAGGCAAAAAAAAAATCGGAGTTGTCAAAGCACTTTTAAGAGGTATGTGGTCTACCAAAAAAGAAAAAAAAAAGTCAGGCGTCTCGCAGTTGGAAGTCCCTACCTACGCTCGGCGCAAACTTATTCTTTCCACGTTGTCAAAGTCAGTACATCTTCTACCGTGCAGAAGCACAGTACGATTTTGAGAGCAAGCTTCCTCCCGCGACTCATTCGCATGCGCTTTTTTGAGAAAAAGGACGCTAAACAAATCCACGCAAAACGCTTTGTCAACTTCGGAGCTCTTGATAAAAAGTGACGCAAATTACTTATACACTTTCTCCACACTTATAAAACAAAAAAAAAAAAATAGCCTCAAGTGGATTGTTAGTATACATCAGCATACATCAAATTTACTTCTATTTTACTTCGGATTTTAGTGTATAACGTGCATGCTTCGACACTTTCTGGCGAATAAGGTGTCCATATAAGCAAAACACAAATATATATTAAGCTTTTCTAGTTTGTTATTTGCTCATTTCTCAGTTTGCTATATTATTTGTTGTGTATTAATTTTACTATATTATGTGTTATATTTCGCGAACTGTTCAATAAAAGTAAAACATTTGCGTACACTAAGGTAAACCTTTTTAATAGGAAGTATCGTAGAAACGACGCTAGTTTCGACAATGTAGCACATATACATGAGAGGGCTTTAGTAGTTCGTGTTTTCGTGCCACTATATTTGTAATGGGAGCTCGCACTGCCGATTCGATGCATGCTCTGAAGCGCGCGCACGCAGCTGTAACGTGCCTTTGAAAACGATCTACTAAAACTCCCTATAATCGCCGAGTGCAGAATAATATACTGCTCTGTGCAGCATTTTTGTGTAGTTGCTATACGGCGCAAACAGCTCTTATCAGCACTTCCCTGTGAATATTATAGTTTGGTTGGTCGTTTTCGTTTTAAGAGGCTTCGTGCCTGATAATATAATTGGTGGCCGAGAGCACCACAAGCCGTCCTCTGTTGCCTTCATTCTAGACAGCCACCATAGCCTAAATTAGGAAATCGACGTATTATCAAAGGTGAGCTCTGGAACTTGGCAATGTGAAGCTGCCCAAATACCACAAAGTGAGAATCAGAAAGGTTGCCAACGGGGGCCCTACGTCGGTTTTGCAACTCCGGCCAAAGTGGCGTCCACTTGGGCAGCCCATTTGGGCTCCCTCGGGGGACCCAGAGGGGTCCTATATGAGGCAGCTCACATTCGCTTCCCTCGTGGGACCCTCCCTGGGTTTACTTGGGCAGCCCACAAGGGCCCCCATCGCGGGGCCAAAGGGACGTAAAAGGGCAGCCCACATGCGCCCCCCCCCCCCTTTAGTAGGGTTTGCACTAAGCCTTCGTTGGCAACCCAGCAGCCCCCCCCCCCCCCCCCGGGTAAACCTAATTTTGACACATTAATTCCCTCTTTTCCTACGATATGGGGTATTACAGTGGATTTCAAATTCAACATTCCTTACTTTTTTCATGTGCATACTGAAAGTATAAGGTTTTGATAGATCAATAACACGTTTTGAGCAAGACCATGCACATTGGGCATTTTAATTGTACGAAATGTATCAAAACATCTGCACTCTTCTTTATAAAATCCTGGTTGACAAGCAGAAAAGGTGCATAACCAGCTTGAGCCAGCTAGAGACACATTACACTCCGACGAGAGTGCTTGGAATTCACCTTCAAATTAAGTGCTCTTTGTAAAACGTTACGCTCCATGTAATACGACCTCAACTTACTAGATGAGTAGTAAGTTAGTAATATTTTGCGAACCTAACACTTTTTGTATCAAGCTTCAATTTGAAGTCGTGGATTATTTAATAATAAATTAAACTGATATTTATTGTTGAATTTCCAGAACGTCTAGTACATATTCTTAATATCAGCGGAAAGTGCCAGTGTTATAGTTGCACAAGTAGTCCAAGTTGGGCAAGCCCATGCTTTTCACCCTTGGTGCCCTCATCTTCCTAAAATTGGTTCCTGCAGAGCCGAGGTGGGACGCACGGGGGTTTTACATTGGTAGCTCAACTCGGGCATGCCCACGGTTTGCCGCCGTGAAGACCTCTTATCTCATTTGGCCCCGGTAGAGGCGAGGTGGGTCCACTGGAGGTTTTACATGGGCAACCCATGTCGGGCATGCCAACGCTTCGCTGCTGTTGAGCCCATATCATCGCAACTTGGCCCCGGCATGACCAAGGTGGTACCCACGAGGTTCTTAAATGGTCAACCCTAGTTGGGCATGCCCGCGCTTTGTTGCCGTGGATCCCCCTTTTTTCGCAAACCTCGTCCCCCACAACCGACATGGAACCCAAAAGGGGTTTTACATGGGCAGCCCAAGTTGGGCTCGCCCAAACTTTGCCGGCGTTGAGCCCACATCATCGCATTCGGCCCCCCGCGAAGCCGAGGTGAATCCCACGTGGGTTATACGTGGGCAGCCCAAGTCAGGCATGCCGACGCTTCGCCGTCGTGGAGCTCTAATCACCGCAGCTTGGCTCCCGCACGGCCGATGTGGGACCAACGGGGTTTTGACATGAGTAGCCCAACTCCCTCATGCGCACGCTTTGCCCGTACCTTTGCAAACTCTGCCTCCGCATGGGCGAGGTGGGATCCACGGCTGTATTGCACCTTCAGCCAAAGCTGGGCACGCCCATATTTTGGCCCCTGAAGAACCTATTTGCGCTAACTCTGCCCCCGCATAGCTGAAGTGGGAACGACGGCGCTGGGCGTGCCCTCGCGTAGCGGAGACCACGAGTGTAGTGCACTAGCACACCATATTGGGTATGCCCCCTCTGCGGCCACGTGGGACCAGCGTGGATTTCGTATGGCCTGCCCGAGCGTTCATGGGCCATGTCGGCCCACATGGTCCCCACCTCTTGTGCTACCTGTGTGACAGACCAGGTGAAGCTCGGAAGGCACTTGCAGTGGAGTGGAAGTGCTTACATATCTTAAGAGTCTTTAAATGGTGATAGAACTTAGAAAAAATTTAGAGATCAATTTCCTGTCTTGCCAACCTTTTGCAAACTAAATTGCGTGGATGTATTAAAAATATTACTAGTGGTGACATCCTTTCCTTTTATGTAGTATTAAAAATATAGTTTCCAATAGGTCAAATATTCAAAATAAGACGATCTAAGTGTCGACTTCAGCGAAACTTCAGACACAAAATGCCCATCACACCATTCTGAAACATTGCGCGGGTCTGAAGCATTTGATCTAACAAAATATTCGGTCTTTTAGAAACTTCGAAAAACCTACAAAGCTCTTCAAAGCTACCATAATTTGAGCGATTTGCCAAAAAAAAAAATATTTTTTGATCAAAGCAAGTACATGCGTCTGCAACCTGGACCGTACACCAAATATATCTAATCAACGCACTTGAAGCTGCCCAAAATCGCGCTACTCGGTTCATTCATTTTTTAGGTTGATTTAATATCAACATATCAGCTTAAATGTTGAATCAGGGCTCCCGCATCTCTCCAGTCGTCGACGTATCACCGGCGTCTGTTTTTTTTAATACGCGTTTGTTTATGTTTCGCTTTGTCAACCACCTTATCTTTTACCCACATTATCTTTTACCCACCTTATCTTTTACCCACCTGATTTTTTACGCTCAGTCACACCAAATTCCCGCCCATGCACCCGCACTGTCGCATATTTTGCTCCATTTTTCCCCCGAGCAGCTCTGAGCTGGGACTGCATATCTTACGCTGTTGCAATGAATTGCCCATTCACATTCATGAACAATGTAACTGGACATGTCTAGCTTTAAAATTGTTTGGCATCAATGTATATCCCATTTATGTACCCACCCGTTATGTAATGACCCTTGGAGGGTCATTAAGGGTAATAACATGAAATTAAATGAAAAGGACATAGGCTAGCATAAGTTGCGAACTGTTATATTGTTTATTTTTATGTATATTGCTATATAATTTCGATCCTTGTGGACATCTAGACATTACTTTGCAGAAATGGAATCCTCACTGTATGTTGATGTATTATTTTCTCTTGTGACATTACAGATTGAATGGCTCAAACTATTAAATCATGAGTTTGCACTGGTCAATATGACACTGAATGAGAGCGAACGTGTGATTGTATATGAGCCTGATTATATTAAAGATATTGAGAAAATTCTGGAAGAAGAAAATATGTAAGTCAACGCATACGATTACACTGTTAGGAACTTTAGATATCACAAACCTACGTTCAAAACAATTTGTGTTCACGTTTCGCCTAGGTTTATATACCTTGTAACGTGTGCGACATTTAAGAATATCAGAAACCTTTACCTTTGAGGCCTTACAGTGCATGGATTGCAGTGCTTAATGTGGCATCGCTTAAATATCTTTAGAAGACGTTACACCGTCATGTATAAAAGTGAAGACAAAAACAAGACGTTCTTCCATCACGAACGTCCAGCGATGCTCTGAGTTTTCAGACGCCAGCGTTTACAACCCCTATATCTGATAATTTAACGCGTGGCATGCCTATATCTGATAGCTGTTCCTAGACGGGCCCGCCGTTTCTTCTTCGGGGTGAGCGATCGTGCTGAGTGACATAATTTGCAATCCGAGTTCGTCTATGTGACACAGGTATGTAATCGCTGTCACGGAAGTTACATGTTTCGCTAAACTTGGTGGAGAAGCAGAATCGGAGTATAGGTCGCATTACATCAGGACACGTCATGTCGATATCCCTGCTAAATTTAGCGGAGAAACTGAACTGCTGTGTAAGACCCGCAACATCATTGTTCCCGCTAATCTTAAAAGAGAAACTAAATTGGCATTTAGGTCATGGTATATCAGATGACGTGACGTGAATTTCATCGCTAATTTGAGAGGGCGAAACTGAATCGGTGTTTAGGTCACGTGATGTATATTGATCTCCAGTGAGCTGATGTCACGCGATATATACACCAGTTAGGTTTCTCCGTCAAATTCGGCGGGGAAATTGGTGTCACGGCACATCTGGCGTCAAGTGACCTATACACCAAATCAGTTTTCCCCCTGAATTTTCCGGGAAAATTGACTTCGCGTAGCCTGACGTCGCATGACATATGCACCAATTCCCTTTTCCTGCTAAATTTGGAGGGAAACGTAATAGCACGTGACCTGACGTCAAGAGACCTATACCCCAAATATGTATTGCCCCTACATTCAGCGAAAAAAATGACGTCACGTTACCTGGGAGTCTAATCTACACGGTGGGACTAACCGGGACTGGGTGCCCGGGAGATCGCCGCCGGTTGCGATTGGTGAGTGCCGCGCCGCTGGGGTCACGTGGCCTATAACCCCAAATAAGCTTCCCTGCTTAATTTGGCGCAAGCACTCATGTCACGTGATCTAAACACCTTCTGTTTCCCCACTAATGTTACGGTAATATTGACGACGCATTACCTGACGAAACGTGCCCAATGCGTCCATACAAATTCCCCTCTAAATATGGCAGGAAAATTAAAGTAACGTGACCTACACCTCAATTTAGTTTTCCAACTAAATTGAGCGCAGAAATTGACGCAACTTGACCTATGTATCAATTTTCCCCTCTCAGTGTAGCGGGATATTTGATAAAAATAAAGGCTCTTCACTCTCCGAAGTTTGGTGGCTCCTAAATGATTTTAAACGCTCACACCATAAATACTGCATTTCACGCATTATAGGATTTCGAAGATAAAGGTTGCTGCCAAGTTTTTCCAGAAGAGCGGTTGTACAGGTGCTTCTCACGAAGCGTCCAAAGTTCGAACTACTGGTTGGTCCCGATTTCGAAAGGGCAGTTGCGCTTCCTCACCAATCTTGTCATCGACTCAGAGAAGTCGTGGAGGAGCAGAAGAGGAAGCGCAACTCCAGGTCCGGACGAAAACGCAGTTCAGTCTTTTGCAGCTTGGTGTCGTCCTTGTTTGAAAGAAGGTCAATTATGCTATAAAAGAAGCTTTCGGGTGAACCGTGCTGAAAACCTCCTATTTGAGTTTATAAACATAAGGTGCCAACAAAGAGTCAGCTGACCTTATTAGTGGTACGCAGGTCGTCAGCGAAGGCAATGGCATAAAGAAAAGAGACGCCGATCATACTCATCTGCATCAAACTAAATGCACAAAAACATAACGTCGCTGAGAAAAAAACACATCGTATATACAAAAACCAAAGCCCTTACAAAGAGAAAGAAAAGTGAGTAGAAAACCCGAAAAAAATGTTAATTGCGAACGAGTTAACAGAGATGCACCGTATATTACAACTGGATGCTCCTCGCCGGATAGAGTTGCGGGCGGTCATACTTCAAAACAATATAGCTGTTAATTTCAGATTCATACGCCACAGTAGCAGTACAGGTCAAGGGTATATTTTCACCAATGACAATTGATGAGGCGACGAATGCCTGACGGAAAATAGACGTTTAACGGGGCGAACTTGTGCCCGAAACAAAATAGAATAAAGCTAGCGTCACAGGTGTCGCTGGTGGCGTAACAGTTGGATCGAGTGCTGGGGTGAAACAAACTCCGGCTAGCCACGAGGAGCCTCTTATGTACAGTCGTGGGCTACTTGAACAATTGGCGTAGAAGCTTCGGTTCATAGAAAATATGGTCCTCGAACATGCAACAGGGTTAACAAATTTACCTCAACGCTACATATTACAGAAATAAAAAGGTGCGTCCGCTCTCAGGCATCGAACTTTGGCCCATTTTTGTCGGAGTCATGCACGATAACTATACGGCCACGGGCGCGCTCGCTCGGAGACGCTCCTGTCATCACTACCTGCAAGGAAGCAATGCAGAGCAAAACAAACAAAAGAATGGGAAAATACGGAGGCTGGTAAATCCTAGTCCTCTCAACCGTTGCACGGGGTAACAGCTTACAGAATTATCGAGCGTACGGCTTGAAGCGCACGACGTGGACGACTTCACGTCGTGGTTCTGGCGTGATAATCTTCTTTGGTCTGGCATCACCCCGTTGTTCAGATCTCCCAGTCGACGAACTACATTATAAGGTCCGAAGTATCGTTTCAGGATTTTCTCGCTTAAGCCGCGGGGACGAATGCCTGTCCACACTCACACCCTGTCTCCGGGTTGTAAGTGAACGTCCCGACGACAAGGTTTTACCGTCATGCAGCTCACACGATGCATGCCACTGCCGGCATGCATCGTGTGAGCTGCAGTCTTTCGGAACGCGCGATGACGCCGCTGCTAGTCCGCACGAGCAGAGCACCAAATTACACATGCTGTCTTATGCGTTTCCCCCTGCATCCTAGGGGTCTCAGGCCCACAAAACCACAGCAGTTCTGGCCTCCGTGCAAAAAGACTAGTCCCGCAATTCACGAAGGCTCCGGTGGTATAAAAAAACTGGCTGGTGAAGTAAAAGTGTTCAATAAATTATAAAAAATTTAAAAAAAAAAAACGAAAAAAAACGAGACGATTGTTTTCAACACGTCGTTTCAACACGTGTTTCAGCACTAATTACTCGAAAGAGTCGCGTGAACTGCCCGTGCCGCAGTGCACTCGAGGTCGGTCGATCAGCCGCTGTTCAGAGCGAGATTGTTTAATCACCGCAGCTGGAGCAGCATCTATCGCCCTTTCATTCAAACCGGAGCGCCTCGCGCTGA
This sequence comes from Ixodes scapularis, assembly GCF_016920785.2. Lineage (NCBI taxonomy): Eukaryota > Metazoa > Arthropoda > Arachnida > Ixodida > Ixodidae > Ixodes > Ixodes scapularis. The sequence continues at coordinate 108,395,969 of NW_024609846.1, forward strand.
AGCGAGCAAACAAGCAAGCCAGCAGATAAGAAAGGACACGCGTGCGCACTGTGCCGGTCTCGGCAGCAGGCAGCGCGCAGTGAGGAAGCGCGGCGATGCAATTCGGTAGGCGCTCCGGTCTTATCCAAACCTTTGATCCCGACAGTACTCGCGCGGGCTTCTGGAACAAACGGCGTAGAAGGTTCGGTGCGGAGCACACTCGGTCCTCAAAATAGCAAAAGGGTTCTCGCATTTACGACACCGCACATTTACAGGAACGCGACATTCACAGGAATAACAAAAAGGTGCGTCGGCTCCCATGCTTCGAACCTGGGACCATTAGTGTTGGAATCAAACACGTAAAACATGGGCGCGCTTGTTAGGAGTTTCGAGTGGCAATATTTTGGGTGTATATATGGCATTGTTCTATAATTGCTGGTTATTTCGAGGAGCACCGGTCAGTAAAACTTTAGACATAGAGGTGAACACTTATGCTGGATGAATGTGGGGACCTAATCACAAATGTCATTTAATATGTACGTGATCGGGTGCATTTTTTCCACAGATCTACGCTGTACAATTTTGCGCACTGGACTACAATTCGAAGTTATGGTGCTGAGGGGTCCAAAGAGCTTGACAAGCTCTTCCTTGACTTTGATAAAGAGGCAACAGGCGTAAAGAAAGAAAAACCACTGTGGATGCAGTGTCTCTCCGGTATATCAAACTTAATGACACACGCAATAAGTCGTCTTTATGTGGACAAAATGTTTGATCCGGAAGCCAAGAAAACTGTAAGCAAAACTTTTCAAGCTCCCGATATATGCGTTTCGTTAACTAAACCTTCGAAATAGTATAATTAGTTCTTTAAAAAAAAATTCATCTGCATTGAGAAGGCCTGCCCTTTCTAAATGTATATAAATGCTTTGTCCGATACTTTGTTTTATAGGGTACCCCGGATTTAAATCATAATAATTGTGAATATCCATTCTTAGTTTTAATAATAAATAAAACGATTCTAATATATGTATTTAAGGCGAACGTTATCTATTTATTATTATTCGTAAAAAGTCAAAATAGGCGAAACCAAATTTTAAACCTAAATGTTATCAGTGCTATCCAACATAATATATAAGAAAGTGGTAGTGCCATTAGAGCAAATGCTAAAAACAAGAAACGTAATCGTTTACCTGGCCTGGAATATTTCCACTAAGTAATAGTTCATAATTGATTCAGCCTGCAGACGAACAGTCGCATTTTTATGAGACTCATAATTTATTCTGCAGAAAGCATTACGACGTGTGCTCTAACATTAGGCAGTATGTTCGCCGCTAAAGATATGAGTAATTGCTGAAAACTGCCGGTCATGTAATCGTACAACGGACATGCCAGTTATTTCACTGTAGTTGATTTCCTTGCAATTTCTAGGACTAGTGTAATTCAAAAGTGTATATAGTAGAGCTAGTAGGACGACCTATAATCTAATCTTACTGAAAATGTGCTTATTCTGTGGTAAAAAATACGAAACTCTGTAGAAGCAAAATGACACGGGAAAGAGAACATCTCAATGTCAGCTACTGGAAAACTGTGACCCCACATTTGAACTAGATACTTCAGTTATCGAGCAATAACACCCCAACTATAAGAACTGCACACTATTTATTTATTTATTTTATTTACAATGCCCTCAGAGCCATAAGGCGTTAGAGAGGGGAGTGGGTGTTAAGTACAGGGGTTGATACTGCTTCTCGCAATCTGATGGGATCCTGAATGGTGACGATGTCTTCCTGAAGGTCATTCGAGTCCACAATTGCATCAGGAAGATGGGCGTGCTGATGTGCTGTGGAAAAACACATTGGCCGGGCTATTTTATAGCAATGATCGAGTCTGGAGAAAAGATAAGTCGGTGGGAAAAGAAGAGACTGATATAAAAGTGGTGAATAAAAAACTTTATGAAGAAGGCAGAGACGTTATATTTCTCGACGGGTGAAAAGCAATGGGAGAGAGAGAGATTTGATTTAATGAGGGAAACACTAGGAAAACTAGAGTAATCAGACCGAAGAAAACGGGCAGCACGGTTTTGAACGTATTCAATGTACTCTCTTAATGTAGCTTGATGAAGGTGCCAGATTGAAGATGCGTATTCTGAATGAGACCGGACTAGGGCAAGATAGAGGAGCCGTTTTAGTTGAGAAGGGGCGGATATGAAATTGCTTTTGTTAGCGGAACTCACAACTGAATTAACATGGTTTTCCCAGGAGAGGTTTGAAGTTAAAAGAACGCCGAGGTATTTATACATATCCGTGTGTTGAAGAGGGATGCCATTGAGAAAATGAACAAGGGAGGCTTGAAAGCTTGGAAAAGGGATGACCCGCTTCAATTTTCTCGTTCAGGGCAGTGGCTGTCAAGAGGCTAATGTCATAAATTTATGGCTAAATAATCTTCTATTAAAACATAGTGGACTCTGTAACTCCAACAAACGACCCGCACCACGACACAAACAGCATCGGCCGCTAAGACACAATTTTACTGATGAGGACAAGCGACTCTCACGAGATTTTCAGATCACCCTCCGCCCACACTTAACGCATATCAGGACTGGGCAGTTCGTCGATTACAGTTCAGATTATTCGAGTGATACTTTAATTGCGATATTTGTTGTTGCAGTTTAATTGGAATCTTGTGCTGGAAAAAGAGGGGAAAAAGTAAAAGATGTCCGCTTTGATATATCTGGCGTATTTGTTTGTTTTAGGACACAGGCTTGCACGGTAAACCACTCCAGCAAGCTTGTGAATGCCATCGAGGCTGATTATACTGCTTAAACAATAACTTAAAAAATTAGTTCACTTTAAAAGCCTCCCCCTCCGGTGTTCATACTTCTGTAGGCGTCGCAACGTGAAGTTTGAAATGGGAATGCAATATGTCACTTATGACAAAGTAAAAATAGTTAAAAATGAGTAGTTTTAACGTCTTTCATGTAATATGACTGGATAATAATCATTTAACGAATCGATTGATTTATTAGTTTATAAAAGGGTTATGATCAGTCGGATTAAGTTTTTAAAGAACCCCCAGCTTAAATCAAGGTTCAACGTTTTATGAAAGCTATGGATTGTGCGAGATAACAAAAATATGTGAGAAAAGGTTCTACAAACCACAGCACTAAGATTGTGGAAGCATCCGAATTAATATTTATCACTTTGCTGAATTTCAACTTGTGTGAAACGATACAACGGAACCTCCAGTGAGAATAAACAATAAAAAAACATAAACATTGAATAAGGCGGGTCCAGGTCGGCCGGAAACGGGCTTGCATCGTCCAGATTCATGCTTCTGAATGTGCGCCCGTAGCAGACGACGCGCAGCGGTATCCTCGCTTTCGCATGTTTCCAATGTCGGCCGCACAGTGGCGACACAGTGCGATCTCGAGGCGAATACCCTATCTATCATACTGGAGTGTGCCGCAAAGCTTCAAATAATATGGCCAATTATTTTCAATGTATTCATAAATGATCTGAGTTTCTGTATCTGTCATTCAAATATTTTTACCGTATCTTGAAGACATAATTTTGTTTCGGCAGATTTCATCTAGTCACGACTGTGTACTACTAATAAATAATGTTAATGAGGTGCATGATTGGTGCGACTGCAATATAACTTTAAATTCTAATAAAACAGTAGTTTCGTCCCCTCTACGTAGGGCTGAGTGCCAGAGAGATTTAGGAGTACATGTTAACTAAACGTTGTCGTTCAATTACGGTATTTGGAATAATACAAAATGCCGCGTTTCGAGCGTTAGGCATTATTTATAGTATTTCGCAAGAACTACCCTATTGAAAATTATTTTTTTTACCAAAATGTCATTTCCTGTAAAAGTCTATTTTACTGGATTATGGGACTGTTTTCACTTGCAGTAGAGCCGGATTTGTTACTGGAATGTCACCGGTTGTTTTACAGGAATTTTACCGGATTCGTACCGGAATTTCACCAAATATTTTACCAGAATGTCACCGGGTTTTTACCGGAAGTCTATTTCCAGTAAACGTCTATTTTACTAGAATATGTGACTCTTTTCACTTCCAGTAAAGCCATACTTTACCAGAACATCACCAGATATGCCGGAATTTACCGTGTTTTTTTTTTCTGTTTTCGGACGTCAACCGAAGGCACTTAGGAGGAAGCCTGTGAACAGTGTTTGGTTATGTTTACCAGATGCTGGACGATTCGATAACAATTGAAGTGCTTAGTTCATATAGACTTGAAGGTTCTATGTATTTATTTAACACGGTCCATACCAGTAAAACAATTTGCACAGCTGTAGACAAAATCAATCAGACTAAATAGGAACAACCATGCAAGTACTTTGCCGCAAAAAATATCTTTCAAGGTACTCACAGTGCCGCTGGGTAAAGTCGTAGGCGCATGGTAGTTCAACTTATAAAACCGCGCAGGTTCACCACATGGACACACACAGATATACTGTCAGCAGCACGCTTAGCGAAAACCACGATCGGGCGGAACAAACATCCGCCGCCGTTGAGAAATCCCGGGCACACTCACTATGTCGTCCCTGATGCCGTCCCCGCGGGTGCACCAGGCGTCAGTAGCACGCTTAGCGAAAACCACGAACGCGCGAAACGAACATCCGCCGACGTTGAGAAATCTTGGGCACAGTCTTTTTCGCTCGCTGGATGCTTCTGAAAACGGACGGACAAAGAGGCGTAAGAAACAGGTCACAACACATGGAACGCGAAGCCGAGACTGAGCGTTCGTTTCTGACCGGCCGTTGCTCGTTGACGGACAAAGAAACCGGTTGTCTTCAAAGAAAAAATAAAAATAAAATAAGTCAGCAGAACGACCCTCTTGCATTTTCCCCACGAACCCAATGCGAGGGAGAGAGGGTGCGTGGGGACTCGTCCTTGGCGCGAGGCACCATAAGTACACACCCAGTCGCCGGCTCGTCGCGGCTTCCCCCTCCCCTCGCGTCGGCTTCGAGTGGAGGTCGGTAAACAGGGAAGCGAGTCACCCGTTTCGGGTAAGATTTCTAGGAAAACCGGGTCGTCTGCATGGTATACGAAAGGGGCTGCCGGTGGCATTCCAGTAAAATGTGTCTGCCGGCCAATAATCTACCAAAGACTGGTAAACTGGTTTCGAATGAAAAGGGGTGAAAGTGCCCTCCTTTTTGGATCGTCAAAACAGTTCGCTGCACGCACTTCTTGCAGAATTGCAACGTCGTTTCGAGCTAAAACACGCACTCACGAGAATGCCGCTGCATTGGCGGCCGCCATTACAAACACAGTTCCCCTGCTCTTCTTGGCTTCCTTGACTTTAGTAGTTCCCCTTGCGTCGGCTTCCAGTGATGTTCGGTGTCCGGCAAACGAGAGTGGCTTCCAGTAGGATTCCAGCGGCGGGGGATCGAAAGTGGTTCTGGTATAACTTCCAGCGAAAGTGGCTACGCTGGTTTCTGGTAAAAATGAGTGGAAATTAACCCGTTTCCGCCGAATGTCACGGGAAGTTTTTGCCGGATTTTAACCGTAAGTGGCTCCGGTAAAAGGTCCAGCGAAATCTGGTTACTGGAAGTGGCAGCCGGTAATATTTGCACCAAAAAACTGGTAAACTACGCTGGTTTCTGGTGAAAATGAGTGGAAATTAACCCGTTTCCACCGAATGTCACTGGAAGTTTTTGCCGGATTTTTCAATAGGGTATATTATTGTTAATTTTTATATTCAGTTTGTACCGTTTGTTCATGCCTATGAAACTTGAGCCTGATTCGGGCTTTGGAATTGCAATGCTTCTAGTAACCAACCAATGATATAAAAGTAAAGTGATTTGATTTCTTATAGTTTACTCCACCACTTTGTCGCATTGTTCCTTTCAATTATGCGAGTCTTTGGCGACGATACGGTTTTCTGGCACTAAACACCAGAAAACTAGAGCGATATCATTTTTTACATTAATGCTTGCAAAGTTTAGTAGACTATTCGAACCTGGCGTCAGACATTGACCTCTATATGCAGAGGTTAATATTAAGAGTTACACCCACTTTATCAGCTTGAAAGATAAATCTAATCAGACCGATGAACCTATTACAACATTTTAATAACACGTTCTGTACAATCAGCATCGGCATCTACAACTCCTGTATTCGAATGTTCGAGCGCCCTTCAACTAATATTTCACTATTTCCTGTGAGTACTAAACATGTTATTTCTGAACTTATCAAAATATGCCAACAATGTTCTTTGCTACTTTCGTACTAATACAAGTACGAAAGTATCGCTCGTTATTTAGCGTTAGTGCAATTGTTTTGTTAAATACACTTTTCGCCAGTTTCGTTACCCATACAAATTGTGCAGACATTTTTGGCACACAAAATGTGGTTTTCAATCTTTATTCAGGCATCTGTCCTTAGCACAGAAATAAAGAGTTGAATGAATGAACGAATTGACTCAGTACATCAAGCTAGACTAAGGGCACCTCTTCGCCACAAATGTACAAAATATCTTGCTAAGACATGAAGCGCTAAATTCCATTTAAACTAACATTAGTTCATACGTCCACCCTGCGGTCAAGTATGTTAGAGCAGCGCCCAGCAGCAAAGAGCTTATGACCCGAACGTTCTTGTTGCAGAACCCGTCTAGCTTTCTCCCTGTCTTGCCTGATTCAATGTCAATGTGCACCATTCCGGTGTGCGGTAGATATACCACGACTGCGTGATTCAAATTAAAGACCCCAGGTGTTACAGTAAAATGGCTATGTTGTTCCTCCACAAAGCCGAATCTGCTTCGGCCAATTCTAAGCCCAGACTGGGCTCTCGCAGTATAAATATTTAAAACGTAAATTATGTTTTAGTTTTTGTTCAAAATGTATAACCTGTAATTGCACGGTCAGGTAAGCATTGATTGTCAAACATTGAAATAGTTTATAGCCTTCATCATGCAACTAGCTTTCAATAGAGGTTTTATGCCTACTGTTCGCAGCATAGCCATACTCACTTTTTAGCAAGCACAATTGCCAAAATAATCGTCTAAACAAGTATATGGTATCGAAGTTCTACAGATATTTTTGTTTGTTTTGTGGGCACATCGGTAGTTTAGCCCCACTCTCAGTGCAACTCTAGTGAAAAGTACACCAGGCGGAGGGCTGGTGTGTCTTGATGTGACACCAGACTTTTCACAGATGTGATTGGGGACATTTTCACACCACCAATCTGGTGTTCTTGTGTAACACCAGAAATGTGGTGTGCTGGTGTGACATCAGCAGTCTGGTGTTCTGGTGTGACATTAGGTTTTATTTGTGGTGTGATACCAGAGCCCCTGTTGACTGGGTGTTGCTTTACTCACAAAAAAGGGTATAATAATAAGTTTGACAACAACGCTGCTGTCATAATTACTTTATTAAAAAAACAAAAAAGCACAAAAGTAAAGCTTTGGAAGCTTTACTGTTGTAGACAGTTGGCCGTAATCAACTGGAGCTTGCCCGGAGCCACTGCGTTGCGTTGATGAACCGGACGCCCTGGGGTTCCTCAATTCTTGGCCTTTCCACTTGCGGTTGACTCGTGTCTTAGTTACGCTGATCCGTTCCACGTACACGTCCGCGCCAGTTATCTCCTCTTATCATATTTGACAATTGGCTCGATTTCCTTGTCCGGCTCTTTCAGGAAAGCAACTTTAAGTCAAAGAATATCAAATTTTTCTTTGAGCTGACCGATGTCGGATGGATCCGTGGCGAGCACGACGCCAATCTTGTTGGCGATCTTTGTTTTGGCGTTCCGCAGGAGTCCTTTTTCGGTTCAGGCAGTCGACGCCCTCCTGGCTCGTAGTAGGTATGATCTGGCCGTTAATTCCCGGGTTTCGGCACAAAAGCGGCAAATAATTGTTAGCTTTCTTTGTTGGTTTGCTACCAGACCAAGCGCGTCGGAAGTCACGAAAGTGCACCAACATACACTATTTCGGCTTCGACTCACAGAGAAGAATCCTTTATTTTTTCGAACTTCAGCAAGAATACTGGCGGAAAGGGAAGGAAAACCCCCGAAGAGGCGAGCGCCCCAGACGCCTCAAGGCCGCCCGGGAAAGAGCTGTGGAAGGGGGGGGGGCACTTCTTGAGCACGAAGGAGCCCGCCGAGGGGTCTCCAGAGACCACCAAGACGGGACGAAATGAGGCACCGCGTCGGGAGAAGGGGCGTCACACAAACTAATCAAAAACACGCTCGCGGACGGGGGGAAGACTCAATAAAGATACAACACATGTGTCACATCAAACTACGTGGTGGGTGCACAAGGCTGCGTGGTGGGCACATGAGTCCGTGTGGCGTGACACCAGAGTCTCTTGATGTGCCCTCCAAGATGGTGTGAGGGTACACCAGCATTTCTAACGGGCACACCAGGCTGGTGTGCTCGATGCACTAGAATTTCTTGTGGGCACACCAGACCTTCTCGTGTTACATCAGGATTCTCTGATCTCACACCAGTATTGCCTGGGGTATTTTTCATTAGGGAAAACTTCGCGCAAAGTGCGACGTAAAACAAATTTTTCGTGTAAAGATCGTAAAAATGTTAGGTGTTCGAGAAGATCACTCATCTGCGTCAAGTTTTTATTTCAAACTCGATTTGCCACGTTCCGCCAATTGAAAAGCCCGGCGTAAGAGACCAAGTACGCAACTGATCTCGTCATTTCGTCGTCTCCTTCCGCACGATAAAGTCCGTCTGCTATTATCAGCAAAAGCTCTTGTTTATTGAGTAACGCGAAAACGCAGTGTCTGAAGTCAGCAGCAGGCAACGCCATAGATTCTTCAGAAAGTCGTCAGCTCATGTGAATGCCGCGACACTAGCCGAAGTCGGAAGTGCCGTTGTGTAGGTCGACACTGAGAGCGGAATGTGGTCGCTTGGGGAACCCTTGGCGGTTATGACGAGTCACCCCGCACGCAGGGGTCTGAGAGTATATTAAAGTTTTCGCCAAGCGAAGCGGAGTGTTGTGAGGGGTGTGTGCGGCCAGCATGCACCGTTTGACCAAATACCATGCAAGCCAATACTGGCAACTGCCGCGGAGCGCGGGAAAGATGTGATCACAGCGCCCATAGCGAGCTCGGAGTATTCGCTAGCAGACGAATTCTCCAAAACAGATTGGTTTCAATTATCTCCGTGCGAAATGACCAATGAAAAAAATTTCACGGGTGTTCGCCGCTTTGAATGTTAAATAGTAGGTGCCACCTCATGAGTACATTTTCTTCGCTTGGGAAAGATGTCACAGCTTTCAGGGTGAAATTTTAGTGCTCTCCTGACGGAAAGCTTCTGTCAGAACTTATGTTAGCCAGGCAAAACACGAATGTGCCTTCGCCCTGTTTCTTGAAAAAGAGCATTGAACAAAAATATCGGAACATAGCTACGTTTCAACTTTACTGCTCTTATCTATCAATTCGTTTTGTTGTTGCTATTCCCACTTCTCATGAATGTATTGCTTAAAATTGTTTTGACGAATAGGCGAGCTGGCTATTCCCCATAAGATTGTCTCCGGATGAAGAAGGAACAGGCAATTTTGAACCATGTACGTTACTGCAATGTCAGTATGCTTTGGAAGAAGTCGTCTGTTTGCATGCAAATATGGCGCTAATACTGAAATTAATAAAAAAAGGACTTATAAAAAAGCAAACTTCTCGTGCGTGCAAAAGAAGAAAAATAGAAGAGGTCGTACCGCTGATAAAGGTGATTTCGGTCATGTTATACACGGTGCACAAATTGCGCTTGTTAGCGGCGGGATGACTAACGTCTCCTGCGACTTTTGCTATAAAGGCCGGCACCCGTTGTACGGTTCTGGAACTCCTTTCATTCTTCAGTCTACTTTCTTTTTATGACGCTTAGCCTCCGCGTTCATTCTTCCTCCTGCTTTCATGTTGTTGTTTTTGCTTTTTTTTCTGTTGTTTACTTGACGGTCGAACTATCGCGTGTTTTCCTTGAAAGTTTTCACTTTCTTTTCTTCACTACTCCCGTCGGTTCGTCTGGTACTCTAGGCCAGGACATTTGGAGGGTCGGCTGCAAGTTTCTTGTTATTGCTCTTTTTTTTTTCTACGATCGTCTGCGATAACCTTCTATTTTTGCCTTCAATTGAGTTTCGAATCCGAAATTTTCATATGTGCTTTTCGAGCCTTAATAAGTATATTAAAAAGTGTAAGCTCGTTATACATTTCTATTCGGATTTTATTTGAATACGCGGCGAAGTCTGCTATGGGTCGTCCCTTGTTGATTATATGGCCGTCTTCGGGCATTTACCAGCGCATACTTGGAGATGGCAGGCATGCCATGTGCTGCCTACCACTGCAAAAACAATTTTTTTAAGATGTGGTTGAAAATCGTGCTTCCGCTTTCCGAAGACCGAACAAACGTGAGTAATTAAGTTACTTAAAATTAAACTGGAAGAGCTATCAAAGTCCGGCTTCAAAATCGGCACTCACGCCTCAAGACACGATTATGACAATTGTACGGAGATGGCGGAAAACTTCACGGATAATAGAACAGATGCACAACTGAAAACTCAGTCCTATGTAGCCGGGTGGGCTGCCAGTCAAATTTGTCATGCTTGCTAAGTCCAACTGCAATCAGAAACATGGAATACCTCGAGAGAAATTCTATCGAGAGAACAAGAAATACTCGCATGTGAAAGTGACACCACTATGCAACTTAGCTCATCACCTAGCCGGTAACATTCAGCTGTGCCTTCGACACACATCTCACTGATATAGTGCACCAAACAAAATTCCAGCTAAAGGCGTACTTGAGGCCGCTGATCGACACTCGAAACAAAGGCTCGGTGTGCAGGGATAGCCTGGACACGCACGTCAACAAGTACTTGTATATACTTTAAATCTGCTTCGTCAAGCGGCCGAGCAAACAACCTGCCAAAGACAATGGGCGGAGAAATGCGAAATCAAAAAAGGTGACACACTGCTAGCACGTAGCAGATTGCTGCGTGCGACTTACCGGGCGGCGTGAACTGGACTACGTTATCCCTTTCCTCTGTTTTCTTTTTAGCCCCTAGCGACGCCGCGAAAGCAATTAAACAAACGTGTAAGTGCAGCTCAAAAAAAAAAAGAAAATAAAGAAAGTGAAGCTCGTTTTTTTAATAGTTTTATAGTGTTGCTTCCGGTTTGTTTGTTGTAGACTCAACAACGAGAGCGACCCCCACCGGTTCATTTTCAATGCTCCTACCGACTCCCTGCGCGATCGTCGTCGTTGAAGTAGCTCTTTGCAGGGTGCTTTGTATCTTTGTATTGTCTGCTAACTCTTTCTTTCAATATCCGTTGCCCAGAACGGTTCTCTATTTTCTTATATTTTCTCCTGGGATAAGAACCCCATCTTTTCCGCAAAGTTTGGAAAGTGCTTGCAGGGTCATTTTTCTCGTTACTTTTTGTTTTTTAATGCTGCAAAGGCTGGTGCGCTTGCTGTTTTAATTTTAACATGTTGTTTGCGCACGTTTTAATAATCACTTATTCAGGTAAGACATTGTGACAACATGGTTTGTAACAGATCAACAATAACCTCTTACGACGTAGTTCGAGTAGCTAAACGCCTTTTTTCCCCTTATCAGGCGCCCTTCAATCGCGTGTGATCCTCTGAGTGGCGATTGAGAACGCTAAATAAGCCACTCTATATGTGTTGGTGCGGGCGTTGTTATTTGCAGTTGCAATCAGTGGATTATGCTTCGCAAGCAGACTGACCGCAATAAATTGTTTCAGCTGTTGAGGCGACGAAACGGGGCTCGCAAAGATCGAAGACGTCGCGGAGCCTATACTATTTCATTGCGTCGTCTGCTTCCGTGAACTCCGAGTCCGCTAGAGGAGCCACTGTCGCGTTCGCCACCCCTCCCCTGGGTTTTCGGAGGAGTTTCCAGTATTGACGAAGCTATGTGCTATTTGGTTTGACAGCCTAACTCGGAGCCCAAGCTAGCGCTGCCACGTTGGCAGCAGACGGCATACGGAAGATGGCCCGGCTGTAGCTGGCCTCAGCAGCTGCCTTCGCGTGCGCGTCTATTGAAGTTTAGAGACTATAGTAGATGGGCTTTATTGTGCGGAGAGAGACGGTGGTGTATCAAGAACTGCTGCGTACTTTGGTTTCATATCTCGATAAGGACTTAGCGGAGATGTCCGATTTTCTTCATCGCCTAATATTTTGACAAGCCTTTCACAGAAAGCGCGTTATTTCAGCCATCTGACGGCTGTTTTCCCCCTGGGAACATGAAGCCAATGTATGAAACTTCCGTTTTTGTCTAACAGGCCTGTAAGTTGGTATATCATAATAGACTTGTAAGTTCGCATATAGCAAGAGTCTTTGTAAAATCGCCTGCTTAATGCTGATAATGCAATTAACTTCAACGGGCACTAATTTCAATCCGTATTCTTTAGGGGCACATACGGCTTTTCAAGCAACATAGGGCAGATTTTTTCCGCAGTCTTCTCCATCAATTACGGTGTTCATTAGAATATAAATTTACAATGCTCATTAGAATAAAAATATACAATGTTCATTAAAAAGGCTTACTTATACGCTAATGTAAAGTCCAGTATGAAGTCTTATGGAAACCATGGTGTTCCTCGCGAAAAACATAGAACGCTGCATAAATGTGTATTTTCTGAAAGCTTATAAGAGGTGGAATATTCAGAGCTTTGCACTCAAATAGGAAATGAAGCGTGGTGTACCCCGAGGCTCTATTCTGAGACAAATTTTATTTCTAGCATATAAACATGATATTGCAGACATCCCGGATCTCCTCTAGTAATGTACGCCTTTGATACATGCGCATTATTTCCCGTCGGGACAGGGACTTTTCTTGAATATCTGAAGAACGGATATCAAACAAATCTGTCGTCCTGGCTTCAAACTAGCAGCTACAATTAAACTCAAATAAAACTAATTACCTTTCTCTTTAAACCAAGAAATATACCCAGTGATTTCCCATTATTCCTAAACATGTAGTTATAGGTATAAAATAAGTGAAATAACAATCTATTTCTGGGGGGGGGGGGGGGTAGAGGGGGTTTGGGTTAATTGGAGGATTAAGTGCACAACACACGCGGCCGAACTCAAAGCAGATTTGCGCAGATCAGTTGGCTGCATAGAGGAAAACATTTCTTATTCCTAACTGGCTTTCAAAATAATGTACTTGTATTTGCTTCATTCTGAATTGTGTTAGGAATCATGGATTCGGGTAAAAGTGATACAAATGACGGAAAACTTAGTTATACAGAAGAGAGTGTTTCGGTTGCTCGAATAGTACAAAGGAATTATATTCGAATTTTCTAGCCATATTATTTTGGTAAAATAGCATCCTCAAGCCAAATAAAATATATTATTTTAAATATATTTAAACAGTATTCAAACCGAAACTATACAAATTAAATGAGGGAACAGTAAGTGAGCGGTATGCATCCCGGTACAACAAAAGAAGCAAGCCTAGCATACGCACAAACTACGCCAAAAAGACGCTCAATTATTCAGTTCCGAATTTTCTATATCACAAAAAAATAACTGAATTTCTGAGTGGCATATTTAAATTATAAGCAACAAATTAAAAGTAGGGTTCTGGGAATTCTGGTTCGGATTGAATCGCACTGCGTCATTCATTGCCCTCACAGTGGAACGGAAAGTCACGAAAACCGCTTCTCTTAACAAAGTCCAATCTAGAGATGACACTGCGTTATTCGATTCGAACCGATATTCGTCAACTTTTAATTAAAAGCCTTCTCTCAACTGATATCGCATAGCCATAGTCACCGATATACAAATTTGTCATAGCACTTCCATCACGGGGCTATTTTATAAATCTATTTTTACATCTCATTACAGGCAAGTATATCGTGAATTGTTTTTCAATTTTTTATCGCCTTGGTAATTCTGCTTCGTAAACCTGTTTTTATCGCTTCAACAAAAATACACCATTTCAACGTTTTCGGACATTTCGCGTTATAAAAGCGGAAATGGCTTGGTACGCTACAGAGTGCTTCTGCTGTGTCCTCGTTTTAGTGTACTTGATTGAAAGAAACTATTTGTTAGTGTAATCATTTTGTATTACTATTTTTTTCTGTTATGCTCGATGACGGCATGCTTTTCTTTAGGAATTGTAGTTTTATTACATATTTGTATTTCTTTTTATATTTTGTTATTCTCATTCTTAAGATAAAACAGCAGATTAGAGTGCTCTGAATTTTTTTTAAGGCTTCTGGTGGCTTGTCTGGTTATCCGGTGAAGCGCTTACTCGTTAACTATTTGTTACCGTATGAAAGATCGAAGAGGCATGGCATGCTTTAAAATAACCAGCTCACAGAACAAATGCGCTCAAGCGCAGGTCATCAGCTCGAGATGTGCCAACGATGACTAGATTCCTCATTAGCAGTCACCATATTCCTTCCGATTATGAAGACCCGTAACTGTACCTCATGGGGGTTGCGAGTCGAATATCTCCTACTTGTTTCCGGTTCCAGTACTAAGCCGTCAGGCACTTTAATGTCCGTGGGCTCGAGTGTTGGAGGCAACATGTTACAATAACTTCGTTAACGGTAACGCAGATTTTTTTCTGTAACGTTGTGACGTACTCGTTTGTTTTTAAAACAGCAACGGGTAACGTACTTAAGTTACTTATTTCTAGTAACAGGTGACCTAGCTACGTTACTCGCTACATTTTCTTCCCAATACCTGAAAAAAGCAAATGTTATTTTTTGCGCGCTTAGCTGATGAGACTAATCGGACAGCGCCAAGGGCGCACCATCGTGGTGTTCTTCATGGTTCGTTACGTGTTCTACCATCGCTGAATGACGTATGAAAAAAACAGGCCCAGTTAGTGGTGCTTTTGATGCTGTTGATTTGTCCCATTAACTGGTAGCGTCGGATGGGTGTGGACTTAAGCTGAAATGAAGTATAGGAGCCAAGTAATTAATTATTGCACTCATTCCACATACCTTCAAAATTTTGCCTGTCTTTTCCCCGTGCGAAAAGTCCTACTGTAAAAACACCCTCTACGCCCACGTCTTTTGTCCAAACGTCCAAAAACGCTGTCGCCGGGGAAAAAAAACAAAAAAAAACGCTGTTGCCATTAATTTATAAATAACAAGTGACGCAAACGTAACGTGCGCTATTTTTTAGTGATAACGGTAACCCGTTCCTTTTATTTTTGAGCTAGCGTAGGTCAGAAACGCGTTTCCCTATTTGCCAAATAACGAGTAACGTATATCGTTACTTTCTTCGGTAATGCCTACAACACATGTGGGCTCCAGCTGGGTGTGAGAACGGAGAACATTCATAGGAAATGCTAAAATATGAAGATCATCTGGTGTCACCCTTACCAGAGGTGATCTGCATGAATCCGACGGGTTTTCTAATCTTCATCCAAAACTTCTTAAATGACGTTGCCAATTCTTCTAAAGACAACGCCTATAACCTAGCGTAATTTCCTGACTGAATGTTTTACTCACACCTGCTTGACCATAGGAGGGAGGATGCCGTCGTCTTTCTTGTTTGTTTCGTTTTTGGGACCGTACCTTTGGCGCTTCAACTGTCTGGTAGGTCGTCCTGGTGAGCAGCGGACACGAGGTTATTCCGTCAAGATGTGAAGGGTGATCGGGAACTTTCAGATTCCTGCCCCCAGGTCTCTTTTGGAGGAACATATAAAAGCAGTCTTTAACGTTTTTACAAAATTCACATCCTGTCCGTTTCACTTGAGGTGATACAGAGGAGTGAAAAGACCCATGTCAGGAAAAAAACCTGCAACACATCGACGGTATCGGCTGCTTTTACTGACTACATTTGTACAAGTTCTGGCCATTTGCTAAAATCATCAAAAACCATAAGATGTATTTGCTGATAGAGTTCTGCGAAGCCAGCATGAACTCGGTACCATGGTCGTCCCTGAGATTCTCAGCGATGAAGTGGAACGTTTATCTTGTCGTCAGAGACGCTGCTGCAAAACTCACATTTCTGCATCATCCGTTTAAAACCCCTGTCCATGTGTGGCCACCAGAAGTATGACCGCGCCAGAATCTTCATCTTGGTTTGTCCCACGTGTCCTTCATGAAGACGATTTATGACACTTCGTTGAAACTTTATTAGGACAACAGTTCGGGAATTCCACAGGATGCAACTGTTTAAGATTGTTAATTTGGACCAGTGTCTGAAAAGATTGTTAATTTGGACCAGTGTCGTTGTCTGTCGCCTTCTCTGTCCAGCCTTTCTTAATGTACAGAGAGAAGGCAGGGTCTGACGCTGTTGCTGTGATGATGTCCGTTGCCTTCACTGGAAACTTTGTCAAACTTCGTGCGAGAAGTGCGAAAACATCTTGGTTAGCACAAAAGATTATGACGACTCGGCTTGCCATTTCTTTGTCGCAGCCCACGTCTGTGCCTTCTCCAAAGCGTGAGAAGCCATCAGCGTCTCCAAAGTCATCCGCCGGCACGTACTCAATTGTGTAGGTGCAATTCATTAAAATGAGTGCCCAACGTTGGACTCTGCACATGTGACGGGGATACCTTTCAAGGGATCAAATATGGTTGTTAGGGGTCTGTTGTTTGTAGATAACACAAACTTGTGCCCCAAGGATACTGGTGAGACTTCCGGACGGCAAATATTTTGGCAGGTGTTTCCTTCTCAATTGGTGCAAATGCACGTACTGCTGAGTTGAAAGTTCTGAAAGCATGGGCAATGGGGCGTTCTTGTCATCAATCTCAAAGTAAATCACTTCACACACGCTTTCAGACGATGCGTCTGCCGTAATGTGTATGGTTAGATCAGGGTCCAAGTGGCCTAAAGCATCAGTAGCCGTCAGTCGCTTGATGTCTTTAAACGGGTCTACGCAGTCGCCAGGTGGCTTTTATTCATTTTTTTCGCAGTAGCTTGTTTAGCGGCGCACATCTTTCAGCCAGGATTGGAGGAAACTCGCCGTACACTGTTAGCAGGTCGCCTGCATTTGGCGAATATTTGGGGTGAAAAACACCCTGTTTACACAAATTACCATAAATGTACACGTTGAGTAATGGATAATCCGTTTAAAAATCATGCGAGGTCGTAAAAAACGTGTTTTGGTTCGGTCGTACACGCGTAACCGCGTAGCCGACCTCAAAAACACGCTTCACCCCCGGCGACCGCAGCATTTCTGGTTACCGAAGCACCGGAATGCTTGGGGACACACCTAGAAAAGACCGGCCGCGGAGACAAAATCCGCGGAAAGAAGCATGTCTCGCAGACAGATATGCACCAAAAGCAATTACGCCATGTCGCGGTACGGGGCGAAGCTTGCGCTTACCGTGCTGGCTGCCATTGATTCTCGTCGATGGCAATGCGGCTTCCCTTATGTCGCCCATGTTTAAGTTTATTTCAGGGGCCTTGATAATGGTAACTTACACACCACAAATAAAATTAGGGGTCTAATTACTCGTTTTAAACACTTAAAATGGATGTAAAAAGCGTGTTTTCGATTTAAGCACGTGACATTGCAGTAGGTTTCGTTTTGGCTTCAACCATTCAACCGCAAGAGAAGGTACCGTCGCTTCCCATGCACCCTCCTCAGAATTTACGGCGCTCCGTGGTGGCCGCGATAATAAAACTTTATACTAGTGTTGCTCCTTCTGTAGGTCATCTTTACGTTAGAGCTGACAGAAAAAATCTGGCCACGGCACAACGCCGATGTATGTGGGAAGCTAGAGCCGGTTTTGCTTTTGTTGTTTTTCTTTAGTCGGAGAAAATCTGGACAACGCACGTTTAACATGGCGCCGGTGTTGTTTTGGTTTGACGGGACACGAGAATCTCCGCAGTTTGCGATCATATGTAAAGAAGACGTGTCCGAAGAAGTGCCCCTGTAGTGTTTCCGGAAGGCGGAAAGTATCAATTGTAATTGTCGAGTGTGGTTGGAAAGCGCTGGGAGTCAGAGGGTCCAAGAGTGCGCAACCACAAGCCAAGGTTAACGACAGCACTGCGTTGACTTCGGCAATCTCGTTCTGTTTAGTGCAACACGGCGATGGGACAAACAGCTGAAAAGTTCGTGGTGTGTGTTGCGGTGCTTGGAGGTAGAAACCCGCACAAACACGGAGCGCAAATTGGCTGTTGTGAGATTGAGGTTCAACGGGTTCAGTCCCGTCGTCGTCAGCTGATCCGGTCCAGCTGGTCCGGGAGGACGCAGCGAGCGTCTTTGAAAGTAAATCTTTGTACGTTCCGTTTCCTAATGGGGAAGATTTTCGACGCATACCGTGAGTAAAAAGCTGTGGCCGTTTTCAACAAAATTACGTAGCTTTGATTTAACAATAGTCTCCGGGTTGTTGTCCGAAATCTGGTGGTTTTATGCCTCGTGTTGTTGGACTGTGTTTGCACAGCGACGTGTTTGCACAGCGAAGCATACAGCTCGAGTAGATTCAGTCCTGTAAACGACCGACTATACAGAATTATAAGAAAATTTAAGTCACCATTGACATTTTCCTGTAAGTCTCGTGTGAGTTTGTTGCGCTAATCATACGGTGTGGATAAATTGAAGCAAGATTTCCAACCTGCCCACAGATGCATGAGCTGAGACCATTTTTTATGCAGTGAACAAAGTGCTTTTTCTTTATTGTTGGGAAGAGGCGTCGGTGCATTTCTAGTACAATCTCTTAAGAGTTGAGAAATCGGGGAGAGCCAGCAAGTTTTCCCAACTTTGTCCCTTTCTCTCTGGCACTGCCCCTAGTTTCAAGTTTCCGTTTCTGTAGGCATGCCTGCCTAGCAGGTACATACTGCTCTAAAGCAGGTGAAAGACAGGGGAAGTCACGACGGTGCGGACTCCGTATTTCGCACTTTTCGCAAGGTGACTGGGTACATGCTTTTGCGAGGTATGTGGAATATGCAAACGATTTTGTTATGCCCGTCCTTCGCGTCTTTTCACCAAAATGAATAAGGCACAATCACAAGCCAAGATTTACAATAACTGTGTTTGCTTCGGTGGTCCATTTAGTTGTATTTTACCCTGCTCTCTGCAACGCCGTGTCATGAAGAAGAGCTGGAACGGTCACAGTTTGTGCTGGCCTACCGGTTTACAGAAACCCACATCGCCCACATCGGCACCGAGTGCACTTGGGCTGTTGATGCTCAAGCCTTTCATCCGCGGCTTGTCGCCACCTGATCCTGCTGCTCGACGGTGAGGAAGCGGCGAGAGTGACCTCTGAAGTAAATGTAAATCCTCGTCAAACTAGTTATCCGATGTCAATGTGTGGAAGATGTCCAACGTGTACTGAGGGCTGGAGCTGCGAGCGTTTTGCCTTTCTTTTGTAACCGAAACCAGAACAGCGAGATAGCTGCCTTATGTACTCCAAAATGACGGAAGCAGTAAGTTTCAACAAATTGAGTACGTTACCTGGATTGTAGCTGTGACGGTGCTAACTGTTTAAACGCTTGCAGTATTCACGAGAGGTACCAGGAAGATGACGTCAACAGAGAAGGAGCTCGCGATTCAGGCCAATCCAGTGCCACGAGCCCGTAAATCTTCAAAGTTCTGAATAATAAGGGTATAAAAAAAGCAGAGAAACAATGCATCAGCGTTACATTAGCGATCACGATTAACACCGGTCACAAACTCCCAAGTCCCACCGCTCCAGTCGACAGTCAACAAAAAGCTTCATCAAAACGCCCCAAAAGTGAAGGCGTCTGCTCCTGTACTGCAACTAGCGGAAGTGAAATGTTGGGCGGATGTCCTTCACAAGAGTATATAGAAAATGATTAGCGCAAGGATGATTTCCATTTGTTATTGAATACATACCCAGGCAGCACACCAATGTCGGTCCGACATTGGCCTAACATTGGCGAAGACCGGCCTCAATATTGGACAATATTGGAAGCGCTACCCTTTCCAGTGTTGGCCCAGTGACCGGTGCCAATGTTGGGCCAATGTTCAGCCATCGTTCCAGCCGATGTCGGCCCCATCATTGGTGCCAATGTTGGGCCATCGCTAAACCATGGTTCCAGCCAAGGTGCTCCCACATTGGCGAAGACCGGCGTAATATTGGACAACACTGGAAGCGCGACCCGATCCAATGTTGGCCGTCATGCTGATTTTTGGCCATCGTTGCACTCGCCCAGCTCTTTGCAAGTGCCCTCGCCAAGTTGTTTGCAAAAAGGAAAGTAAACAGACACAAGGGATTGTTTTGAAATCTCCTAACAGTTTATTACACACAGCTTATTCTGTAGACAAGCACAATCTCAGCAATTCGTAATATGTGAAGAGGTACTACTCAGCTGTGATACAATTAAAAAGACTGCAAAGCAAGCAACAACCGGGGTAATTGTTGGGTAGTGTCCAGTGTCCCGGCAGCTGACAGAATTGTTTCGCCAAAATTCTACCACTAGTCGCCCCTCATTGGCGGTGCAATCAGTTCATCGAACTACATTTCATAGACAGATCGTTTCATCAACACGCGATGTTTCATAAAAAAAACTCAAAATATGTTTTCTTTTCTTCTTTTTTTGTTGCAATGAACCGCTTCAGATTAGCATGAAGCGGCGTGAAAGGGTGGGCTGGTTCGGTGAGCACGCGCGACGAAATGCCCCTACAGCGCGCAATTCGCGTAACGAATGTCGATGAAACGTAAATGTCGACCAGAAAGTTGGCAACGAAACGTGTTTTTGCGAAACGCAGGTAGAATAAAAAAGTCAGTATTCTACCTGCGGTTGTGACATTATTTCAGACAGATAATGGCAGGCGACTGTCGGTAAGATTGCGGGAAAATTATTCTCCCAGCTGCCAGGAGATAGGCAATGCCCAATTCTAGAGGTTATCCGGAAGATTGCCCATACAAGAACGGACAATGATCATCAAGTAGGTTGCAGCACACTTACGTTGAAAATACTGGACTTGAAAGATGTAATCCGACTTATATGTCAACACGGGCACTGCAGAACAACCACTCAAACACAAAAACTACAAGGAAGTGATCTGTGAAGATTCAACACAATGTAGCACACGCTTCCATTTGCCGAACCGGACACTAAACTGTTCACAAGAATGTCTTGGGCCTCTTTGAAGAAATCGACACGGGTAGGACTTTTCGAACGAGATACCATTTACCACAGAAGCGAAATCCACAGCGGGCCTGCACCCCGCAGGCCGCATCACGCGCGAAACTAGGTCCGGTCCTTGCGACGCAGGGATTCCGAGTTTGTCAACGGGTAATGTGTCATCCGTCAAACTACATGATCACACTTCTGCCGTTACCCGCGCACAGAGAGCGGATTCAAGTCCGGCGAGTACGCACAGCAACCGCGCCTTCAGCTTAGGGAGAGAGAGAAAAAAGAGAAAAAGAGTACAAAGCAAGCAGTTCAGAACGGGGGTGGGGTGCACTTAGAAAGGCTTATCTTCAGGGGCATCTCAACAATGAACGGAGCGAGAGAATTTGTCACTTCTACCCAAGGTTGATAGTGCAGTAGAAGTTATGCGTGACCTTGTGCTTTAGGCAGGTTCCGTGCTCTGCCTTATCGCCAGCTTTGAAACAGTAGTCACGTGACCCTAACCGGAGACAGGATTGGCCTTAAACACGCATAGTGTCTACCTTGCTGTCATTACCGATTTAACAGGACAGCTCTTTGAAGGTCAGCTTTCGAACTTCTAAAGAAACTGTCCAGTCCAAAAGTGGTTCTAAACGGGGCAAGTGTGACGACAGTATATGTTTTGCGTCGTATAACTTACATTATAATTTAGAATGGAGAACTAAGCGCGACTATTTTTTGCGCACGATGTACACAAATATATCTATAAATATATAAATATATTTTTTATTAATAAATTTAAAACTGTTCGTACACTGTTAGGTTCGCGTTTTTAAACTTCAAATTTTTTACGAAAGAGTTGCACATAAAAGACACCTCGAACAGCACATCGTCCGACTTTCAACACACGATGAATCACCGACGCTCGCAGTAAGAAGGTTGCGATGCTGCGCGAACGGTTTCTGAAATATGCTGAGTTGGGTACGCCGGGCGCAACGGCTTCGCGACCGTTCGAAGGGCAAATGATTCGCGACAACAAAGTAGCGTCTTGCAGCATCAGTAAGCTAACGGGGCTCGAGAGTCCCACGCTCACATTTCCGCAGAGCGAGCGCGGCCGGCCAGATCGAGGCGCAGTATGCTCTCGCGTCGCGATTGCTACGTCGTTGCTCTGCCTACACTGATGACATGTGCACTGGCAGTCGAAGCAACCCTCTTGAGACTTCACTCGAGTTTAATATATGACTTTATTGCGCGATAGACTCTCGTAAAACTAAAAGTAGCTGATGAAAATAGTTTTTTCTGCTCCCAAAGTTTCTCCAAAGCTGCTTTGCCCAGTTTCATCCCTGTATTTCCAAAACTGGAAATTGTGGCTTTAACACTCCAATATTGAACAGCATATGACAGCATACATTCAATATTAGAAAGCCCTTGGCCTTGGCAGTGCAATATGACCTGCACAAGTCAGCATACTTCCAAAATTGGAAATCCAAATTGGCTTTTGCAGTCCACTATTGGACCTGCTTATGCCAGCATGAGTTGATCTTGGAAAGCTGTTGGCTTTGACAGTTGAATATTGACCAGCTTACGCCAGCATGCATCCGATATTGGAAAGCCATTGGCTCTAACAGTCCAATATTGGACAGCTAATGCTGGCATGTATCCAATATTGGAAAGCCATTGGCTCTGACAGTCCAATATTGTACAGTTTATGCCAGCATATATCCAATATCGGAAACCTATCGGCTTTGACAGTCCAATATTAAACAGGTTATGCCAGTATATATCTAATATTGGAAAACCATTGACTTTGACAGTCCAATATTGGAAGGTTATGCCAGTATATATCCAATATTGGCAAGCCATTGGCTTTGGCAGTCCGATATTGGATAACTTATGCCAGCATATATCCAATATTGGAAAACCATTGGCTTTGACAGTCCAATATTGGACAGGTTATGCCAGCATTTAGCCAATATGGCAAGCCATTGGCTTTCACAGTCCAATATTGGACAGCTTATTCCAGTGCATCACCAATATTGGAAAAACATTGGCTATGATAGTCCATTAATGGCCCAGGTAATTCCAATATTGGTTAACACGTGGCTCAGTTGGGCCATTCTTTGTGCCATCAATTCCAATGTTGGCCCAATATCGTGTGCTGCCTGGGTAGTGATAAAAACCCAATAATTTGTTATTCTATCTTATTCAAGCTAGTCGGATTGCTCATAACACCGGTCGATCATGAAAATAACAAAGTTTTGAACATTTTAATGACCGGTTTAAGATTTACTGTAAATACATCGTTATTTTTCGCACCGGACTAACATTATACATTTTGGCTACATACTTTTTTTCAATTCAAACAGATCTTACATACGGCTGTCCGGTGCGACATGTTTTGCGTCTTCTTCTGTAAATCAGTAACGCTCAGCGACCAAAGAGCTCACTCGCACATGTCAAGCTCATATACGCCGCCGGTAGAAAAGCACGTGTCGGGCGCAGTTTGTGTATATGTCGCTGCAGTGTAATACGAGGTACTCGTGTTGTCTGAGGTGTATGTTGGGCTGCTGTCTACTCAGGATCGCTCGCAGCGTATTAACGGACTCGTTTTTGTTTTAGAGCGCAGCTCTTAGGGGCCCGTTCCCGGCTTGAGCGGCGTCGGCGTCGGCGTAACCATGGTCATCCCAAGGTCACGTGGCCCCCAAGGTCATCCCAAGGTCACGTGACCCCCAAGGTCACGTGACCCCCAAGGTCACGTGACACCCAAAGTCACGTGACCCCCCCCCCGAGGTCACGTGACACCCCCCGGTCACGTGACCACCCCCAGGTCACGTGACCCCCGCCGAGGTCACGTGACCTCCCCGATGACGTCATCGATGACGTCACCGGCATCCGCATCGTCATCGTCATCATCACTGATAACGTCATCAGTGACGTCACTGATGACGTCACCAGTGATGATGACGATGACGATGCGGATGCCGGTTACGTCACTGATGACGTAATCAGTGATGATGACGATGACGATGCGGATGCCGCTGACGGCATCAGTGACGTCACTGATGATGTCATCAGTGATGATGACGATGACGATGCGGATGCCGGTGAGGTCATCAGTGACGTCACTGATGACGTCATCAGTGATGATGACGATGACGATGCAGATGCTGGTGACGTCATAGATGACGTCCTCGGGGAGGTCACGTGACCTCGGCGGGGGTCACGTCACTTCGGGGGGCATCCGCATCGTCATCGTCATCATCACAGATGACGTCATCAGTGACGTCACTGATGACGTCACCGACATCCGCATCGTCATCATCGCTGATGATGTCATCGGAGTCCGCATCGTCATCGTCACTGATGACGTCATCAGTGACGTCACTGATGACATCATCGGCATGGTCACGTGACTCCCCAAGGTCACGTGACCCCCCCCAGGTCACTTCACCCCCCAGTACCCTTCCCTCCTCCTCCTCAAGAGCTGCGCTCTAATTCGGTGTTACAGGGAGTTGTAAACGGCTTTCACTTTTTTTTATATAGGCTGTTAGAAATCTCGCTAGATGGCGAAAGTTACCGCCCGATTCCAAATAGTTGCTTGAGTTACTTATAAAGGTAAGTTCGGCATTCGTTTTTCTGTCTAGCGGTGCCTCGTAGCTACCGACGCCGACGACCGCCGACAACGCAAGTAAATACTTACCTTTGCGCGTAGCTTCGTCCGCCGCTTGGAGACTGTTTACTGTGCATAAAAGACATCGAACGAGAACAAACGCGTCCTGAGTGCTCTCAATTAGGCGGAACGGCGCGCGGCTCGCTGGGCTCGTCCATTGCGTGTTCCCGGCTGCTGGCCGCCATGTTTTATAGAAAAACACGCTTCGCCTTGTTCCGCGGAAGGCATACACGGTGTATCTGTCAAAGTTTACACAGCACCTCATGTGTAGACAAATAACACACATGGCTGCGTGTAAAACGAACACGTTTTGACATGTCCGCTATGGGACAACGGTTTACAGGTCTGGGCGTCTTATTTTTGCTAACAGTGTACTGCACCTTGCCGAGCAGAGATCTTAGCTTTTCAATGCTCTTGGGCTCAGGAATATGTACATTTGACGACATCGTTTTCCTTGATGGTGTAAGGCGTTCTGAGATGCGACTAGCCAGACGTATTCGAACTTTTCTTGAAATAAGGCGGAATATACTTTCTTGATAATGAAGTCGTAATGTAGGAGATGCTGAAGAACTCGTTCTAGGTTCCGTAAATGCTGAGCAGAGTTTTTTCCGGTCACGATGATGTCGCCGAGGCAGCAAGCGACATCGTCCAGTGCAACAGTTACCTGGTTTGTTATGCGCTAGAAAACTGCTGGGCGGATGCGTCCTCAAAAGGCATCTTGTTGAATTTTAATCGGTCTTTGTGAGTTTTCATCAATAGTGCTGTCCTTACGTCCCAGTCGAGCTCCCACTGAAAGTACACCTCTCACAAATCCGTTTCTTTAATTTATTGCCTTCGGTGAGCTTGGCAAACAGTTCTTATCGATGTAGCAGTGGGCGCTGGGCAATGTCGAGCTGCGAGTTTACAGTAACACAGAAGTCACCGCGTAACTGAACTGATCCATCCGACTTTGGAATAACAAGAATCGGAGTTGCCCACTAGAAGTTCACGAGTGAAGAAACTCTATTCTTGACTTGCTTGTACAAGTATCGTTTTACCGCTTCTTGCGAAGCTAACGTCATTAGGCTAAGTTTGAAGAACCTTGGGTTTCCGTCAGGCTTGAACCAAGATCAACTTCGACTTAAGTGCAACAACCCAAGGCACCAGTGAACAAGCTCGGAAACCTTGCCAGCATTCTCTGGAGCGAGGTTTCATCTTCCAGTTTTACAGATCACACAAACATTTTGCTGAGGCCCAGCTTCAACTTGTCGGTCCAAGTCTTTGCAAGCAGGTTGATCTGTCGCATATCAGTTACCAACGCTTCGAGCTCCTCAGGGTGTTGCTGATGCGTAATCATTCCCCGATTGAACCAGAAGACATTATCATCACATTTTTGTAGGCTGGGACGTCCACTCATTTGCTATGACTTCGTGTCAAGAACTTTCAGCTTTGTACCTCTGTCAACCTGCAATTTCACGAGTGTACCTTGTATACTGCTGGTGACAATTTTTCCATAAGGTTCTTGAGTGACGAAAACATTGTGATCATTTTCACCTTTTCCTTTTGTTTGCCAGCTGTGTCTCGAAGGTCACTTAATCGGCATACCTTTGCAATGTGGTCTCGTTTAAAAGGTAACTGCGAAAAAAAAGTGTTTTTTAAATAGCCTAATTGGAACAAGCACGTCTTAAAACAACGTTTCTGCGAAAAAATAAAAAAAAAAACTTACAGCGATATTTATTGCGCGAGACTGATTTTAGTTTGTGGCTATTTGGACTGTTTTGAATTGCGCGCCCAAAATTGGTATTTACGTCACGGACTGGCTGCTATACGTCACGGACTGGCTGCTATACGTAGCGGAACGACGTGCGATAGCGACCTTTCTCATTGGCTAAAGATTGATTGACAGCTTAGATCTTGGTTGTTAAACCTTTGTGATGTGCTGTAATTTCTTTTTGAGTGGCACAATTTCACGTTTAAAGATTGACCCATGTAATGAGAGTTATTATTCTTTACAAAAGGTTTACAAGACGAGCACTCCCGTTCGGATTCATACCAGAACAAACAAAAGCTTCGCCATTCTTTTATGGCCGCCGAAGTCTTTGCTTCCGCCTGTCTCGTCTATCTCGACTAGTCGTTTCGCCGAAGTGATCAGTGTTTCGTGTTTACCCACTTGCATGCAAGAGACTTCCCGAAGGGAAGTAGTGTGTGTTTAGCAGCTGTCGCAGATGCTAGTGATTTGAAGCGACATGGGGTTTTGGTTTTCAGAGCGCGGTTAGTTACTTTCGTTCTCCTTTGCTTTCTTAGCGTGTTTTTTTCTTTTTTTTGCTTGCGCGTGCAAGTGTTGTCGTTTTGGAGATGTTAGCTTTTCTAAATCGGCGCTGTTGCTGTGTAAAGTGCTGCCAGAGGAGTGATCGCGACAGCGAGTCTTCTAGCAGCCATGTCGCCCCGACAGATGACAATCTGGATGCTATTTTGCTAGACGCAACCGGGCGTTAGCCTAGCGAAAAAACGTGTCCAGGTATGTTCTCGTCATTCCGCTCCAGGCGCCTGCGAGATTCGCACGGGGTGCACCGAACGTCTACGACTGAGACACAGCTGTTACGGGAAAAACCTGCGCCTAGTTGTTACGTAACAGCTATCCGCAAAAGCCTTCGGAGGTCCGAATTCTGCGTTAGATGACAGATTTTTTTCCGGCTTCCGAGCCACCTTACGTTCAGTTGTCTGAATTGAATGTGTAATGTTATCGAAAATCTTGGCTTGTGATTGCGCGTTTGTAGATCATCCTATTCGGTTTGCTGGACAGACGCAAACGACGGACATAACAAAATTGTTTGCATATTCCGCATTACTCGCCAAAGCACTTTTCCAGTCATCTTGAGAAAAACGCAAAACAAGGAGTCCGCAGCGTCCTGAATTCCGAGTCCCAAGTAGCACAACACGCCGGGTTGGGGATGGGGCGGTATTGGCCTGCCGGGATACCGATACCGGCCAGTACCGGAAACGCCCCAAGGGGCGACATCGGCCGGGCCCAATGCCGGAATCCGGCCAGTACCGGGAACTTATTGGGAAACCGGGATGCCGGGAATACGGGATGTTCCCAGCGAGCTCCCGAGACAGATCCCCGGCACGGAACCGGTGGTACGGTAGGAAACCATCAGTGTGCCAGCGTGTTTCCGGGTCAGAGCCAGTCCAATTGCGGATTAGTCCCAACGTAAAATCAGATCAGTGCCAGCGTAATTGCGGGTCAGTGCCTGAGAAATTGCGGATCAGCACCAGCGTATGCGTCACGTCATTCAGTGTACCCAGCCTAGAACCAGCAGAATGCTAGCCGTGTCAGGCTTTAAAGCCCAGGAATGACATCCTACTGCATTTTTGAACAGCTAACTTCTCAGTAGATCAAATTGACTTAAATGTGGAAATGCTAAATTTCTCAGTCCGAACTATTTTATTGGTTTTCATATCTTTTATAGGTGCTGACCGTTTTTAACATGTTTTTTGGACTTGAATTGAAAAAAGCCGGTTTAGTATTTGTGCAATTTTAAGAAACAATTCTGTGTGAACAATTGACTTTCTCCATGTATACAGTATACTCATGGCAATTATTGTATACTCGTTGAGACGACATGTCCCATTCATCTGTCGCCCAGATGCATATTGTGGGTAGTACAAGAAGGGAACATACAAAATTTTCTTTACCGTGACATTCTTTATTGTGACTCGTGCATCCATAGCAGCTAGCTCCTCAGCCAGAATGTCCCTCATCGTCAAAGGCGGTTGGAACCACCAGTGGAGTGTCCGTCTTTTTAACTCTCTTGCCCTTGCCCGCCTCCCTGCCCGTCAGCCACTTCTGCACCGCGTCCACGCTGCACGAGTGCAACTTTGTATGGCACCTGTAAAGAGAATTGTCAGATCACAAAGATTAGTTGAGGGATAGGGGAAGCCAATATCTTGCATATTAGCTACACACAAGGTGCTGTTCACACACTGCAGTTTGTGAGCGTTTCCTGAGTGTAAATATAGGTCCCTCACCTAGCCTGCAATTCAAAGGTGACAGAAAGAGAGCACCACAGAGGTGGAGATTGTGGGTTTGGCTACCACGCTAAGGTGCAGATTCTATGGAGGCATATGGCTATTTCACGCAACATCCTATTAATGTGAAATGGGGGGCGAGACGGGGCGGAGGGCGAGAAGGGGTGGGGCGCAGAGACGAGTGGCTAAAAAAAGAGCAAATCTTCCCCAACTGACACTCTGCAGACCAAGGCCTCTAAATGGTCGTCATTAGATTTTCAACCTGGAAACTAACAGGATAACAAGACAAGACCAACAAAAACCTTTTTTCACAGTTCCTTCAAAACGCTGCTTTTCAGTATGAAGGTTCCGAGAATGCTAACACAGGAGATATTCATAATAAAAAATGCAAATCAAATGAAAAAAAAAAAAACGACAGGAATTGACGATTTAAATTTTGCATATCGCAAGACTTAACGGGAAACTGAAGGTGTTCTGTATTTGAGGAAGAACACCAAAATCGTCTTGATATGGCCTCCAGGATCACGAATATCGAGTTTATTTTTTCAATCTGGTGCATGGAGGCTGCAGAAATTAATTTCTAAAGTACAGCTGAAGCCCCTCCTTCCCGGGGCGTGACGTCATGCTGGGAGTTTTCGGAATTTCTGCTCTCGCTCATCTTCAGCTCTTGTCAAACCTATGCACGTGAACTCTTGTATTTGTAAAAAGGTCAGAAATAGACGCCACAACTGGCGTCAGTGTGGAAAAATACAACAGGCAAGCTTGCAATTGCACGCGCCGCCCACACGAGCGACACGTGCTTGGCGCCCCAAAGATCCTAGTACGACGTCACGACTGCTCTGAGGCTTTTCGTGTTTTCTCGCGTCTAGTTACACCTTCAGGGAAAACGAAAGCGATATTCAGATTCACAGGACAAAAATATGCCAGAAGTCACCTATAACTCGTTTTTTTGTCAAGAAGTGTTTCAGTTTCCCTTTCATTGTCAACATATTTCAAAGATTGTGCTTGTCTATTGAGCCCCAATAGAGATACCATCAATTTAATAGCTAGTAAAGAATATGCATTACCGATGACCACCTTACACATCATGGCGTCCTTGAACCTTGACTTTCCTTGGTAGCCCAGAAGGGCCGGAGAACTGCTCCTGGACTTGTGCTTTGAGAACAGGCGTCCCACCACCTCTCGCACCACCTTCTGCAGGTTCTTGCTGTCTCCTAGAGACACGAGCTGCTCCTCCTAGAAAGACAAAATATGTTCTCAATATGTCAATGAAGTTATTTATATGCAGATACAATGGTATGAACATGTCTCAAGTAAGAGAATGTGAATGCCCAGGTAAATGCAGCAAGCCAAACTATACATGCATCAAAAGGTTACAATATTGACTAGAGAGAGAATAACAAATATTAGAATATATGGCAACTCTACCTGTCTTAGACGAAACCAGAAAGATTAAAATATTTCCCTCCATACTCCGCTGAATCTCATTAGTCAGTCAAATTCGTTGCAACGTTCAAATTGTGCAAACGTTTTGATGGATCCTCTTTGCCCATCAGCATCCACTCGGTAATTTCAACAATGTATGTGGTTCTCAAAACAGTGCATTTTCGTTGCAACGTTCAAATTGTGCAAACGTTTTGATGGATCCTCTTTGCCCATCAGCATCCATTCGGTAATTTTAATAATGTATGTGGTTCTCAAAACAGTGCATTCAAGACCCTGCACATCTTGACTTTGTTAAAGCTTAGTCTAGCTGCCGGCTAGTCACCCTGCAAATTTATCACCTATTTTACAACTTTACGAAGACTGGAATTGAAAAAGGCATAAAAAGGCAGGAATTGACCAAAACCGTCATGATAGTTGCAAAAAATGGCAACAGCAGCACAGTATGAGTAGTTACCTTTCCATATTTTTGTTTAGTGCTGACTCAGTGGTGGCCCTGTAGGCCAATGAACCAACTTACTCAGCTCAAGCTCGCCTCGTGTAATAATCGCTTGTGCGACTACCGTATGCTATGCCTGGAGACACAGCTGCGCATGCACTCACACCCCCTGAATAAAGTGGCAGATGCAATGACAGTTACTCTTTCACCTTGGAAATTTTGATTTCCTCTCATAGGGTGACCTTCAATTAGGACTGGTTAACATCTCATTTTGGAAATGCACTACTAATATAAAGTAAAGATGGAGTTAATTAAGATTTATCTGGCAACCCCTTACAAATTTGTTTGGGCATACGCATATGGTGGGCACACTCAAAAGCGATTTTAGACCAGGCTAAAAGTTATTTTCAACCATGTACTGTCGTGAGCAAAAGTCTGGATAACACGGGAGCGCCGACCGAATTGCCTCGCCGCGCTCCCTGACGGTGCGGCGCCTGGTGCCGAGACCCGCGCAATGCGCACGCGCGTCCTTTCTTATCTGCTGGCCCACTCGTTCGCTCGCTTCAAAGCGATGCGCTCCTGAGCGATTAAGTGGGCGCTAGGTGCCGCCCCGGGAACCAAGATTCCCATAGCCCCGCTCGCCGCTCGGGACGAGCTCGCATACTACGCGGCACGCGCCGTTTGCGCATATTTTACCCGCGACTCGGCGACGCGTTAAAAACTCTGGTAAAAACATGCACGCGTGGTAAAGTGGTGAATGACGAGCAAAAAGAAAACGCCAAATAAGAAAGAAATATTTATTCAACCCCCTCCCAAGAAAAAACAAGACAGAAAGCGAAAGGAAAAAGAGGCGCTGGTTCAGTTTGGGTGGCTTGTGATTTTTTTATTGTTGATGGCGTCAGAAAGAATCGAAAAAGCATCACCTTCCTGCAAAATGTTGCAATTCTGTTGTGTAATCCCAAAGCAGAAATGGAAATATTCCATTTCTGCTTTCTGCGTCACCGTCACGCGCCGTGACGGTGACGCTGGGATCGCTGCAGCTCAACGCCTCACGAAGAGCAGTAGAGAGAGATAGAAGAAACATCCTTGAGGAGAGCGCTCGGAAACCGGTGCATCCTCACGTCGACGTCACTGAGCACGTCATTCGGAGAGTTGAGGGGTGCCGGAAACTTGAATCTTTGCTATTGTTTAAAATTATAATTAGGGCACACAGACTAAATCGCTTTTCTGTTCTTCACTTTAGAAGTGTCCGAGAACAACTCCCATAAGTATTTGGCCATTGTCCTAAAATCGTTGCATAGCCGCTTTATTTTATGACTTCCGGTACAAGTCATCACAGCTGATGTCAAACTGAACATTTTAAGGTCACTTCGCGAACAACCATGCTGAGAATTTGTGGCCAGTACTTTTTTTTTTCTCGTTGTTTTCTTGAATTCTTGACCCTTTACAACGCGTGCATAATAAATTGAGCAGCAGCTGTTTGCATTGTAGCCGGGGCAAATATAGGGGGAAGCTTAAAAATAACGAATGGAGGGAAGCGAGAGTTTTTAACGCGTCGCCGAGTCGCGGGAAAGATATGTGCAAAAGGCACGTGCAGCGTAGTACGCGAGCTCGTCCCGAGCGGTGAGGGGGGCTATGGGAATCTTGGTTCCGGGGCGGCACCTAGCGCCCATTTAATCGCTCAGGAGCGCATCGCGTTGAAGCGAGCGAACGAGTGGGCCAGCAGATAAGAAAGGACGCGGGTGCGCATTGCGCGGGTCTCGGCACCAGGCGCCGCGCCGTCAGGGAGCGCGGCGATGCAATTCGGTCGGCGCTCCCGTGTTATCCAGACTTTTGCTCACGACAGTACCTTTACTTCTGTAGCAGATGCCGAAAGCACCAATGAATTTATCGCCCTAAATATTTACATCTCTTGACTATAGCCTGAAGTGAGAACAGGAACAAAGCCAAAAGAAGCCCAATATATACTACAGCATCTCAATCTGATCATTCTGTCAAGCAAGCATTGAACACAAAAAAGCACGCAGGCAGGTTCGTGCGTGCTCCGCACACATACTCACGGCGAGAGTTGTTGCAGGTGCGGAATTTAACTTCTAAGGATAAAACGGGCAGAAGTGTCAGAGCAAATCAGCATGATTTACGATTATTTGCAGGCCGACATATTGTAAGCACCCAAAGGCAAATGTGTTGGGCGATGTTACTTCCCCCGTTGTGAAATGTTTTACTTAAAAATATTTCAAGAAGCGGCAGTTGAAAAAGACTTAAAATGCCATTCAATGAGGATGCACATGAAGGCCTCTTGTCTACACGACCTTCGGGTGGAAAGAACTGTTCAAAAATGTAATGATGCACAGATATTTAATTTTTGGTGGCCACCGTCTATCATTTCTCCCTTCAGTAGCCTCTATGAAACGCAGTTTAACAATTGCAAAAATTTTACGCAGGCTACTAAAGCTGACTTGCAAAACGTGCAACTGGCGTTGCGTCACCTTGACACAATTCTATTGCAGGGTTCAGTTTAAGGGTACCCCTTACAATAAATAGCCTTCCCTTGTGCATTGGCTGTGCATGCACTCTGCTATTATAAATAATAGAAGGCCCGTAATGAAGGTAGCGCAACTTACTCATTTTTAATTTGCCACCGACTGTGCTTAAAACATAGTTTGGGTGGGCATCCACTTGAAATATTACGGTAAAAGGCCCAAGTTAAACCACAAAGTAAGAATCGCAGCCTTATACCCGTCAATATTGTGAAAAAGAGGACACATAAATACCGGCAGTGTCCTGTTGGTGAAGTTCTTCAGCTGCGCTTCTGCAGCACTAAGCTGTTCCATGTTGCGGAGAGGCATCAGGAACAGCTCGGGTGGTTCAGGCCTGGCCAGTTCCTGGGGCGTCGCCTGTTCCCCGGGCCTCGCCTGCTCTCCCTGGTGCTTGAAAGACACCACGTGCCCGAGCACCTGCCCAACAGACTTGCAGTTCCCTGTTCTGCTGCTGTAGGTGCCCATTCTGGATGTGCAGGTCTATCACGGTCTAAGCAGCTGAGCGTCGAAGGCTGCAAGGTAACCAAGGCATAAGAAAGCATTATCCATTTTGCTGATCAACATTATGCACTGATGATGCGAAGAAACTTTTTCAGAAACCTGGGTTTCGGGACGGTTCAGAAGAACGCTTGAACCTTCAGGTGTTTCGGATGGTTTGGGTAGCTTTGGAACAGTTGCCAGACACAGTGAGTGTTTCAAATTTTTGTAAAAATTTAAGAGACGTTATAATTTGTATGCAATATTCATAAATTTAATTAAAAAAATGTGTTAATCAAATAAACTTTCTAAAAAGGAGACACGGCCCCAATTTTCAGAACTTCACAGTTTTGGCTTGTATGGTCAAAATGAATGCTCCCACAAAGTTTTATGATGTTTTTTGACAATCAAAGGAAATAAAAATACTGATTCGTCGGCGACGCACGCGAGACACGCTGCGCTTGGCTGCGATAAGCACCAGTTTAAAAATCTGATATATAGGTCCGTGCCTATTAGGCCTAACTTGGTGCCTGTACCCTTGTTGGAACTGCCATTTTCTGGGCTTTCAGGACGGCCTCTTTTTTTAACTACCAACCGTCTAAGAATGGGAGAGAATCCCGTTAAGAACACTTGCCCTGGTATAGAAAACGAAATTGGCTGCAAGCGGCTGCTCTGTGGTCACATGATACCTCGCACCTAGGCATATGACGCTTTAGAATGAATTGGCACTTCCAAGTAAAGCACAGGTCATTAATTGCGCCCCTTGTTAAATAGCAGAAGTTCCCAATACAACTTTGTTTTCTATCGTTTCACTTGCAGCATACAGTGTGTAACAGATATCCACCTTTCTTCGGTTCTGGTAGCAGACGACGCAATGGCGTCTTGTTTCCCGCAGCAAATGACACTCTAGGGCAGACAAACCCTCCCTATTTACTCACGTTAGCAGGCGACGTGTCTGTTAAAGAAAGGTCAGCTCCCTCAGTACAAGCCTGACGAGATCTCAATCTCACAAAACACCAAAATCGGGCCATTGGTACAACATTTCAAGGTACAAACAGAAGCTGCACAGCACGGCGCCGAAGCGAACTTGCTGCACCTAAAAACAAGCATCTAAGCTGTCCGTCTAAAACCTCTCCAGAGTAGGACAGCACCACGGTCGTTCTTGGCAGCATGCAATGCTTTCCCACAGCATTACGAGAAAGTTTTGTGAGCAGTAGCGTATTGAAGGACTCAGTCACTACTGTAATTGTACATGTGTCACTACGAAGATTATGGAGCTAACTAAATTGAGCAACTGCACGCAAGCTAATCTGGTCAAGCATGCTAACAGAGGGCAGATCAGAAACGTGTATTAGCACATTATCAGGACTTTAGATGAAAAGGAACAGTACAAAATAATACTTACTGCATTTCTGCAAACTTGATGCTCTGAACGAAGGCCAGTCAGGGTCTGGTGCTTGGCCCGGTCCCACACGAGACAAGATGTCCGCCCCAGGCATTTTGCTTGGCCACCCGCCGTTGTTTCATACTCACGTCGAACCACAACAGAGGGACGGACGCCACCGTTATTTCGTCATTCTCTTCGATGAACAGTACTCCTCCTCACTAGAATAAAAGGCGTGGTCAGACATGATGTTCATTCAAGTTACTTCACACTGTCAGGTCTTCGCAACCTTTAGCATATATTATAATAACTCCATGGCTATATCCCCATGCACGGCCACAATGAAACACAACGGCGTCGCATTCCGGTATACGCCAAGTAATAAAAGTAGCAGTAAAAGAGAAAAACGGTGCTCATTTCGCGTAAAGGTCTGTTTACACCATGCTTTGTAGCTTTTTACTTGCCACGGTTTCATGATACCGAGGTTTCGTGCAAATAGCTTATTTACATCCAGTTTTTCAAGCAATGGCAATGGCGTTTCGACTATACTCTGTTCATTTTTAAGCTGAGACTAGAAGCTTCAACGCAAGCTTTCTGCCCTTGCTAACACAAGTGCGATCACGCAGGCACGCGCAACCAAAGCACTGCAGAAGCCAGCGAGCTCGCACGGAAGGCGGAGATTCTAGTCTCAGCTTAGGGGCGAACGGAGTATACATTCCTTGCATATGACGGCACGCTAGGTAAGGACGGGGCCCTGTGCCATGCCGGTGGTGGACTTCACAACGCGCGGTTGTGCTTACCAAGGCGTAGGATGCCGCTAACTGCCTGGACATACCGTAGAATACCGTGCATCCGCCCATTCCACATTAAGCGCCCATTACCAAATTTGTGAGATCTGAGGAAATACGCACAGTACATTTATATGTAAAATTGACGACCGAACAAGCACCCATCCCCCATTTTTTTGCGATTATTTCAAAAGTTTGAGTGCACGCTTGCCCGGTATTTAACGGTACACTGTATTTTCATAGAAGGAACCTAGTTTTGTTTGATGTGAACTCGGAAAAACGAGCCGAGCTTACGAAGATGACAGTTAGCCAGTACGTGCGGAATTTTTCAGCATTGGTGCGATTGCGCTACGAGCAGAAAGTTTCGATATACCGCTAAGTTATAATGCAAAAAAAAATGTTGTGTCGAAAAAAAAAAAAAAAAAAGTTGTATTGCGTGCCGCAAAATTTGACGAGCGGCTCTAGGAGTCGCCTGTAGAAAAATTGTTACGACTTTGCGAAGTATGGCAAACAATGCAAGGTTACCGCCATAATCTAAAACCTGATGCAAGGATAAATAAAATAACGGACAAGCGTCTCGCGGACGGCACAAACCGATGCCCCGCCAGCAGCGTCTCGGCGAGCTAGCATGCCTCTACCAACACGGCGCGGTCGCCCCCGGAGACCGCCTTGATCACCGGACACCGCGCGGTGCCAGCCACCAGTGCTACACCCCCCCCCCCCACACACACACACACACGCACGCACGCACGCACACACGCACGCACACGCACGCACGCACGCACGCACACACACACACACTCACTCACTCACTCACTCACTCACTCACTCACTCACGGATTAAGCGCGACGATGGGATGACGAGCTAGCGGGACGGTGAGACGACGCTCCTGACGCCCGACTCATACTTCTATCTCCTCCCCTCACCCTAACCCAAGTCAGTGACAAATGCGCCTAGCGCGCATACACGATTGACTCTATCCCCCCCCCCCCCCCCCCCCTTAATTTCACTTCAACGCTTACAACAACACACGGAGGCCGCTGCCGACCGGTCACCGTCTCGCCGGGCTAGCGGCGCGACATTCGTCCATACTCGGCCGGGAGCCCCGAAGGTGCGCTCGAAGCGTGGAAACAGCACGATGCGACGAAAGGCAAAGGGCATCTACACTACGAACGGGCAGAAGCCGATGCAAAAACGTGCGCGAACGTAAACAGAAAAGTGCCGCCGCTCGCCACTACGAAATAATACGCGGCCGCATCCCTTTCCTGCTGCTCGTAATTTCTCTTACTTGACGGCTACTCCGTCTTGCGGGACATGCCGACGAAACGATCGTCGGGATACGGCGAAGGGCCGTCAACACCGTCGAGTCAACCACCAGCAAGCGTTGTTGAGCGGAAGTTGGTTCACTAGGCCTACATACGACGAAACCGACAGAACACGAACATCAAAATCAAAGCACAGGCGGTAACTTCGAGCGACTTCTGTCCCGCATAGATTTACATGCAGCGCTTTCACTCGCCACCACGGTCACATACAATTTTTCAACCCTGGAGCCAACGTACCTGAACCATGCCGCGAACTACGCCAACGACCCGCTCGCCATTTGTGTTTGCTCACCTTCACCTTGTCCGGCTTTGGATTGGATGCTGGATCGGCTTCCTAGCAAAGTCTATCAACAGCTGGCTCGATGCTGGATAAGGTCTGTTCTAGTCTAAACACGAAGTCGCAAATATATAATTGTGCTACTGTGCTACTCTATAAAAAAAAAAAAAAAACAAAAAAAAACGGGGGCACGAAGAAATACACGACGCTTCGACGAAGTGCCCTCTGGGAACTAGTTGGCCACTCAGTTTCGGTTTCGATTGAGCAGTTTCCTTTCATGCTATCACGCCGTGACCGAATGCGCCGCTTGAGTTTTCGATTATCTGACTTTTCACGAATGTACAATACATTCAAAAGTACAATACATTGATTCATCGGGTTTATATAACTGTAGGGGAAAATAAATTATGTCTTAACGTCGGGGTCAACATTTTTGAACCGAAACTGTTAAAAAGCGAGGGCAGACGCTATGAAAGCGGTGGCAGCGCGTGCAACTGGGTGGATCGCTTACTGAGGCCGACCGCTCAACGACCGCTTGCGCGGAGCGCTCGGCATCTGCCTGGGCAAAGGGCTGGATCGCGCATCCCCGCTTGGTCGCTGCAGCTGCAGCGCGAGAGTGAAGCCACCGATCGGCGATTTTGCATGTTGAAAAATCGCGTTTTTGGAGCGTTGTGGAGGCTGGTGGCAACATGCTGAAGACACGTTTTCTACTCGTTCGTACTCATTCGTCGAAGAAGCTCTTTAAACCCCTGTGTAAGCCCTGAGACTTGCCGTTGAGAACATGAGGAAATTTTTACGGAAGCGCAGTGCCGCAGTAAAAATGCCCAACTCATCGAAAGCAAGTTTCGCCGCCACGATGCAACGCGCGGGTCACGAGTGACCCGCGTGTTGTATCATTGGACTTTTTCCATAATGCAACGTGCGGAACCCTTGTGACGTCACACGTGACGTCAATTGTGACGTCATTATAGGAAATGTCCCATAATGCAATGGGCGGGTCACGAATGAGACTGCACATTGCATTATAGGACGTTTCCCATAACTCAACGCGTTTTTACGCCGACGGCGACGTTGGCGTCGCCGACCCGCGCGTTGCATCATGAGACGCTTCCCATAATGCAATGCGCGGGTCACAAATGAGACGGTGCGTTGCATTATGGGACGTTTTCCATAACGCAACGCGCGGTTACGCCGACGGCGATGTTGGCGTCGCCGTCGCCGACCGCGCGTTGCATCATGGGACGCTTCCCATAATGCAACGCGCGGGACCCTCATGACGTCACACACGCCGTCATTATGGGAAACGTCCCATAATGCAATGCGCGGGTCACAACTAAGACCCGCGCGTTGCATTATGGGACGTTACCCTTAATGCAACCCGCGGTTACGCCGACGGCGACTGCGGCGGCGACTGCGACGGCGATGCCGCTCAAGCCGGAAACGGGCGTCTAAGAGCTGCTCTCTAAAAAATTAATAGATGTAAACCAAATTAAATTTTCATTCCACAGCCATGTTTGATACCGTCTTTTTTAACAAAACTGAAATAAGCCTTTGTTAACTGATTTAGGGATGACGCGGCGTTAATACTAGGCCAAGGATAATATTAGGTGTCATCTTTTAGCATATTGAAGACATATGTCCAACATAATGGTTATTTGTAACCATCATATAGTTTCTATATCAGCGAAAAAACCATGTCGGTTACATATCAAAACTTGCATGGCTCGAATGGCACGTGAAAGCAGGGAGAAAATGTTGTCGGTCAGTCACCGAAAACTCCGTGGCTGAACTGGGCGGTGATTACAGAAAGAAAACGATATCGGCCAGTCGCCGGAAACTCCATGGCTAGACTGACCGCTGACTACAGCAAGAAAACGATGTCGGCCAGTCACCGGAAACTCCATGGCTAGACTGGCCAGTGACTACAGCAAGAAAACGAGGTCGGCCAGTCACCGGAAACTCCATGGCTAGACTGGCCGGTGACTACAGCAAGAAAACGATATCGGCCAGTCACCGGAAACTCCATGGCTAGACTGGCCAGCGACTACAGCAAGAAAACGATATCGGCCAGCCACCGGAAACTCCACGGCTAGACTGGCCGGTGACTACAGCAAGAAAACGATGTCGGCCGGTATCGGGACCTTTCCGGCTGGCGCTGGCCAGTTTAGACAACGAGTCCCCGATATCGGCCGGGATCGGTTTCTTACCGGCGTCCCTGGCCGGGATCCGCCGTACAGCTCCCGGTACTGGCCGACGTAATCCCAGTATCGGCCGACATGGTGTGCTACCTGGGGTCCTTTGCCTGCTTTAAAGCAGTTGTACCTGCTAGTAGATATGCCTACAGAAACTGCAACCTGGAACTAGGGCAGTGCCAGAGAGAAAAGAGATAAAGTTTGGAAAGCTTGCTCGCCCTCCAAAATTTCTGAGCTCTCAAGTGATTGTGCCATAATAAATGCACCAACACCTCTACCGAATTTAAAGACGCACCAAGTTTACTATGTAAAAACTGGTCTCAGTTCATGCATCTGTGGGCAGGTAGGAAATCTTGCCAAAATTTATTCACACCGCACGATGTGCGCAAAAAACTCGCCAAGAGATTTTCATTAAAATATCGGTGGTGACTTATGTCTCCCTAAAATTCTGTATAGCCGGTCGGTTGCAAGACCGAATCATCTACTCGAGCGGTCTACGTCGCTGTGCAAACACGTCGCTGTGCAAACGCAGTCCAACAACACAAAGCATAAAAAAGCAGATGTAGGACAAAATCCGGAGTCCATTGTTCATTTAAAACGGCGTAATTTTTGCTAAAAACACCCGCAGCTTTCTACTCACTGTATGCGTCGGAAATCTTCCACATTTTGAAACGGAACGAATTGGAAGATTCACATATAAAGACGCCCGCTGCGTCATCCCGGACCAGCTGGACCGAATCAGCTGACGACGACGGGACTAAACGAAGTGTGAACGCGTTGAACCGCAACCTCGCAACAGCCAGTTTGCGCTCCGTGTTAGTGTGGGTTTCTATTTCCAAGCTCCGCACCACACACCACGAACGTTTCAGTTCTTTGTCGCATCGAGGTGTTGCACCAAACACGACGAGATCGCCGAAGTCAAAGCAGCGCTGTCATGAACGTTGGACCCTGTGACGCCCTTCGCTTTTAAAGCACACACGGCGGTTACGCATGATACTTTCCGTCTTTCGGAAACATCACAGGGGAACTTCTGTGGTCAAGACTTCGCTATATATGCTCGCAAACCACAGAGCTTCTCGAGTTCCGTCAAACAAAAATAATATCGGCGCCATGTTAAACGTACGTTGTTACCAGATTTTCTCCAACCAAAGAAAAACTACGAGCGGAAACCCGCTCTAGCTTCCAGGGTACATCGGCGGCACCTCCCCCCCCCCCCCCCCCCCCCCCGACCCGCGGCGTATCTTCGACAAGACGCACCGGAAGTCGAGACGCTGCGTACGTCCTTCAACTCCGCAGCCAAGTCAATCCAAAAGCAAAACCAAGAGTTAGGGGCGGGGCGTACTTCTTCGTGGGGTCGACAGAGCGGGAGTTTCAAATGTGAAGAGGTTCTGACTCCGACTAAACTACGTCCTATAACGTAAATATTGCAAAAAAAAAAAAATTATTCGCGGAAGATTTGTTTTGGGACATGCTTGTTCCCATTTAGTCTGCTTAAAAAAACGCATTTTTTGCAGTTACCCTTCAACACAGGCATTGCATGACTCATGAAAAAATGGTCAATGTCCAGGCGAGCTCGTGCGTTTAAATCATTATTTTTTAACCACGAGACTGAGAGGCAACTTGGAGATAACTTAGAATAAACTGAAGAAAGGTGGTAGACAAACGTCTTAAACTCATCAAACAAAATTTATTTAAAACAACGCTTTTATAACCTTCTGCCAAGGTCGTTAACAACATAAAAGCTGACTTAAAATTTAGTGAAATTGAAAACAAATTGGTGTGTTCTTTTTCTACGCTCTGGACGACTTTGGAGAAGGATATAAAACGTTGCATGAAATAAATTTTATTAGCTGAGTTTCAGATGCTTGTCTCATTTTTATGCTGTTTCTTTTATTTGTCTTCAAGCTCCCTTGAGAGTCTCAGGGTTGAAACATCATGATCTGATGCATAACCATACTGAAAAAAAACATTTGAAATTCAAACGGGTGGCAAACTGGTAAATCAAATGGGTGCAAACTTGTCGACCCGTTTGGATCAAACGTGATTATGGGATACAGGTAGCCGTTTGAAACGGTACCCATTTGATACAGGTGCCCGTTTGATACGGCTGCCCGTTTGATACAAGTGCCTGTTCGACCTTGGACGTGACCACACGTTTAAACGTGCCATTCGAATCGGGAAATTATGCGCTAGTCCTAAACGGGGATCGTGTGGTAGGTTGGTTATCTTAAACTTATTTAAGACGTTCCGTCACTCGTAAACCTCTTTATAACATGGAGGAAACACGTAGAACAAATGTGCTCACGTAGGTGCTTGCAAATGGACAGGAAAACAGACACAAAAAATTGTTTTAAATTCTCCTCAAAGTTTATTACGACTTCTGTAGACAAGTACAAACGTGCAAGCGATCTGTGAAATGTGAGAGGCACTCTAAGCTTTTATACAACTGAGAAGATAGCAAACCAAATAAGAACCGAGGTAATTATAGACTATGAAGGTAGACTTTCGGGAAATTATTCGCCCGGCTGCCGCAAGAATAGTTACTGCATAATTATATAGATAATCTGGAAGCGTACAAGTATAAGAACGGTCAATCGTTGCCAAGAAGTAGGTTGCAGTGCACTTACCGTAAAAATAGCGGACTTGAAAGATGTAATCCGTGATATTTGTCGACACGGTCAAAGCAGGACAACCACACAAACACAAATGAGAGGGAACGGCTCCTTGGATGTTTCAACACGATGTGGTGCACAAGCTGTCAGATGCCGAACCCAACCAAACCGCAAGAATTCCTGGCTTCTTTGAAGAATCGCTTGTTGCCGATATAGACGTAGGACTTTTTGAACACTGATAGCGTTGGTGCACATCCAATACGTTGTCGAGAGACATCCTAATAAGACCGCAGGGTTAGGTGACAGATCGAAGCAGGTGAACGCTCGAAGTTCGAGCTGGAACTGACAAGTTACAACAAGCAGACAAAGAAAAAAGCGGCTGCTGGGCGCACCCTTCCGGATCTCGATGCTTATCAGCGTGTAGCTCGCGCGCCGCTGCAGGTCACGTGACAGGTGACCAGAGAGGAGTGAGAGGGCGAGGACCACAGGGACAACCCCTCTCCCTCTCCCCAGGCGTTCCAGAGAGATGTGTTTTCGTAACCTCGAAAAAAAAAAAGAAAAAAAAAAAACACGCGCGCGCATTTTAGCACGCTTGAACCTTGGAAATGGCGGCGGGGCGGCCAGAAGCTCGGCTTGGGCCCTAGCGAAGAAAGTTCTTAGCGCGAGCTCGTAGTTTGACTGCTGCAACGGCGGGCGTGCTCTCGCAATGCTCGATGTTCTTGTAGCCGCGTGTACGCGTGCTACCTTCGCTGAGTCTTGAATTAAAGTGAAACGGAGTCTAGACGTACATTCTTTCACGCGGTCGCGTCGTCTGCGAGAGAGATTCGAGCTCAATAAGTAAATTGAGGCAACAAAGATGGACAAAGTTTTAAAGTTCTGCCAAAAATATCGGCTCACCAACGTCGCGCGTTTACGTAAAACAACAACAAAAAAGGTGTTAGTTTTAGTTGCAGTATAAGCGAACATCAGCCCAATTGAAATATAAATATAATTACTTGCATTACGCGGAGGATCTGAAATCGATGAACCGGCGCTTCCAGCCTTCCGGAAACATTGGCTGCCACGGCTGAAACGCTAGGCGTGCCCACGCCGCCGATCTGTACGTTCAGTATCAAACGGGCTCCGGAGAGCCGTTTGATTAAACCGGTACAGTTTGCAACATGGTCACCGGTTTGAGCAAACGTGCGACAACTTTGCCCGAACGAGTCGCCCATTTGCCCAGACGAGTGACCCGTTTGCCAAAGGAGTGACCTGTTTGTACAAATAGGTGACCGTTATGGCCCATACGGGGGACCCCTTTGAGCCATACGGGCGACCCCTTTGACAAAGTGGTGACCGGTATGGTTAAACTGTTACCTGTATGGACCCGTTTATTTTCATATAGGCGCCAAATAGTTTTTTTCAGTAGGGAACTCATCTGGGAAGCGTCAGGCGCATTCTG
The DNA here is from genome assembly GCF_016920785.2 of Ixodes scapularis. NCBI lineage: Eukaryota > Metazoa > Arthropoda > Arachnida > Ixodida > Ixodidae > Ixodes > Ixodes scapularis. The sequence goes on from NW_024609846.1 coordinate 108,439,521, forward strand.
AGTGGTTGGTATTGCGTCATCAGAAACATTTGAGTAGTGAAGGAGCAGTGTTGGGAAGTACTTCAAGTACATCGTACTTCAAGTACTACTTCAAGTAGGTTTAGGAAACTTGTACTTTACTTGAAGTACATTGTCTGAGTATGGACAAGTACTTTACCTAAAGTATTATTTTTTCTTGTACTTTCTGGGGAAAGTAGAATTCCAGACTTCAAAGCACATTCCCTTAATATGGTTTTGTTAAATTTGTAATACGAAATGATATTTTGTAAATTCCGAAGAGATACTGGGAGGAATATAATACTCTCACCAGAAACATGAGCAGACTACGCATCGCTCCGTTTGTTCTGGGCGGCTTTCCCGTAGCTTTTTTATCTCGCTACTCTCCGTTCGGTCGGCGCAAGCAAAAAGGTGTAAAATATTATGAAAGCAAAATTAATCACAATGTAGCGCCTGAAACTGCGGTGCGAAAATTTAAACTTCAAGTCGAGGAAAAAGACAGCAGATGGACACCGTCATGATGTTTAGAGACAATTTCTTTGTCCTTTCCTTCGACTTGAAAGTTCCTTAATTTTCTCGCACCCTAATCTCAGGTGTCGCATTATGATTAAATAAAACCTTTTGCTTGCGAGGATATTCCTCTATAAGAAAATTGCTTGCGAAAGCTAGGGGCGGACGTCATCCTCTCCCCTAGTGTAACCACCTTGGGCGCAACAATCCAGCCACCTTGGGTGCAACAATCCAGCGCAAGCGACGCCAACTTAAGAATAGGAACTTCTCGATTTGGCTAAGTTCCTGAAAACAAAATTATTCTGTATCTTTATCAAATATTTGCCGTTGCTTTTGAAAATAGGTCATGCACCCCTGATTACCCCTGAGTGATGCATACCAGTTAGAATATCACTATATAGGGGAATGAAATGGCATCATGAAAGATTGTGTTAAAATATTTGTACTTTACTTTGAAAGTACATTGTATTTATAGTACTTTACTTAAAGTACATTGCATCCACTGTACTTACTACTTTACTTGAAGTACACCACGTCTCATTTACTTTGTACTTTACTGGAAGTGCCCTTTAGTTGTACTTTAGCCAACACTGTGCAGAAGTAAACTGCCTGTCCTATTCGACGAGCAGCGCAGAGTGGTCTCCTCCGTCTAGGCGTTGTGACTCCGCTTTGGCGTTGGAGTAGGAGTCGGCCAAGCGGAGTGCACCGTCAAATGTGAGATCCTCCTGGACTCTCGAGTACCAGTCGTGCAGGGACGCGTGTGTCACGGAGACTGACGATGAATGCTTTCAAAAGCGTGCAGCATTGGGCATCGGGCTCAGGTGGATACTCGCAGTTGGAAAATGATTGTTCGAAGCACTGCTATGAAGTATTTGACCCATTTATTCTTATTTCTTTTTAATGTATATTTGTGTCTGCGGATTCTTCTACAGAGGGGCCTAAGGCAAAATGCACAACTGCCTGACAAGGATTGGCCCTTTCTGGGTGTTCAGCGGGCCACATAAACATTAAGAACAAAAAAGACACACTATACAAAAATTTCAAATACATTCAATAGCCAAATCTAGTCAAATTAAAAACAACCAAATGATTAATATTCAAAAGCAAAGACGAACTAAAAGATACGAATTATAAATATTTTCACGGAAAAGTCCAATAGTCTAAAACACATGATTTCTACACCAGTTTGTACTAGGGTCAAAGAACAAAATATATCAAATGGTGTTCATAAAAAGGGAAAGCAAATAAAGAATACAAAACCACTTTTTTTCGTAACAGAATTATAAAAATAGAAAAATGCAAATTCAAGGTCATTCAATGCAAGGTCACTCGAGGCAAATTTAAAGATCAGAAATATCAAGACAGGTGAACAGGTGCTAACAAAATGTTAGAGGTCTGCAAGCAGGATTTCATTTTTCTTTCCTGACGAGCCGAAAACAGTTTCGCCCGATTGAATTCTTTCAATTACTTACGTGTTATGCGTTTTTTTTAGTTTCTTTACTAGCTCCTGATACGCTTTATTCGAGAAGCTATTCAGCACCTTGAATGTCTCGGCACGAACTGAAGCGATCAATAAGTTCTTGTCCGCGTCCACCATAACTTCATCGACATCAAGACAAGCATGGAACTTTATATGATACAGTCTCCAGTTCTCCTCGTCGGGCGGAATGTCTCGGGACCATAAAAGCGAGGGGTAGAATTCTCCACCATCCTCGTTGCGTGAATTCATCTACGCCTGTTCAGTCCGCTCTTGTCTTGACCCTTGTCGCCAGTGTAGTGAATCCGTGAGTCGGTTACTATTTAACTGTTTATTACAGTATGACAGGCCGAAGAGACATCGCTAGATTCTAGCTAATCACATCGCAGATTGAATGTGCTCGAGCTCCATCCATCAGCTCGAGCTGCGCCGACGACGACGACGATCGTCTTAAGGGTCACTTCAACTTCTGTAATCTGATCAACGTTCGAATGTATAGTTTTGTAAGCTACTTACAATGCTTTAGGATCATGCTGCGTTGTTCATTTTGCTATATGTTAAACTGCATGGGAGGAGGAGATCGGCTATGCCAATTATAGTACAAAGAAGAAAAAAATGTGTGGAGCTGGCGTTCCGCGTAAGTGACCAATTGTTTTGTGATAAAAACAGTACATTACTTCCCAGGCAGCACCGAGTTCTGGGCCAAAACTTGGCTTGCGTCTGGCAGTTTAGGGCATTAAAAAGCCCGAAGAAGCCAAAGTAGTGCCAAACCTGACCTCCCTTGGCAACAGTCTGGGTGTCTTGGCCCTAATTCGCCAAACAAGTGCCAAACTTAGGCTTCGCTGCCGGGTAGTTCGGCAGAGCTTTGGCATTTTCGGGCCAAAATCGCCAAACTAATGCCAAAGTTAGGCTTCACTTTTTGACAGTTCGGCTGTCACCTGGCACATTCGGGCCAAAATCGTCACAAATGTGCCAGAGTTAGGCTTACTACCTTGTAGTTCGGTTGAGATCTGGCATCTTTGGGCCCAAGTCGCCAAACGAGCGCCCAAGTTAGGCTTCGCTTCCCGATAGTTTGGCTGTGATCTGGCAGCTGCGGGCCAAAGTTGCCAAACAAGTGCCAGAACTAGGCTTACTGCCTTGGAGTTCGGTTGATGAGGTATTTGATGTACGCGGGTGGTCTTCATCTTAATTAAATAGAAATCAAGTTTTATTCGGCTGGCAACTTTATCTTATTTTGGGTGTCTCTTGATTTCTGCAGTCCAAAGGTTGGCTGAATGTTTTGACGCGGCTGGAGCAGGCTTTGCAAACACAAATTGTGCCAGATGTTGCACTCGCCCGTAGGTACACAAGCCAATATTGGGACGCGCCTTGAGACTGGTTCGACATTATGGCGCGTTCACACCGGCGATGCGATCTAGTCGCGCCATAACTTTCATCGCAAAAGCAACCATCGCGGGCAAAAAGTGACGGGTTTTAAGCAGTCACTTGCTGACCCGACTTTTTACGGTGCACTCTAGTCGCGGAGAGGCCGAGCCAACCAACGGCGTTCGGAGCGAGAGTTTTTGAGAAGCGACTCGCCAACGAAGGCGTTGGACTCGCTCATCGCACACGCCAAATTAACCAACTAATTACTTGTATTTTTTTTTTCGATCCGATTTAGTTGGATCGCGCCACTGCTTACATCCCCGGTGTGAATCCGCCTTTACAGAAAGTGCTGCCATTAAGCTAACACTGCGCAAGACGGATGTACGCACGTTTCCACGAGAGATATCATTATTAGGCGGCGCATTGCAAAATCGAGCGTGGCTCTGTACGTGTCTTGCATTGTGATTGAGCACTGTCAAATCCTAGCGATAACAAAGAGCGGAAACGACCGAGGCTCCGTGGCGCGGCTCCCGCATCACACTTGGGGAATGAAAATAAAATCCCGGAAATTGTACTATTTTAGCGTGTTGATACTTTTTAAACATTAAAAAGTGGAGACACAAAAGGGACGATACAGACAGGACAATCTGAGCTCTAAAGCCCGCTGCACAAACGGGACGTCCTGCAGAGAAGAACCTTCTCTCCCGAAGCTGGGGGACGGGGAGGGAAAGGGCCAGCGTTGGATGGAACGAGCGTCTAGAGAAGGGGATTAGCTTCGGGGCGAGCCATCCTCTCGAGAGGGAGTGGGGACGGAACAAAGCTGCCTTGGGGGTTCCGGCTAAAAGGTGGAAGAAAGTTAAGCTTGTCAAACGGCGACCTCAGATCCGAGGACGGGCACGTCAGAGAATTTGAAAAAAGCTGCTTGATTAGCCGGACGACCCAGTGCGGTCTACTGGTTCTAGAAGGTGACTCGGAGGAAGAAAACTCGTTTTGCTCGAAAACTCTAAAACCATTCTGGACGTGAACTCTTGCCACAAATAAAAATAACACATGCATGAAAAACTACGAAGGCAACTAAGCTTTCTCCTATGATGGGAGAATGCGTGAGCATTACAGGCAGATTGATGTTGGCGCAACTTGCAATAAAGGAAGAAAAAAAACGTTATGTTGGCGCAACGGACAGCGCGCTAGTTTCACGATCAAGAGGGCCTAGCTTCGAAACCGGGCATGGCATGGTTTTTTTTCTCGTGTTCTTTTTTTTATTTCGTTTTTTTTTGGTCACGTGACAAGAAACATCACATGAACAGAATTTTTTTTTTGTGCTCGTCACCAGAGATTTTTTTTCTTATTTCTCCTTTCCTTCAGTCTTTCTTTCTTTCTTTCTTTCTTTTTTCCTTTTTTTTCGGTTTACGCTTCCTATCGCAAAACTCTTTGCACCTGTTTCGCGTTACATTGGCGTCAGCCAAATCATTTTATTTATGGCAGGGAATTCTGCCGTAAGTACCTTATGTTACTATTACCAGCCCTGGCTTGCAATTTCTGCTATCCAAAGGACTGGACTATGCCCTTGCTCCACGGTACGTTACAAAACGTGACCTAATAATTGAAATTGAAGAGAAACTCAGACATGTGCACGATGTCACAGGGGTAAATCTCGCGAGAAACCGCGTTGTCAGTGTTTTGAACAATCCGAAACCGGCCGGGTCAAATTTAGATCAACAAGAACGCATTGCTCTTAATGAGTTGAAGTCAGACAGCTCCATCATGATTTTAAAGACCGACAAAGGAAAAGGAACCGTTGTGCTTGATAGGGATGACTACATGAAGAAGATGTATGAAGTTATAAATGACAGTCGTTATTTCGTGAGGCAATCAAGTGATCCCGCTGCTAAGTCAGAAAGAGAGTTAGTTGCACCTTCGAGAGCTGAAAAAGAAAGGACGCATCATTCACGACCTATACCGTCGTCTCTTCTCCTTTGACGCCGCGACACCCAAGATGTATGGACTCCCCGAAATTCACAAACCAGGTTGCCCCCTACGCCCGATTGGTTAATCCACTTACAGCCTTTCCAAATATCTGGTTATGATTCTGAGCCCTCTTACGGGAAACAATGAGTTTAGCGTCCGGAATTCCCGTGACTTTGTTGAACTTATTAGCGCTCAGACCCTGCTACCGCAGGAGGCTATGGTATCCTTTGATGTGATTTCATTATTAACGAATGTCCCCAACGCCCTGGCGGTTGATGCGCCCGTGACCGTTTGTTGGCAGACCAGTCGTTGTCCACTCGCACAACCCTCCTTGTTGATGAAGTTATACTCCTTTTGCGTTTTTGTCTCAACCAGTGTAATTTTAGTTTTAATGAGGACATATATCATCAGGTCAGCGGATGGCCTATGGGGAGTCCAGTTTCCGTAACCGTCTCGAATCTCGTCATGGAATATGTTGAGGAAAAGGTAATGTCTGGCATTGATTTCCCCGTGAAGTTCTACCGTCGCTATGTCGATGACACTTTTGTAATAGTTAACAGAGAGAACGTAACCGATTTTCACCGGAATATGAATAGTGTCCGCCCCTCAATTCAGTTCACCTGCGAACATGAAACCGATAGTACCTTGCCGTTTTTATATGTACGTGTCCATAGAACTAGAGAATCTTTCTTTAAGATGGAGACATCTGTATATGGTAAACCATGTGACAGACAAAACTTTCTTGACTACCACTCTCATCACCCTACTCAACACAAAAGCTCAGTTGTAAGATCGTTGCCTTCATCTTTCAGAAACAGTATCATCTAACTCAACACTTAGCAATCAAGAACTTAGCCATGTGCGGGAGGCTTTGAAGAAACGTAACTACCGCGACCGGTTTATCAATCGCGTTAAGAAACAAATGTCCCGTCGGCGCCCGGATCGAGCCGAACGAACACGTGATGTCGTGTGCATCCCGTACGTTAAGGGGGGTTCGGAGGCATTGGGACGCGCCCTTAGGCCGTTGGGGGTACGAACTGTACACAGACCCTACAGAACATTTACCAATGTTATTTCCAAGCCAAAAGACCCGACCCCGCCAGAGGCAGAAAGGGTCGTGATCTACCAGGTGCAGTGCAAGGAATGTGACGCTTCCTACATTGGAGGGACGAAACGAGAAAGAAAAACAAGACTAAAAGAACACGCACGGGATTTCGCCAATTCCACGAACGCCACCCGCTTCAAGTCCGAACTCGTCGACCACGCATGGACGTCAGGACACCAATTTGACTTTGACAAGGCGAGGGATAAAAGTTGGAGACCGAGGAAGCTGCTGGAATCTTGGTTCATCCAGAACGACAAACGCGGAAGTGATTCATCGCTGGTAAACAAGAACCGTGGCCCCCTGCCGGACGTGTACACAAACTTTATGCCTAAATAGCCGAATTTTTTTGTGCGACTCTCACTCGCTCTGCGCTCTACTGAAGATGCCTCCCGCATGGGAGGCGAAATGTTTAATTAAATTGTTATTTTTGTTATGTCAAGCCGTTTTTGTTATTACATTTACCATGTCTTCCCCCGGCTTTTGGAATATTTTTGTGCTCCTAATTTCACCGGCACGACAGCTATGGGAGGCCACTGCGAGCGAGTGGGGACAGAAATAATTGAGGCGTATCGCATGGCGACAAGCCCGAAAAACATAACCACCCCGTCCATTTCGCTCTCAAGAAAGGATATTATCTTTCTGAGGCCCTCAATGGAAGCCGAACGCTGACAGACTAGGCAAGGCGACAAGGTCACCGGCAGAAGCGGCCTTTCTTTTTCTGCGTTGTTGATTCCCCTTCGACCTCGCTTTTTGCAAATCCTCCCCACCTGCTTTTGTGTCTTCGTGTGGCTGCCAGCGAGCGCGACAGCCGCTTTAAGCAAATCAAAAGGGTGAAGCGAAACGCGTGACCCAGCGTGACCTCTCTACGTAGGACGCGTAGGACAAAAACGTTTGGGCGAAAATTGTTCACGTGACTTTCTCTGTCACGCTGATGGGACCTCTGGGGATGTCGTTTTCGCCGTTTGCCTAGTTATAGAAATAAGCGGGCCACGTAGGTCCGGTTTTCGAACTGCTCTTGAGTGTTCTGTTGCTTTCGCGCGTTGCAGACGCGGCTGTGTTTTTTCGTCGTAAACGGTCGGAATACGTCCATGCCAATTTTTCGGTAACAGCCACTTTTTGCACCGGAGTTCGTGGAATACTTGTGATGTGTTTGTTGGACACGCTTCGACAAAAACTGCTCTTCGTCGGCGACGAGACGTCAGTCCTCGAATCCTCGAATCTGTTTGTGGGGTGCCTGAGTTGGATTATGCATCTATCAAGGATTACATGATATCCCTCTTTTATTAGTAAGTGCACTGCAAGCATGATTCTGATAGTCGTCCTGCTTTCCTCTCAATCTCCGCGGTTTTTGTGTTTTGCTTGGCATGAGGACAGTGTTAATTATATTTTATAATTTGCTTTTCGTTTTACAGAGAAGTGTGACCTTTGTAAATATGTTGAGAATACACTGTGTGTAATGATAGTTGTTTAATTAACTTCTGGGAGCGATCAAAAAATTTGTTTGTCCGTATAAGTGATTGGATATGCAACAAATGACATGCAACGTACTCATACTTGCACGACGTTCGGCCAATACGAAGCAGACGCATCGTAGAGTTTTCGCACAATATTGCGCGAACGCTAGGCCGGGGCGAAACAGCTGTACGACAATACCTGCCGGGTATCAAACGGTGGTGAAAAACTGGACAGTTGAGCGATATTGGAACCGACTTTCGGCCGGCACTGGCACGATACTGCAAAGTGTTGCCGTGCTGCTTGGGAACGGAGGTGATGACATCTTACCATCGTATTTCCAACGCTTATTTAATTTATTTCTCTTCTGGGATGCGTGAAAGAGCACTTCTGTGACACACCAAAGATATTCGAAACTTGGGCTGGCCTCTCGGCTTTCTTTGCCATTTTTGGCACTTATCTGGCACTTCAGTGGGTAGCCAGAGAAGAGCCAAACTTCGGCATGCCCCGAATCGACAAATTAAGATTTACTGCGGCAGTTATGGCTCAAGTCTGGCACCTACTTTGGCACAACTGTGGCGGTCCAGAGAAAAGCCAAACTCGGCGAGGCCTAAATACCGAAATTAGGCGTTGCTTTGGTAGTTATGGCTCAAGTATGGCACACTTCGGCACACCTCTGGCGAACCAGAGAAACGCCAAATTCTGGCGTGTCCGAAATACCCAAATTAGGCGTTGCTCTCGCAGTTATGGCTGAATTATGGCACCAACTTCGGCGCTCCTCTGGCGGGCCAGAGAAGCGCCAAACCTTGGCAGTCCCAAATACCGAAATTAGGCGTTGCTCTGGCAGTTATGGCTGAAGTATGGCACCAACTTTGGCGCTCCTCTGGCGGACCCGAGAAAAGGCAAACTTTGAAACGTCCAAAATACCGAAATTAGGCGTTACTCTGGCCGCTATGGTTGAAGTATGGCACCAAGATTGGCGCTCCTCTGGCGGACCAGAGAAACACCAAACCTTGGCACGTCCCAAATACCGAAATTAGGCGTTACTCTGACAGCTATGGCTGAAGTATGGCACCAACATTGGCCCTCCTCTGGCGGACCAGAGAAACGCCAAACCTTGGCAGTACCGAATACCCAAATTAGGCGTTGCGCTGGCAGTTATGGCTGAAGTATGGCACCAACTTTGGCACTTCTCTGGCGTACCAGAGAAGAGCCAAACTTTGGCATGCCCTAGGATCGCCCAACTAAGGCTATAGTTAGGCACCGTACTTTGGCACTGATGAGTGCCATGGTGCAAAAACCTAACTGCGCCGAAGTTGGGCCCATATGTTTGCCAGACCTTTGCTCAAGTTGGGCATTCCTCTGGCGTGCTACCTGGGTTGTATTTCGTATCTTGCGATATTTCACAAAATATGTGGCGAAGATATAAATTATACAGGTCAAAATTCCTGCGATAAAATATTGAAAATTCTTTTTGTTTTTATCAGATGGACAAATTAGTGGGTGTGCTTAAGAGTACTTATGGAGAGATGCTTGAAAACAATACATGGATGGATGACTCTACACGTAAGGAAGCAATGGAGAAGGTACTGACCCTTATCCGTTTTGTGGGCTTGTACTAATGAGGTCATTTATTTCAGCTTCAAAAAATGGTAGCGAAAATTGGTTACCCTCCTTGGATTCTTAACGACACGTACCTTAATGGCCTTTACAAATACGTAAGTTATATTACGTGGATTACAGAATAATAATCTTTCATAATATGGTAAGATTTGTTTCTATGTTGCAGAGATTTTCAGCCGTTCTAGACTTAATATCTACAGAGGTAGCATAAATATGGCAATACAGCCTATAGGTTGCATTTTTTGTGATATTTTATATACAAGGTGTTTCATTTTAATTCCAACTGTCTCGTTAAACAGAGTGAGAGATAGACAAATGCCATCTTTACATTGTATTTATGAAGCTTGGATGACATTAATTGAGGAGAAAGTCGTCATGGTAAACAGGCTGTTTAAACTAAAATCCGTTCATGAACTTTTTAGTTATTACTTTTTAGGGTCATGTTGCAACGGCATTAGAGGGGATGTGCGAAATTGCTAGCACGTCTCGCAACATTCAGCGCATGCTTCATATCGGCCATCTTTGTTAAGTCGAACTCGGAGAGTCGGAGAGCCGCTTCAGCGCGTTCATGAACCATGTAGGCCGCCGGAGGATTGACGCAACGATGGAATTTTACGAAGTCAAACCATAGCATGCGGCGATACAATTTACAAGCTTTACATGGCCTTTCTGAAGACACGCTCGCAGCTTGTGCGCGTCGCCAGCGATGTCGTCTCGCCAGCAGAGCAAGTCGTACGCGTTTTGCCGTCGGAGCGTGCACGCGGCCCTCATCAGTGTCGACAGAAGTCTGCGATTCAAGGTATGCAAGTACTGTTGCATATGTACATAGACCAAGGAAGTTACTCTTGCTAAAAGTGTGTTTTAAAAACAACGCAGGATCTACGAACAGATCGCGTCTATTCGTGCTTATTTAAAATCGGGAGCAACCTACTTCAGATTTCAGTCGCCACATTTACTTCTGAGGCACGCCGACACCATTTCCCTGCACATCCCATCTCACAAATTGTATTCTGCGCACACGAAAGGACGATTTTGAGAACTTGGCTTCGCATGTGAGCCACATCGCCATCGCGGACACCTAGTTGCTACAAACTAGGTGTCCGCGATGGCGATGTGGCTCACACGCATAATTCGTTGTGTGCATGAAAACTCGCGCAGAGACGACACTTTCAAAAGCGTCGCGCTCGCTGCAAAGGCGGTGCTGTAGACGCCGTTGTAGTTTATTTGCACTTGTGACGTCATTATGGCACTTCAGTGAACTGACAAGTTGCAAAGACGCGAAACGGTAAAATCATTAGGAAACATAGGCTCACAACGGGCTCGCACCTTGATGTGAGTGAGGCTTTATGTAGGTTAGAGCAGTACCTTCGCGGCGTGGGTTATTAGCTCTTACAGCCACCGAATTGTAACAAAGAAGCTTACAAGCAATAGAGTGATTCACTCTTAGAAATTCACCGCGAATTAAAGCACACGTCGCGAATGCATCGCGGTAGAGAAGGAAGCCAAAAGGTTTGCTCCATTACAGTTATATCCTGAAAGGTTGCAGTCCCCGATATACATAAATCCTGTAAAGTGAAAACAGCCCTGCCCTTTTCTACAGTACATTATATTAGTGATCGATAGCATCATTTTATTCACGCTAATTGTACACATCGCGAGACTGTTAGTGCAAACTTGACACCGGCGCTTTTTGCGTTATTTTCGAACAGCAAATTAAAAAATGCAAAGTTTCACCACCCATTTCAGTTCCCCCAAAGAGTTATTCTCAAGACAAACGTAGTTTGTAGGGGTATGATTTCAACTGTCAAAATAAAAAAAGGAAAACCCGACGGTGGTTTTCTCGTGCTAACTGCTCAAGGGCTTGAATAGAATAATAAACGAATAAACTATACATTTGTGACACATACCTTGTTCCCATTGCTTTCGTTGGCGCCACCTTGCTTGCAGAAAGGGACACAGCAATTTCGTGACGTCTAGCCTGTAGAACAAGAAAATGGTGGAGCACACTCCAGCGCGCACTAACCCGTCCAGCAGCTTTTCTGGACCTAACTAAGATGGCGGATCTAGATCTTCTCGCGCCTAGTAGATGACTCTGCGCATTTCGTATATGCTCATTGATAAAGGCGTTTTTATCAGTACCGCCAATAATTGTTGTGGAAACGCACAAGACACGTGCCACGAGCGGGTGCTCCGCCGCCATTCGCCTCTAAGGGCGGCTTGAGAAACGAGTCTTGTGCACTGGCGTGTTTCACGCTACTTTCAAGATAAACGCAAACACATCGAAAGGCTCTACGTATATATCCTATTGACGGCAATTTCTGCAAAAAGGAAACACCAGTAAAAAATGGCAAGGTGCAATAGCAAAATGGGCGTCAGCCCTGCCCACATTGACACTTAGTAGAGTGACGTGGTCGTTTCAGCCACGTCAACACGTGTCGTCGGCGCACCTACCAAGAACACACTGCTGAAATAGTGAAAACGTGACTGAAACGACTGCGTCACTCTTCCAAGTGACATTGTCGGCAGAGCTGCGACACCCTTTTTGCGGGGCATTTTTAAATTGGAATGAAAATCTAAAAGTTGATAAATTAAATCTTAAAAAACTTATGTAGTATTCCTACACTTGTCGTTCGTTCTGTCCTGTAATATAAATTTCTGTCGATACTGCAATTTAGACGTATTCCTTAAAATCAACATTTAGAATTAATTGAACAATATAGTTAATGAGCCAACGTATCATGACGATTATTCCCACATATAGTTTTTGTTCTGCTTGATAAAAACAGGGCGAAGACCGGCACTCGCCTGACCCTCACCTCCTTTTTACAAAAATATATGTTCGAGTTCAAAACCAAGCACTTTGTACATGCGGCTGGCCGGATACAGAGGGTGTTCATCAAAACTCTGAATACTTCAAAAAGTACAGTTGAAATAAATAAGTGCTTGACTCGAAGGCAAAGTGAATTTAATGTAATTATCTTTAGATATGCTATATGTGAGTACCCTATGTTCAGACTTGAGTAGGCTCTCAGTGCATAGTCCGCTTAAGGCAAATTCTGGTTAAAAAAAAATGTTTTCCTTGAATTGTACGCATTTGCTGCATAAATCACACCCGGTTCACAGTTCGCACCTGATGTCAAGTAAACGGGAAAACATAATTTCATACACAGTACACATATCACAAATGCCTCCTTTTTAAGCTCAAGAAGGATCTTGCATCTTACACAAATCATCATTAAACTATTCTTTCATTCACAAAATCCATCATGTATCGTTATAAAGCACGATCAAGGAGAAACAAATTCTTGCGTAGTCCGTACTTATCGATAGTCCGCACCGCGTAACATTTACAATAACAAGCTATACTTCGTTCTCTGTAGTCCTAAAATATGGTTTATATTTTAAGGAGAAAAAACCACGATACATGCAAATTATGAACATGTGTGTGTGAGTGTGTGTGTTCTTTTTTTGTTTTTATAGGCGCCTGCAATTTTTTTGAACTATTCATATCTGAATGTTCGGCGCGGCCTGAATTTAAATACCTACATTCAAGAACTTCTGACATTACGAAAACCATATAAGAAAGAAGATGAGTGAGTATTGTCAATGCCTGCTTTCTCGGATTTATTTGTTTCATATAGACATCACTAATGTGTAGAGTTAAAATTTTTTTATGAAACTGTCCAGGTGGTTCTCAGGTGCGGCAGTGATAAATGCGTTTCACGGTTACTTGACTAACGACATCCGTAAGTACCCAAACGAAAAATAAATTTTAGAGCAGTGGAGATCCATTTTTAATTTTCCCTTTTCCTTCCTTAGGCTCAAAACAGTCATCGCGGTGCACTAGATCGCGTTGTTAAAGAATCGCTCAAATTAATATTTTATTGCGCTGTGGGTTTGCCTAGTAAACCGATCGAAACGAGACTGAAACTATGCAGGAGCAGCTTAGAAAAGCTCGATATTTTGTTTTTGTTGATTTATTTGAAAATACTATGAACACTCTCTTGAGTGGGATTACACAAAGGGTATCTGTTACAAATATGCACACATCAATGCAGGGAGCGGCTGACGATTAACACATATTAACACGTGCGCAGTACAAGTTTGTGACTCTAAGAGGTTAACAGCTGAGTGATTAATGTGCAAAGGCTGGAGTGCCGTTTCTACACACACGATTTTGTGCGTCAGACGGCTCCTGGCTTCAGTCGGTCTTATAAGAAAAAAAGTAGTACTGCTTGAAAAGGTCAGTTCGATTGTAGGACGTTTGGATTGTTTTGGATTGGTGTAATCTGCCTCACCCTTCTTATCTGCTGGGCGAATATATGTATTTGGGGTAAAGCTAAACTTGCTGTTAATAATTTAAAAAAAAGTCACTTTAAGCGTTGGATTTCTCGCCTTGTCTGAAATGGTTGTAGATTGCTCCATTGGAGTATTTCCGTTAGAGATGTCATTCTCGGTAGTTGGAGTGAATAAAGCCAGAAGCTTGCCTTTGCACCTTTGTTTATCAATTTATCAATATTTTGTTATAAGGGTACCATATATCACAACTGTCTTCTAAGATGGAGTTTATGTATGTTCCTTACGAGCCAGTTTTAGCTTATCAGATTACTTTCCTTAATTTGATTATTAGCTAGCATATATTCCTCTACGTGCTAAGCAGGCGGTATCAATGCGTTTTCTCCAAGTCAAATCTTTTGGGAAGGTAACCCCGAGATACCTGAAGTCCTACACTATTCCCAGTTCTTTGTCACCACAGAATTATCGAAAAAATGGAAGGTCCGATTCGTAGTAATATTGGCATATAAAAACTTTACAAAATGTACTTTTATATTTCACGTGTAGCACGATTCCTCTATACGGTCAAGACATACATTTAGGGGTGTTAGTTGTTACGGAGATTTGATAGGATGAAAGCTTGGGCGAGTTTGTGAACCATATTTGACGGCGACAGCGCAGGAAAACGGTGACAGCGCAGAAAAAATATTATCACGTTCTGAAAAGACAACCCAGACGGTGAAGAGAAAAATGAAGTAGTCGAATACGCAAGAGTTGTAAGCTCAGCGCGTGTGCTGGTCTTCCTGAGTGTCTGGTGTGAGTTTGATTTTTCCTGCGCTGTCACCGTCAAGTGTGTTACGGAAAGCTTACTGTTGAACAGGTAGTACAATCGTCCTGAAAACGTCTGACCTGAAAGTAACTGCATTTCAACGGGGTTTTTTCGACATGACTGAAATTTTTCATCACCAGTATCACCATTCTTAGTCCCAGGATTTATGCTTCAATTTTGTAACTATGTAAAAATCCCTTTTTGTTCTTATGTACATCGTGTCAGCATTACTTTTATTTATTTCATTAGTCTTTTGCACTGCGCAAATTTGCCGAAGTTTCCACGCGTTTTGGTTCATGTTTGGAACTTTTCGTGGTCATAATTGTTGCGTAACTTCATAGTTAACTATAATATTAAATTTCAAACTGAAATAAATGTATTAATCCAACATAGTTTTTTTATTTTCTGTACTTGCTTTAGCATTCATTTTTGTGTTTAAATTCTTAGTTGGGTTTATTAATTTAGTTTTTGTTCGTTTATAATCCCTTTTTCTTCCCCATCCTTATGACTGTGCAAGATGCCTAACCCGCCCCTTAGTCAAAAAGTGTGAAGACCCCTGGTTTAAAATAGCAAGATTGAACCCTGTTAATATTAATCTGATGTAGTCCAAAGCAATTTGATTTTGATAGTTTTCTGTGTGTTAGCCTAATAAACGCTTTATAAAAATGTATGCCGATGATATCAACTTGTGAATGGGGCCAGCTGAACATAAAAATACGCACAGAGAAAATATGATAAAATTGGCACCGCTTTACCAGCAACATTTGATGACGCCTCTTTTCTTTTCTGCTAATCCTTGATGATGATTTTCTTTTACTTTACAATAACTTAAAATGTTTTAATTCTTCACACCTGATTTAGGTCTTCGTTTTCTTTACACTTAATTCGGAATTTCTTTTCCTGCAACGCATTGACCTTTCTGCTTTCGGAATGTTTTTATTTCTTCTCTTCTGTCTTCTCTAAGCTATCCTCCTCTTCTTCTACCTTTGCCTTGACCTCATGTTACTCCGCAGAAAAATCCTCTCTGGGTTGTGTAGTGCAACGGAAGGGGCACTAACACAGTCCTCGCCGTTTTCTTCGATGGCTAGGTCTTCAAGCTGTTCACGGGGGAGTTGATGTTTATGTCGCACCACGATGTTCACGTTGCACAACACTGCCTCGCATTGGCATGCGCGACAATGGGCTGCAAGGTGTACTGTCGCTGTCAAGTTTCGCAGAGATGTGGCGTGTTCCCTGGTTATATCATTAAAACAGCGCCCTGTCTGCTCAATATAACTCCTTCCAGATGTTAATGGGATGTTATAAACGACTTCTTTTGGACATTGGGCGTACCTTCTATTGTGTGCGATGTTACATGCTTCTCGGCGCCTACCTTGGTTTTCGCTTACCCTGCCGCACGTAGAACAACCCTTGTTCGGCGCGGAGCTTATCACTTGTACCCCTTGCCGGCCTGCGATCTTTTTCAGTCGGGGAGTGATGCCATCAAGGTATGGTGCCACCACTACGGGATTTCCAGTATTTTTCTTTCTTGTTTGCTCGATGCCTTCCGTTCCACACTTCAACTTCTGGGAGATTTTTTCTCTTATTTATACTAGTAGTTTTTCCGGATACCCAGAATCAAGTAACCTAGATATCTGAGTGTCAAAACTCTTCTGGATCTGGTGTTCACATGACTTCTATAAGGCAGATGTGGGTGCCGTGATGGCGAACCCACTTTTCACGTTTTTTGAGTGTCCGGATTCGAACGGAAGACACCCTTTGCAGGACCGAGCTTGGTATCGCCAGCAGACATGGCCATCTTTAAAGTCTAAGGCAAGATCAAGGAATCTGATAGATTTGTTTTCGGATAGTTCATGAGTGAACTCAAGTCCTGAGCAGCTCTGTTGAAAGCATCTCATGACATACTCGCGGTAACCGTTTTTTTGTTCTACTAACTCCGTGCTACAAAGTATTAAGAAATCATCAACGTAGCGGAAGATGACTTCAATCCGGGGATCTTTCATGCTTCGTTGGATAGCAAGTCCGCATGTTGCGAGAACCACATCGCTGAAGTAAGGAGCCACTCGAGACCCGATGCTTACACTCCTTTTCTGCACATACTGCTGATCTTGGTAGGACACCACCGTCGCCCTTCAGGTAAACACTTAGGAATTCCAAAAAGCTGTCGAGGGCCATACCAGTCGCACTTTGGAATCATGTGAGACCTTGATGGCCAAATGTTTCTCGAAGTACGTTTAGGAGTCCTGTATGGGGGATGCATACATTTATATCAAGGGAAAATCCAGATGCAATGTTAGAACCATTTTCCTGCAGAAAGCAGATCAGACTTTCTAAGTTCGAAATCTTGAAAGTGTCTTGTACTTGCACTTGGGACAGTTGTTTGGCCAGAAACGTTGACACTTGTATTTCTTTCTGATACAATTGCCCAGAACGGAACTCCCTCTTTGTGTGTCTTGGCAGAAAAAAAGACCGACACATGGTTATTCTTCGATGCTTTGATATTTGTGACAAGACTGCCTAGCTGGTTGTTTTCTAGTATCTTCAGGGTGGCTTTTTTTATTGATGCAGTTCTTTTTTGATCCACTGGAATGAAATCTTCTGCGATGACTTGATCGGCTCTTTCTCCGTACTTTCCTTTATCGAGGACGACAAACCGAATTCGGAATTTCTTTTCCTGCAACACATTGACCTTTTTGCTGTCGGAATGTTCTCATTCCTTAGCGTATGTATGATACACATAGTTTTAGATTTTTTAGACGCTCCATCCCCACTAATACAACTGGCTTATACTACTTTAGTCAGAACTAAAGTCGTTTCTTCCATATGGTCACTGTGGCAGGCATACCTAATTAACAGCCTAGAATCCGTTCAAAGCAGAATTCTCCGTTTTATTTATTCCGACCATTCCCCTTACGCAAGCATATCAGGATTTCGCGATCAGCTAACCTTGACACTCTTTGCCACCGTAACGGGGTGTCTCGTCTTTCTTTTCTTTATCGGATCTTTTATTACACCAGTCATCTCAGACAAAGTTTGCTATCGCCTCCTTACAGCATTTTCCCTCGTCTCGACCATTCTTGTAAACTCCGTCCAATTTCATCGTCAACCGTCACTCACCAAATGACTAGTTTCACCATTGGCCACTGACGACTGGAACTCACAGCCTGACGTAATTGTTTCCTTAACTGACACTACTCACTTTTCTGCAATCATTAGCTTATTATTTCTAACCCTTAACTAGATTACAGCGTGTTTTTGACGATAAATAGTTGTGTTATTTGTTTGTCTTTTGAAGTGTTCACTCTGCTGTGTAATGCCCCCTGGGCCTTCAAGGAATAATAAATAATGATGATGATGATGATAACATTTCATTAACATGTGGGAGGTGTTATATTGGGCAGAAAGGGAGTTGTATTAATGAGGGAACCAGTGGAAATGCCACATCTCTACTAAACGTGACAGCAACAGGACACCTTGCAGCGCATTATCGCGCATGCCAATGCGAGGCAGTGTTGTGCAACGTCAACATCCTAAGGCGACATAAAAATCAACTCGCCCATGAACTGCTAGAAGCCCTAGCCATCAAAGAAAAGAAAAAAGGCGAGGACTGTGTTAGTGCCCCTTCTCTTGCATTACACAACTCAGAAGATTTTCCTGTGGAGTGACCTGAGTTCCGGGCAAAGGTAGAAGAAGAGCAAGATCGCTTTAATAATGACTTGATAATAATAATAATGAATTTATTTTCAGTGCCCAAAAACAACCACAGCGGTCTTCACTTTGGCGCACCTGTTCAATCCTAGAAACACGTTGGTATATTACCATCACCCAAAAACAAATAAACAAACAAAATGTTATCAGTAGATTACAAGGTTATTCAACTGATGGCGGTACAATGAAATGGATGTACAGAAATCGAGGTGCTTAGGAGCAATGCTGTTGTATAATGTCTGAATCCGAGAAAGTGGTGAAGTACAACAAGGTGAACGTACATCAAAGCATACAGGATGTCTAGTATGGCGTAAGTTAACATGAAAATTAACTTTGCTGAGCATTGATGGCGAATCAATTACACCATTGACAACCTTATGCAAAAATACAAAATCATGAATCGTTCGCCTTTCAGACAAGAGTGTAAGCGAAAATGACCTAAGTATGTATTCATAGTCATAATAACAGCGCCTTTCAAAGTACCTATCGTAAACAATACGAATCAATCTTTTTTGAACATTTTCGATGGTCAAGGCCTGTGCCCTAGATATTGAGTTCCATATTACCGAGGCAAATTCCAAACGTGACCTAACTAAAGATTTGTAAAGATGTAACAAACAATGAGGCCTCCTGAAATTCTTCGACAAACGTGATATGATTCCCAGAACTCTCATAGAACTTCCTACCACAAAAGATACATGATTTCTAAAAGACAAGGCACTATCTACGTACACGCCAAGATCCTTCACACACAGTACACGTTCAATTGGCATGATATCAAGATGATAAGTAAAACTGAAAGGCACATGGCGTCGGCACAAGGATAGGACCTTTGTTTTTGCAGGATTAAGCAATAATAGATTTTGTTCACACCACTGAAAAATGAGGGACACATCACGCTGTAGAATCTCGCAGTCCACAGGAGAGTGAATCATTCTAAACAACTTGATATCATCAGCAAAAAGTAACAACTGGGAACTCTGGACACAAGATACTATATCATTTATAAATATTAAAAACAAGAGAGGGCCCAGGATTGACCCCTGTGGAACACCTGACGTGTAAAAGTAACTATGGGAATAACTATCAACAACGCGAACAGAGTTCGAGCGGAGTGACAGGTAACTCTGGAACCACAGACATAACTCTGGGGATAGACCATATAAAAATAATTTATGCAAGAGTAATTTGTGACTGACCTTATCAAAAGCTTTAGTCATATCAAAGTATATTGTGTCTACCTGCCCCCTATTTGTAACAAATGGAGCGCAAAAATCAAGAAAAGTACACAAATTAGTCTGGACAGACCTACCACTCAGGAACCCATGCTGCAAAGGTGTTAATTTTTGACGGAAATAAAAGAGCATCCGGGTATGTACAACAATCTCGAAAACCTTAGAAAACCCACAGAGCAGAGAAACAGGACGATAATTCGTAACAACCGAGGCATCACCACTCTTTAAAATCGGCTTTAAAAAGACAAAAGAGAAGGAATGGGAACATTTCGACAGCAGAAAGGTCAATGCGTTTCAGGAAAAAAAATTCCGAATTAAGAGTAAAGAAAACGAAAACTTAAATCAATGTAAAGAATTAAAAAAAATGTAAGTTAGTGTAAAGAAAAAGAAAAGCGGAATCAAGGATTAGCAGAAAATAAAAAAGAGGCGTTATTAAGTGTTGCTAGTCCAGGCGGTGCGAATGTTATAATATTTTCTTTGTGTGTTTTTCGTGTTCAGCTGGCCCCATTCATAAGCAATGAGCCAACTTGCACAGCTTGTGCCCGTGACATTGACTTGTCTTTCTTTGACTTACTGTGGATGCAATATTAAATCACTGGTTTTAGCCAGTTGAAGGATTGTAGACAAACACGACCGGCAAAGCAAATTACTGGTTCTTCTTGAATGACGCTAGGAGATTCCGGGAATCTCTTTGGTTGAATCACTGCCCGGGACTGCCGATAAGCGTTTCTTAGATTAACGTGTTTTCGATGTTTTAGCAATTATAAACGTTACACTTAATTGATTCGAATAACTTTATTATTAAAATATAGGTAACAGAAGGGTTCTTAACCGTTTGCTTATCCATGTACCCAATTAGGTTAAATGTTCACTTGTGACTTGGAACAAACAGTCAGCGAAGCCCCGAAAGGCTCTTCGTGCGTCGGAAATCTTTTGCAAAAACAAAAGTTTTTTTTTCTTACATTTGATACCTAAGAAATTGTAGTTCCGTTAAACACTATCCGCTCATAAAAGCAATCAAATTTGGCTCTGTAAGGTGTAATATGTATTTACTATGTTCTATTTTTCTCACTAAACGGAAAGTGTAATTTAGTTATTATTCACCCCAACAATAATTTGCAGCACTGGAGACTACAGGTATCCTTTCAACGGTTAAATGCAATTTTTGCGCTCAACCATTATTTTGTAAGTCGTTTACTTTCAACCTTTAAATGTTCATTTAACTTTTGCTTCTATGTTTTTCAAATAAAAGTTGGCTATAAATTATATTCTAAATTCCCTTATTCGTTGTTTTACATTAATAACAGTGTGTCAAAAAAGAACAAAAAACAATATTTTTGGACGGAAATAAGATGGTGATCGAAACGTTATTTAATATCTTGTTCCGGAGTCAAACCAAAAACTTTGCTTTTTTTTTGGTTTAAAGAAAATGTTTAGTTACTTCAGTATTTGCTCCACACAACGAGGAAGGTGACAGCCGTCGGTAGGTGGCAGACGTCAGAGGAAACAGAATATGCTCTCAAAGCGCATTTCAAAAAGAAAAAAAAAACTGACGCTGACGCTCAGATAAAGGTGCGAAGAAAGGACGAAAAAACAGACACGTACGACACGGACAGGGGCATTTCTTTTTTCTCTTTTCCTCTTGTCTCTGTTTTTGTCCTGTTTGTTCGCGCCTTTTAACCTTTCTATCGATATGAACCAACTAGACCCAAACGAAGTTTTATTAGCTTGATTCGACAAGCGAGCTAGGCCGACTTGACATGGCATGCTTGCTGGAAGTGCTGAATAAGGTGCGACACCTTCGAAGAAGCACGAATGTATTTACATCTAGGGAAAACAAATGAAACACCAACCGGAACTGTAAACGTGAGCACATGTGGCTGTTGAGTACCAGCCACACATGTCAGTGTGGAGCAGGCGTTCTCGGCGCTGAAATTTACTTGATTTGAACGAAGGTATTCCATTTCACCGAGTACGCTTAATGACGTGCTCCTTCGGAGATTCTCCACCGCTCCTTGAGTCATTTTTCCTCGCGATATTTTTCCCCCGCATTCTTCAATTTAACATTTTGTAATAACTGATCATTTGCTAAAGCATTTTGGCGATCTACGTTATATATATATAAAAAAAACGTTTCTTTTCTTAATTTTGATTATGATTCTCTTTTTTCTTGCACCAGAACACCAACTGTTAGGAACCGTTACTAACTATTATTTCTTCGTGCCTGAGCTCAACTGGAACAGAAAGTTTTCCTATAAAATAAAATTGAAATCAGAAAAAAAAAAGACGTACATAACCGAGGGTTCTAGACACTTCATAATGCATGTAGTAATTGCGTGACCTTTCTGAATGCCTTTAATCACTGTCTTCTAAATTCACAACACATTCTTTTGCATTCACCTCCTAAATTCACAACAGATCATTTGCAGTTTTTTTTTCCAGAAATGTTCTTACCTTAGTATTTGTGGAAATGTTAACGAACACTATTTACTTAATGATATTGTAGTGAGTGCGCAGGCGAGCTGGTGGAAATTAACCATTCTGATGTTAGCCTGAGACTGAGGCAGGAAAAGAGGAAGTTTCAAAGTTCCTGCCTCAGTCTCAGGCTAACATCAGAATGACTATTTACTTAGTGCATCAGTGGTTCTTCTTGCTGAATACTTACGTCAAACATACCTCCTATATTTCAGTCTTTCCTGCTGCAATACTTCAGCCGCCATATTTTCAAGACGGTGTGCCTTCGTGAGTGGTTTTAAAAATTCAATCGAGTGTGCTCTCAAAATGATTTCCTACAATACGAAAACGTGTCGGCCACTGCACCAGCAGTGTGGTAAATGTAATTAAAACTGAAAAGACAACTATACGAGATTGGTAAAACAAATATTGATGTTGACGCTTTTAAGGGTGGCGGCGTTCTTTGGCCTTCGTTTTCCTCGCAACTTGAGTGTGTAGTGCGCATTGTAGTGCAATGGGTACATAATACGCAGAGCACCGCACACAGTAGCATAAATCCAAAATAACCAAAAAATGCATAAAAACAATTTGAGCGTATATATGTAAGGTATCCGAAATTAGTATGGAAGGAAACTAAATCTTAATTAATTTATACTTCATTTGTCGTCGTATATCCCTCGAATCACAACATACTTGGGCCAATGTTTCTCCAGTTTCTCCATTCTCTTTGAGAAGTGACTTTCTTCTAGGTTCCCCAAAAATACTTGACAGCTTCGATGGCCTCTTTCATTTGGCCCAATATTTTCACCAGTCAGAAATGTTATAAATCTCGGAGCCAGGTGTAAGTACGAGGAAGCCAATTTAAGCAAGTGCGGTGGATACGGAAGAATTTTGAACTTCAG
Source organism: Ixodes scapularis (assembly GCF_016920785.2). Lineage (NCBI taxonomy): Eukaryota > Metazoa > Arthropoda > Arachnida > Ixodida > Ixodidae > Ixodes > Ixodes scapularis. Next base: position 108,462,421 of record NW_024609846.1, read on the forward strand.
TTCCGTCAATCCTTGCTCATCCAGCGAAATTGCTAAATCCAGCTAATTTGCCCCAGATTAAGGAGATGCGACACCCACATTGCATAAAGGCAACTTTTATCTTAGTATCTAAACTATAAATAGGGTTCCGTGTGTTCGGTATTTAATTTTCTTGAAATTAGTTTTTTTTTTTTTATCGGTGTTTATATTCTGACGTTCCTGCATGTTCACCCCGCCTACGGGTCAAGTACTGTACAAAACAGCCAAGAAACGAAACTAAAACATTTTTATTTATCGGAAGAGTCTAAACATGGAAGCGGTGCTGATTAGCTCCCTAGCTCGTGGATGCGGTCGTTCCTTTTCTGCTCGAGCACCTCGTTTTTCTCGTTCTTTCTTCATTTTTTTTATTCAACCAATAGCTTTCGGTTTTTGTAGTATTTATATACTTTACAAGAACAGGTCTCATAAAAACCTTCGGCGGTCTCGCCGGGAACGTACCGCTACAGTATCTCTCCTTTGAGTTGGTGTTTTTGGGTGTCTAATTTCAATGCCGGAGAGAAATCGATGTTTATCGGTCTTCTGTAGTAAAGCGACTTTTTAATTACCACAGAATATAGTATAATTTATACGTTAGTATAAATTATAATTTATGGTACAAATTATATAACGTTAGTATAAAGTATATATAATAACAATACTGTGCAGCTGTGTTCCAGGTATATGAGAAGAAAAGAAAAATTAAAAAGTAAGGTAGACGTTGCTCCCCGAAAAGCTGGCTTTTTTTTCCTTCAAAAGCAACTCAAATTTGGCCTTTTTCGGTTTTCACCGTTTCGGAGGAACCCGCCTCGGGGGTAAATATTGGTATTTATCGGTTTACGTCGAAAACACGGAAGAGTAAGTGAAAACTACTCGTTCATAAACGCTCCCTCACAGGTTTTATAATTTTACGCACTTATATTCGGCGAGTTCCTAGAACATTTTATAGATTTGGTTTACAATTTCTTGCGTGGTAGTCGTTTTTGAACGTCTTGAACGTGGTTCGTCACTTTTGTGCCTCCGCCCATTCTTGAATACCGAAACGCAAAAACTCAGGGTGGAAAATGAAGGACCTGGATTCCCAAGAGCAGAATCTAACCTCAATGTCATTTCCTCCCAAGATTTTTCTTTTAAACGAAATATATGACCGATCGGACTTCTTTTCTTAATCAATATTCGAAATCCAGAAATGTGGTCAACACAACGATAATATAATATCTCGAAAAAGCCGTTCTCGAGGCAATCATGGAAACAATTGAATTTAGTCTGAGACCAGCAAATATCCAGTTGAAGCTCTCAAGTTCCTGAAAATCAGCTAGCCGTGTCTGTATGGATAACCAAATTGTTTGAAAGATACGTCCCCTTATTTTTCCTGAGAGAAATATACTGTGGGTGAAAGAGCACTGAATAAGCAGAGACGAGAAGTGTGTTTTAAATCATGAAACGCTTAACGGAACCCCTAATCCCCAAATTTTTTTTTTGTCAATCCATCCACAGTGAATTTCTCGATAAATTTGGTGGGGAAACTAAATTGCTGTGTTTAAGACTGATCACGTGACCTCCTGTCACGTGACCAGATGTCGCGTGATCTGTACGCCAATTAAGTTTTCCCGCCAATGTCCGCAGGGATATTGATGTCACGTGACCTGACGTCAGGTGACGTATACACCAACTCACTTCCCCCTCTAAATTTGGCTGGGAAATTGATGTCACGTGACCTAAACACCTACAGTTTCCCCGCTAAATCTAGCAAGGAAGTTCATGCCAAGTGACCTGACCACATGTGACACATCATCACAATTTTCCTACTAAATTTAGCAAAGAAATTTACGTCACATGCCCTTCACACCAGTTTGATTTTCTTGTTAAATTTAGCGGGGAAATTGACACCACATGACCTAAACACCCTATCCGCCCCCTCGAAAGTACTTGGAATATTGATAAAAACCAAGGCTCTTCACTCCACGAAACTATGGTTTAATGTCTGCTAAATGGCTTTAAACTATTGTGTCTTAAATTCTGCACTTTTAGCATAATTTTGTGGAAACAAAATTCAGGAAGAGATGTGGTAGCGCTCAGTGACTTGTGTTAAGTGAGACTTTTGCTTTACATTATGAATGCTAGCACGATTCGACGAATATGGCCCGATTAAAATCTATTTTCAAGGATGCCCGATATAAACTGCGAAAGATAATACTTTCATTAAGGTGCTTACTCATGACACGCCAGCCACTTAAAAATAATTCATATTTTTTTCCCGACGCTTTAATAATTGAAACACAGACAATTCACTTGCGATGGGTATCCACGTCCCTCAAGGATCGGTAGCACGTGTAGGCACCCTGCCAGCACATTTTTTTTTTATAAAGAAGGGGTTCAAAAAGACACTAGATCTTTTAGGTTACTGCAAACTATATTTTGCCGGGGCAATCTTTTTTTCCGAGCTTACGTGACATCATAATCAGGTTATGGCTAGCTAGATTGAAGGAGTGTGCAAAACCTTTATGGAAGATCGAAGGCAGTGCGTCGGATAGTTTTCTGTCACCCTTCACTTGGTCGCCATTTGGCATTGAGTTGAATAACAGCCTTCAGAATCTTGCTATATTTGCTTGATACTCCTCAATATGTCACCCCGTGGCATATATTTTATGAACTTTACTTGGGATACTCAATATTATGCTTAATCTAGTCCAGGGTCTGACAAACGGCGGTTCGTGAGCCGCATGCGGCTTGTCGCAGGTCCAAATGCGGCTTGTCGCAGGTCCAAATGCGGCTCCCGGCTCCCTGGTAAACGGGGCCATCTTTCCCTCCTGTGTCCACAAGACGAGAGTTCTGGCATTAAAAAATTGCTCAATCTTGACAGCTTTGTACTGTCCGACGTACACGCAGGTGGACTGCTTTTTGACACAAAGATGTGTCCTGTGACTGTGTTTCGTTTATTTCTCTATAAATAATTTCAAACTGCAAACGCATAACCGGCATCAGGGGCAGTGGCTGACTGGCGAACCATGCACTCATTTTTGCTTAGTGGTTAAAGAAACGTTCTGACCCTTGTGTCATTTGTTGTATTCGAGAATTATACTTTCCCCTTGGGGAAATGGCTGTTCCTTCGGTATCGTTTATTATTAAAAGTAGCCCCTGTTTCCTATTTCCTTTCTGCGGCTCTCTGAACTTTTGTAATTTCGTCTGGAGTTCCAACTCCATGTCACACTGGCCACTCTTGATTTAGTCCATGCGTCTTGCGACGGATCTTCTTTGAATCATCGTGGGAAATGTATTTAATTTTATTGTTTCTGTCAGACGATACAGCAGTTGCGCGAGAGAGCACAGCGTGAGAGAGGAGTTCGTCCAGTGCGTGACAGCAGTTAAGATGAAAATGGACCATGGATCTTAGCTTAATTCTTTATAAACAGGGTGTTTAACCGGCTTGTCCCAAGGCTTAAAAAAAATTTGTCCCCGCAACGCATGTCGAACCAACGCAGTATTCTTTGCAGTCCTATGAAGCAAGTGAACATATATTTTGTGTTAAGTCAAACTGGCTAATTAACAAAAATTAATTACCTAACTGTTTTAGACATTAATTAGCGCGCTAACCATTTAGCACAAAAACTTTAGAGCGTTTTGAAGGACACCCCAGTGAGGAAGAGTATCTTTACTAAGGATTGCGTGATCAGGACCCGGTGACGAAGGCTGTAGGTAATCACCACTCGAAAATAGTGGACAGAACTTGACCAAGAGAAGTCCTCTATTCACACTCGAGGTATCTTCCGAGCTGCATAAGCAAAAGAACCTCTCGTGACCGACCCATCATCTCAACTTCCTTAACCATAGCCTCCTCTATACTTACAATGCATGGCAGTTCGAAGACGGAGCCATAGAATGCCCGGTAACAGATTTGGAGCTCGAGGATCTGGTAGCGCAGATAATTTCTCGGGGAACATAATCGTCAGCGAACAACTTTTGCCGCAGCGAGGACCCGAAACATGGGTTTCAAACCCGACGAGAAAAGAAGCGGTAGTGCGAGGAACCCGAGGAGCACGAGCGGATATCCCATCGCTCGGGAGAAGTGTGTTTCGCCGTCTCGCCCCACCGGGGCGCCTGTCACGTGGCTCTCCTCTCATCCATTGGCTGCCGCTCTACGTTCTCAATTTCGGCGGCAGCGTCTCGTGGCAATCTGCCAAGCTTTGTCAATATAGAGGAGGCTACACTTAACCATGGTGGAAGAAATATATTTAGGTGATGACCCTGGCCGCTCTTCACGCGGGGAGCGAGCGACCAGATCGTGTTCGGCGGTAGCCTCGAACCCGGAGTAGTTAGTTCCGCGCCGCCGCGGAGGGCGCTGAGCTATGAGCACCATGAGTATGAGGTTCCTCTTCGGCGACCACGGTGTCGGTGGCGTAGCGAGCTCGCTTTTTCGCGGTATGGTGGTGGTGTTCGGCCAGCGGCTGGCCTCGCGTTTTGCTTTGGTGCTCTGTCGATGACAGGTGCCACCATCGTGCGTGAAGATGAGCCTTAGCCCGAATAAGAAGTTATGCTATAAGAATAATAAAGACGTGCTTCGATCGCAACTGCGATTCGGGGTATTTCTTCCACCTTGTGCAGTTACTCAACCCTGAAGCCTCCGAAGTTCGGCAACTGCAGAGTAGTTGAAGGGGAGAGGTCATTACTTGCCGTCAAGCACGTAGCCGGTATCTGTGTTAGGGGGGGGGGGGGGGCGCACCGTGACAAAATGCAGTATGAGGGGCAGCGCGGAGAGGAGGTCCCAGCAAAATGAAAAAATTTCGGGGGGGATGGGACCGGTCCCCATGCTCCCCCCCCCCCCCCCCCCCCCCTGCCGTGGCTACGTTCCTGCTCGACGTGTCAGATCTCAGAGCCCTGATCAGAACGTACAACAGCCCGTTGTCTCCTCATTTCGTTGATTAAGTGAAGACCAAGCTTGAAAGTGTAATTTCTGCGAAAGACTGGGAATCGGAAGATGTCTGGACAGAAAATGCTGAGGGAACCAAGTCTGTGGACTGCATACTATATTATGTAACCGGGTTTATGAGTGTGAAAATGAAAAGTCTACAGGCTGCCCGGCATGCCGATCCGCTTTCAGCATCGTCAAGAACACTTCTGCTGAAGCAGCACTGACAAACGTGACGAACAAAGCCGGCCTTATGCACCCCAACAGGAACCTTTTCCAGCTACAGAAAAGAAAACGGAACAGTTATTCGTGGAAAATAAAACCCACTAGCCTCTCTGCAGGGGAACAATCGGCGGTGTTCTTGAGACATTCGCAATAACGTTTCCGTGCGCTGAACAGAAAGAAACAATTCCCCAGTTCCTCCATTACTACATCAGCATGCAAACGCGAAACACTGTAATTATATTACCATGAGCAGGAACAAACAAGCTCAAGAAAATAAGAAATCAGCAAAGCAGTGCTTGTTTTAGTTTAAGAGCGTGGGCGAGAAACACGGGATGTAGGAAATGGCGTAATTTGGTAGTATGCAGTGAGTTCAGCATTTTTTATGCATTTGATAGCAAAACATTTTCTCGGGTATTTTTTTACGAGTAAGACGGTGTTACACCATACTCTCAGTGCATAGATGAAAAGTGATCTATGTCCTGTAACCGCTACTACTGTTTGATTTTCAGTCACTCTGTCCTCATTTCAATCTCGATGTCATCATAAATAAAAATATTTTCTACTGACATGGTTTCTATTACCATAGTACCAGTCGACACCGCATGTACAAATCATTTGTAATGCCCTTCTACGGATGTAAAGAATTATTTAGGCCACATATGTAACAACATTAGAATCTATTCTTTTTCAATAAGAAGGCAGGAGCAGGGTGGTAAAAATCACCCGACCCTGATAAAGCCACGCAAAGTGCGTAAACAATTTAAGGAACTGTTACCAAGCATTGTCGGGCAAAATATGCGAGCACGGCCCAACTGTTTAACGAAATTATTTTAAATTACTCTAATTTAATAAAAAGTCAGCAGATTGTGTCCGGAAGCTTTATATTTATACCAGTATTTTGTCAAGCTGATTCATCATCGGAATGTTCTCGTTTAAAAACAGCAATCGCACGAGGGAAATGGCAATGAGTGCTAATGCGCCGACATAAATTCATCATTTCATCTCACAGTACACAGGGACAGAATAAAGAATACATAATTTCCTTCACAAACCCTCTATACAACAAGCCTTCCCAAGACCCTTTATAGTTGAGCGCCATCTATTCCCGTGAGAGTGAAGCACGCTCGGTGTGCTGAACATAATGTGGTCGCCGCATCGAACAGAGAGTCATCACCTTGTGGGGGCGCTCGCGCGCTCAAGCGGGAGGGGAGCGTGAAAGCACCGCATATCTCGCTATAAAAGTCAGGCCAACTCTGCCCAGCGGATGTCGCCGCTGGGAACCCGAAAGGTAATAAACGCTTGTCTTGTTGAACTGGATTTCCGGTGTCATACCTCCCTAGGGGCAGCAGCAAGGCCAAACTGCTGCAACATAAATGTATTTCTTCCCCCGTCGCCCTAACACAGGAATCTCGCGCTAGCCTGCACGAGCACCGTCAGTTCACACATACACCGGGGCACACGGGCAAAGAAAAAAGCGTAAGCCAACGAGCACGAGTGTGGGACTTATTCTTGTGTCCCTTCACGAGATAGCGCGGCTGATTCTCACAACCCGACTGTATCGTATCCACCAAGGTGGTCCTGAGGCGTCTATTTTTCCTTTAGCCTTCAAGGAAGCGCGCGAGATTTGAAAAACTTCACGTGTCTAAGAGCACTAATATTGCTGTTTGCTAGAGGTAACAGTCACCTAATATAGTTTTTAAATGTTGCGTGCCTCACTTTTTCTTCTTAAAACTACAAAAATTATATACACAAATGCTACTTTTATGTAAATCACACAAGGAGATCTTTCTCAACGCTCTCTACAACTTCGTATGGGAAGGTTTGCAAGCGAGTTATTACTTAAAAAGCTAGTTATTTCATTTGTATTAAGTAGCCAGTTTGGCATACTATAAAAATGGATTGACTTGCTCACTGGGACTGTGAAAAGCTCTGCATTTGTTAAATATGTGTAACGGCTTTATCCAAATAATTAAGACAAGTTAGCTGAAACATTGTATACAGTAAGCGCCGAAACAAAGACATTTAAAGAACAGTTCACATAAATCGCGTGTCCTGCATCTTTTTTTCATATAGTTTAACAATACGATGGGGACCTTACAACGTCACAACACCAATATGCTTTATGCCTTTGCCACGTACCGTGTACTGTAAAACTCTTTATCTTCGGGTCCCCTCCTTTTCGCCGATCTGTTAAAAAGGACATAAACGCGGCAACTAAATATTGCGAATTCCAGACGCTTGCGTTGAAACTGTTAAGGCCCAAAATTTTCGCGTGCCCTTAAATTTCGCAAATTTTCAATTTCGCGAAAATTAAGGGCTCGCGAACATTAAGGGTTTCACACTACTCTATTCGCGTGACAATAACCTTAAATTTGTAATACAAAACTTCTACGAAGCGGCACCTTCTCAAATGCCTGTTGGGAGCCACCGAGGCAGCGTCTTCGGGAGTAATTGTGAGAACGGTCTTCTTCTTATGTACTGTTAGAGCATTGGATTTCACACCATTCTTCGAAACACCGTGCCTGTGAAGGCCCCCTGGGACGTTCTTGAAGTCAGATAGTTACAAAAATATATTTACTTCAATGTCACATCCTAAAACTCTGCATGATGTCAATCTTTTAAAATAAAGTTTAAGTGCGTTTCCATATTGTGCCTAATGTCTTTTTTTTTGTATTCTTCAGATCAATCAACATGGGAGCTATTGGGATGTTTATAGGTCATGAAATTACACATGGGTTTGATAACGGTGGTAAGTTTTAATTATATTTGCATTAAAATTCATTGCGCGGTCTTTTCTGGTGTATAGTCCGCGGACTATACATGTTTAAAAGATGCTATTTTACCCGGTGCGTACTATCCAAAGGGACGAACTATACACTCTAAAAGAAGCCGTGCGTCTAGTTTCTTGCAGAACACTTGGAGAGGCCATCACCGCAACTTACGGAGGCAGCTCAGTGTATGACGATGCCGAAACATATGTTCAGACCAAAAAACTCATTGTGAGTTGTGACATTAAGCAATGCAAAACGTCAGGCTTGCATTGCTTAATGTCACAACTGAGACTTCGTTTCTTGGTGTCAAGATATGTTTTGGCATCGTCATTCGCCGAGCTGCCTCCGTAAGTCGGTGATTGGTTCTCCGAGTGTTGTGCGGGATAGTATAGGCGTACGGGCTTTTTTAGTGTATGCGCTACTCTTATTTCCCTCGACAAAAGAATATTATTACGATTCAAGGACTCCCATTCTACTAAGACTAGCGGCGCATCTGAAAATGAACTGCCACCTACCCCCCCCCCCCCCAAGTAAAAATGGGTTTTCCCTCTCCTTAAAAAAAGTTTTTCGGACGCCCGTGGTATAGTAATGGTGATTTATGTATGATAGAAGCTCCTTTGTGAACACTAATACAGCTAGCATATGTCACGATGTGCTATGTATGATCATTTTTACATTCTGGTTGGGCACCAAATGTGGACTATGTACGGTGTGTGGACCATCTAAGGAAAAGCTTTCTTTTCGGCTGAAATCGGCCTTTGCGGACGATTCAGCAGGGGAGGGCTATAGACCAAAAATACGGTAGTATAGTTCAGTTTGTTCCTTATCTCTAGCTCATACTCCGATAAGGCGAGTTTTGAAAACCTTTATACTAATAACGTTTGTACGAAAAAAATCTCATACACTTATTGACAGCTATCAAACAGGATTTACCTCAGCTAAGAAAGCCCCCCCCCCCCCCCCAAACAAGCCTTGTTCAAAAAAAGCGGAGGATATGAACAGTAGTTGTTTCAATTATTTGTATTGTTTTAATTTTTCGACCATAATTCTTGCCGGCATACGGGGTTATAAAAAATATCGCTCAAACAAAGAGAAATATTGCACCGTTTCGGCGAAGCGGCGTTCTGTTCAAGTAACGCAGGACAAGACGACTTTTGTTTGGGCTAGTTGGTTCTTACTAGACATGATTAAAATAGCGCAAACTTGACAAGGACAAAGAAGGCACATGTACAACAGGACTGGCGCTTACTTTCAACTAAGTTTATTTCATCATCAACCAAGCAATATATACTATCGCCAGCGAGCATAAAAACCCAAAACACACATAAAAAAAATTATACTTTAAGATTATATGCCTACCACGCGCCGTTCTTTAGATAAAACCATCAAGATCTTTAGATAAAACCATCAAGATCTTGATGGTTTTATCTAAAGATCTTGATAGTCGGGAGTGGCGCAGTCGGTCTAACGTATCGTCCTTCTTTGTCACGGATAGACGTCCTTCTTTGTCACAGCGTTCAGTCGACGATAGTCCACGCAGAACCGCAGGGTTCCGTCCTTCTTCTTTACAAGGACGACTGGGGACGCCCATGGACTTCTTGAGGGTTGAATGATGTCGTCGTCGAGCATTTCTTGGACTTGATCCTGAATCACCTTCCTTTACTTTAAAGAGACTCGATACGGCGACTGATGGACAGGGAGCGCGTCGTCGTCGGTAATAACGCTATGTTTCGCCATTGGTGTTTGGCGAATTTTCGACGACGTGGCAAAACAGTCACTGTATTCTGCGAGGAGATCAACCAGTTGCCGGCGCTTAGGAGCTGGGAGCTCGGGGTTGATGTCGATAGGCGGCGGCGGCGTGCTGTTCTGTTGTGACGACGAGGTTTATTCGGAGACTGCGGTGACCACGGCTGGCGCCTGAAACTCCTCAATGTGGCCCACAGTGGTTCCCTTCGTTAGGTGCTGCGGCTCCTCTCGGAAGTTTGTCACAAGAACAGTTGTACGTCCTTCTTGGAGATCCGTTACGCCTCGTTCAACGCCAATTCCTTTCTCAAGGAGCAGTTGGACGCTGCCTTCCAGAAGAGCTTCACCGTGCATGGCTGAGTCGGTTATGACGGTGACGAAAACACTTGACCGCGGCGGTAAGTTCACATGGTCGGCGATAACTCGGATCGTGGTTGACGTCGTGTTGGTCTCCACCGGCGGTAAAACAGGCTTTCGCAGCGTCAAGCGGTTTGCCCCAAGGTCGATGACGGCGCCATACTCGCAGAGAAAGTCCATTCCGAGGATAACGCCCCTCGAACAGTCTTGCAGAACGACGAACTTCACAGGGCTTGTCTCACCGTGGATCTCGACGCGAGCAGTGCATCTCCCGACTGGTGTGATGAGGTGCCCCCCGGCGGTTCGTATTCGTGGTCCATCCCACGGCGTGGTGACTTTTCGAAGGCGGCGGGAGAGTCTCCCACTCAAGGCCGAGTAGTCTGCTCCGGTGTCCACGAGTGCTGATGCGTCGTGGCCGTCAATGACGACGTTTAGGTTATTGGACACCGCTGCAGGGGCGTCGTTTCGGTCTCTGGTAGCGTTCGAGTGGGGGCCCTCCGACGTTCGTGGAGGATCTTGGCGTCGGTCGTCTTCGGCAACTCCACCTCCAGGGGTTGCCGCGCCTAGTTTCGCCGACGTGGAGCGAGGGACGACAGGCTTTCACGTCGGGGTCGGTGCATCTGCGAAGCTGGACGTCGTGGCGAAGGCGACCGGAACTCTCGACGGGACGCATGCTCGGGGGACTGAGGTCGTCGCAGGTACTCGTCGATTTCCCGAGGCCGTTCACCATAACGGGGTCGCGGGTCGTTCGGGTGGAACCCGCGCAGCCCGAGTCGACGGTATGGGCATCGCCGGTAGGTGTGGTCTGCTTCCCCGCAGTGGAAGCACAGAGGGCGTCGGTCGGGCGTTCGCCACACATCGGTCTTGCGGGGTGTACGGGGCTCCTGACTGGCGTACTGGAGCTGGTCTTCGGGGCGTCGGTCGTGCTGCGGCGCAGGAGAGTGACGTCGGGGCGGCGCAACGTAGGCTCGAGGAGGAGGCGGTGGCCGTCGGGCCACTGCGGCGTAAGTCAACGTGGGCTCCTCGGTGGCTGCCACGGCGACGGGAGCCTCTGGTTGGATGGCTCTCTGAACTTCGTCCCGCACAACCTCGGCGATGGAGAGCGTCCCTGGTCGCTTTGCAGCTGGCAGCAACCGGCGGATTTCCTCCCGGACGACCTCCCGGATGATTTCGCGGATGTCCGTACCAGGAGCGTTTTCGCCGCTAAGCAGAACGGTTGCAGTGACGCTTGGATGCCGCTGGTAGTGGGAAGCGCGCGCTTGGAGGGCGCGCTCGATGTTTGTTGCCTCGGTGACGAAGGCGTCGACGGTTGCCGGCGGGTTGCGGACGAGGCCTCCGAAAATGTCGTGTCTCACACCGCGCATGAGAATTCGTAGTTTCCTCTCTTCGGTAGACCGAGGGTCGGCGCGGACACTCAGGCGCAGAACGTCCTCTACGAAGCCGGTGACGCTCTCGTTGGGGCCCTGGGTTCTGGTTCGCAGTAGGTCCTCGGATCTCTCTCGGCGGTGGTGGTTGCTGAACGTAGCCTTGAGATCGGCCTTGAAAATGTCCCACGACGTTAAGGAGGACTCATGATTCTCGTACCAGTGCTTGGCGGTACCCTCAAGCGAAAAATAGACGTTGTGCAGGCGCTGCTCGTCGGTCCAGCAATTGTGGCGGGCAACGCGTTCATACTGGTCAATCCAGTCTTCAACGTCTTCGTATTGCTCGCCGTGGAATGGAGCAGCCGTGCGCGGTGCGACGGGCAAATAAATGACGGCTGGAGCGGCCGGGATCTCCGACTGGTTGGCCATCGTCGTCCTCCTGGTTTGCCTGGTTCTGGGTGGCAAGGGTCCTGATTCCGGGGGTAGGCCAAGGTTCCGGCGACTTAATCGGATCTCGGTCTGGTCTTCGTTGGGTTCTTGGGGGCTTGTGTTCGGACTTGCACTGCGGGAACTCGGAGGGGAGCGCTGCACGGGCATGCGGTTACCCCGCACCTCCACCAAAATATCACGGGTGGTGACCAAAGAAACAGGAAATAAACAGAAAGAAATAAACGTTTAATGTGGCGAACTTGTGCCAAAAAAAATGAAAGGGTACAAAGATAATAACAGAGCTTCGCGGGCGTCGAAGTCGGCGTAGCAGCACAGTCGAACGCTGGGGCGAAAACAGACTCCGGCGTGCCACGCGGAGCCGCTTTTGTACACGTGTTGGCTTCTGGAGCATTCGACATAGAAGGTTCGACGCGTAGAACAATCTAAACTCGAATCAGCTAGACGGTTCTCGAATTCACCAGAACATCACATTACAGTGTCAACCTAAATGCGTAGCCGCGGCCAGGCATCGAACCCTGGCCCTTCGCGTGGGAGGCAAGCGCGATAACCGTTAGGCTACGGCCGCACTGCCTACTAGGCGCGCGGCAATATCAGGACAAGACATCTTATTGCGATGCAGTTCAATGCAGCTTAACCCGCTACAAGTATTTATGGCGATAAGTCAAGGGTGGCAAGATCACATCTTTATCTCTATAAGCCCGCGTCACACATATGTTAAATTACTCCGAATGAGCCCCTGCATGTGTGTCAAACACGTTCGATGACTGCCTTGATTTAGTCAACTTCTTGAATCAAGATGGTCCAGACCAGTGATTTCCCTACACACCCCCTAGGGGAGGGGGGGGGGGGTCTTGCGCTACCCTTGTTTTTCAGAAGGCACCCCCCTAATTCGCAACAACTCCTTCGTTCTCAATGCCCCCTCCCTAACCCCCTACACTAGAAATTTAAACACCAACCCTAATTTCAATTTCTGGAGAAACCCGTGCTCCAGGCACGCCTGATTATAGTTGCCTTTACAGTGATAACCTTTTGATAGCACCTTTACAAAGTTCCAAAGCTATAGGCGGAAATTGATCACACCCAAAGTTTCTTAAAAAACGTTGTTCGACGCGGACGCGATCTTCATGAGGTTTTACTCCTCGACTACCTGCATCTTGACGGGCAATTCTTGCGGGAACAGCTTCAACGTTTTCCCCTCCTAGAAGGCACTCCTGAGTATCTGGTTCTCGACCAGCTCGGAAATTTCACTATCTCCGAGCATGTGCTTGTACATCTTGTCGTTGTCGATTTTTTTCTTTTTAACGCTTTCCGAGCGTTACGAGAGAAACACACACACACACTCGCAAAGTACGCACATAAGTTTGATACTTTAGCCCTCCGTTTGAGTAAACAGAAGCGGCCGAGAGATAGCCAAAAACATGTTTTTGAGGTAAAACTCATCGAAGCATTAGCGTTCCCCTAGATCCTTACCTCAGACCAACGTCACTAAAACACTAAGTTGGGGAACTCATCGTTGAAACCTTGGCCGCTGGCATCCACCGAGACCGAGCTAAATACCACAACAGCGCCGCTCCTAATCTTTTACTTTTCTGTGGTTACCTTGCGCTTTCAGAAAGCATCTGTTTGCGTAAAAACAATTTTTGTAGTAACTTTTATTAGAGTTAAGCGCAAAATGACGGGCACGTGATGTTTTCAAAAATCTTTTGTTCGCAAGTTTTTCCGGCACTATTAATATTGTTTTTATACAACCATGTATCCACGGTGATTTCAGGCAGCGCGTCACGACCTTGGCGCACCCTAACTTCGGTAGTAACTCGCGGCGCGCCCGCTTGGGAGACGGGGGTGGCACCCCTGAAACCACTTCCCCCGTATCTGTTTGGGCACCGAAATTGCCGATTAAACCAAACATAGAAGCCACAGCGGACGCTGTAGAAGGCGGTACTCCATGGAGTTCCTCGTGTTGCCGCTGCGGCAGAAATGACGGCGGTGTGATCCTCATTAGCTTGGTTCTCGAGTACGGATCGGTGCCACTTTCTCAGAGCGGGCTCTATGTTAGTTTCCCAACTGAGTGGTCCTAAAAACTGTGGCAAGCGGCATCGTTATACGCATTACTGGCACAAGTAGCGCCGCCAGCCCTCTGTAGTCGCAACCAAATTCGCGCGAATAAACGTCTTTGTCTCTCAGCAATCACCGCGCTCGGGTGTGTCCCTACGCGCCGTCTACATGGTGTCAGAAGACACAAAGAACCTGGCGAAGTAGGCCTAATCTCAAAAGGCCTAACGCTGAGCCTTCGCCGAACAGCCGCGCAACCCTGCTGCTGCAATGGCTACAGCAGCGATAGCGGCAAACGTGACATACCTGCTACCAGTCTCGATGACCCTGGATATGTCTCAAGATCTTTGGGTGGCAAGGAAACTTTGGCCGAGTGAGTACAAGCTCTACGCGACTACGACCGGGCTCGCAACGAAGCCAAAAGAAATTCATGCGGCGACGCTTTTGGTCCTAATCGGTAAAGAGGGACGGAGGATCTTCCGCACGTTCAATTTCGAAACGGAAGCGGATCGCGACGACATAGACAAGCTATTTGAAAGATTTGAGGAGCACTGCAAGCCCGTCGTTAACCTCGCGTACCACGACTTCGTTTTCGGCACGAGACACAAAAAGTCTGGAGAACGCTTCGATGAATGGCTGGCGGAACTGCGAGTACGGAACTGCGAGTACGGGCAGCTCGAAGAGAGGATGTTGAAGAGCGGCATCTTCCAAGGCATAAAGGACAAGCGGTTGCAAAGGCATCTGATCAACAAGAACCCAGATTTCCGCAAGCTCGGGAAAATTTGTCGCACGCGAGAGACGACCAAGCAGGTACAAGAGATACAGAAAACAACCGAAGTAGGCCGCGGAAACGCCGACAAGCACCAGGACGGCACTGAAGAGGGCAACTTCGTACAGATTAACAAGGCGTGAGCGAAGTGGGGTTACGCGTACCAGAAGAACTAAGCCTGCCCCACAGAAGGCAAGAAATGCAAGCTGTCCGGAAAGCTCAACCACTTCGCGAGCGTCTGCCGATCAAAGAAGCCTAACAAGAGAGGCGCCGGACAGATGAAGACTCGGAAAGTTGACAGCGTGGAATGCGAAGCAAGCTGCTTTCTCCGTGCTGTCTCGTCGAGCTACACGCAAAAAGGTGGAGTCCGGAAAGCCGAGATCAACATTGAAGGAAAGCCAGTGGTTTCGCAACTTGGATACACGAGCAAACAGTTCAGTGATTTCACTCAAGCAACTGAAGGCGATAGCACACAAGGAGTTGGAGCCAAGCAGCGCACTACTGAACACATTTTTCGGCCAGAAAAAAAAAGCAGCCGGAAAGGTGACTCTGCAAGTGTCCAGCAAACACGGAGCTGCTCGGGCACCGTTTTGCGCTGTGCGAGTGCCGGTGCAAGCAACCTTCAGTAGTGAACTGCCCCAAGAGATAGGGCTCATCACACTTGTGGCCACAGTGGCAGAAGAGGGCCAACTCTACAAAGCGGCACGACCGTTTGAAGAAACGTTCAAGGGTCTAGGTGAACTACGTGGGGTGGTGTACCACATGAAACTGTACAAAGGATCGCAAGGTGTAGTTAAGCCAGCCCGTAGCGTCGCACTGGCACACCGTGACAAGGTCAAGGCTGAACTCGACCAAATAGATGTAAATGAAATGATAACCCCCATCACCGAACTGACTGAATGGGCCAGCCAGATGGTAGTTGTGGTCAAGAAGAACAATATAAGAATATGCTTGGACTCATTTGACCTCAACAAAGCGCTCAGGAGGGAGCATTGCCACGTGCCGACGCTGGAGGACATCGTTAGAAACATCGAGAGTGCCAAGTACTTTTCTACATTAGACGCCACAGGATTTTGACATATTCAATTTGACAAGCCCTGCTCGTATTTGTCTACCATGAGCACGCATTACGGAAGATATAATATGCTCCGGATGCCATTCGAAATTGCCGCTGCCCCAGACGTCTTCTATAGAGCAATGCATCAGGTGCTCCAAGGTCTCAACGACGTCGAAGCGGTCATGGACGACATACTGGTGTGGAGTTTCACAAAAGAAGAGCACGACAGACGTCTATAAAGTGTCCTGCAACGGTGCCAAGAGGTGAACCTCAAGCTGAACCTGGCCAAGTGCCACTTCTTGAAAGCGGAGGTACGCTACCTCGGCTTTCTGCTAACCGACAAAAGACTCTCGATCGACTCGAAAAGAGCGGAGGACATACTTGCAGTTCAGATTCCAGGTATTTGCAGACATAAATAAAAACATATTCAAAGAAACTGAACACATTTCTGGGAATGGTGAACTTCGTTGCCAGGTTTATTCCGAACACGTCGGACATAAGTGCACCTCAACGAGACCTGCTAAAGAAGGACAACGCTTGGTTCTGGACCGACTCCCAACAAGAGATCTTTCAGCGTCTTCGAACAGCCCTATCACAGGCACTGGTTCTGCCACACTACGACAAGACGCAGCCCCTTGTGTTGCAGGTAGATGCTAGCCAACGAGGACTAGGAGCGGTCATCCTGCAGAAAGGACGCCCCCTGGCCTAATCTTCTTGCTCACTGACTGAAGTCAAGAGAGATGTGCAAAAATTTAAAAGGAGATTCTAGCCGTTTTGCATGACTGCTCACGGTTTCACGACTACGTCTTCGCTCAGCCGTCCATCCTGGTGCAAAGTGACCACCGCCCTCTCGACACGATGATCAGGAGACTGCTTCACCAGCGTCCGCTACGTCTGCAAAGAATGCGCCTCATTCTCCAGAAATATTCACTTAAGATAAATACAAGCTGGGAAACGAGATGCTCATCACAGACGCCCTGTATCGGTTTCCATTGAAAGGGAAGGTACCAGAGGAAGAACACTTCCAAGTGAACGTAATTCAAGAGCTTTCAGTTTCTGCAGAAAGACTTCCACAGATCAAGCGGGCAACGAACCAAGATGAGGATCTCCGCATCCTGAGGGAGTATGCAAGCACGAAGTGGCCAGAGGAAAAAACGTAATCTCTGAACAAATCCGAGCCTACTGGCCGTACCTTGATGAGGTCTATTTGGAAGGCGACCTCCTCTTCCGATTAAACAGACTGATCATTCCCTGCACTATGAGGAACGAAGATTTTCCTCCTGCATGCAGCCCATGGGAGTACAAAACAGATGAAACAATGTGCCAGAGACGTCATGTTTTGATCTGGAATATCAGCGGACGCCCACGAGAAAGTGGAAAGATGTGCGCTTTGCAGACAACACAAGCCCAGGAAACAATGGCTGCTGCTGATGAGCCATGATGTCCCAGAAGTGCCCTGGCAGACAGTTGACGTGGACCTTTTCCACCAAGCAGAAGAAGGGTATGTGATCATCGTGGTCTTTTATTCGTTTTATTTCGAACTTCGACACTTGAAACGCAGAACGGCAATTGTTATCAGAAAGTGCTGCGAAGAGGTCTTCGTTATGCATGGTCTTCCCAACAAGCTGATCAGTGACAAAGGGCCACAGTTTAACAGACACAAGTTTGCTGAATTCATGGAGCGGTGTGACATCATCCACGCGACATCAAGTCCACGTTACCCCCGTTCCAACGCAATGGTTGAGCTAGCCGTCCAAGAGGCAAAGAAGCTACTGAGCACGACTCCCTACGACACGGCAGAACTCTACAGCGCCCTGTTGGAATGGACTAACATGCGAAGAGACAGGCTCCAGCAATCCCCAGTCCAGCGTCTGATGGGAAGAAGGACAAGGACATTGCTGCCTACGCACCGCAAGCTTTTAGAGCCTGAGTCAGTGCCGCCCCAGCAGGTGACTGCAAGACTTAAGGAGATGCGCCAGGGCAAACAGACCTACTACAAGAAACGTACAAGAACTCTTGGGCGTCGGCACCCTGGGTCGACGGTCTTCGTGTTCGACTGTTGGACCTCTCACTGGTCGCCAGCGGTCATAGTCACAGACGACCGTGCACCCTGATCCTACATAGTGGCGAACAAAGATGGACAACAGCCTCGTCGCAACTGAGAGCATATCCGCTCCCACATCCCTACAACGACGACGCCACAGCCTTCGGGATTCCAACCGGTGGAACTACGGAGAAGCTCACAGCAGCTCCGCAAATAGTGTCGCTACATAAAGTGTGACTGAGCAAAGCCTTAGATCCAGACTCGTTTGCTTTTATTAAAGAAAGGGAGATGTGGGCAGCGGCATCATTATACGCATAACCGCTGCAAGCAGCGCCGCCAGCCCGCTGTTGTCGCAACCTAAAGCGCTTGAATAAACGTCTTTGTCTCTCAGCAATCACCGCTTTCGGGTGTGTCCCGACGTGCGATATACAGTAACGTTGCCTCAAAATCACTTCCCTCACATTCCGCCCGTTGACAAGCATTGCAAAAGAGTCAAAACGCTCACTTGGTCTTCACAAATCGCCGTCTTCTTCCAAATGGTAAATACCATACGCTATGGTCACCGTGACTACAAGAGGAAGCGACTGCTGGATAGAGGCACACGAGAACGCAGTCGGTAGCTAGCAACAGCCGACGCCATGTTCTCAATGTCTTCTAATAATGTACACGCGAAAACGCTAGTTTGGGTCTCCCATCTATGCTTCCACACAGACCACGCGTGCCCAATATAGAAGAAAAGATATGGTCTTCTGTAGTGGGTACGCCTATTGGGTACGGTTTTCCTGTATCCTTTCCACCGAAACGTCATCCCTGCTAAATCCACATAGTAAGCTTAGCGTGAGCAAGCATCACGACCAATGCGTCTTGCAGCCTCTGAAAATGAACGCAACACTAGCACGCGATGATGCAAAGGCAGGCGCATCTGCCGCTTTGCAGCGATGCTCGTCTGGCCAGCCCCTAGCGGCGTGCTTGCCGCTTGGGGCTGACCAGTCGAGCTCGTCCTGCTATCAGTTTCTACCTCAGCACCTGCGCGTTCGGTTTCGGCGAGAATTGCCGCGTTGATTGCCGGAGACCGTGTTCGGAAGCTTACGTCGGCCATTGCTCGCTTCAGAAGCTGCTTTCGCGTATATGTTTATTCAGGAGAGGTTTCGCTGCCATGTTGAAGGTGACTATAGCAGACAGACATTATTGTGTGGTAAGGAAGTGAAGTGAGCAGAGTTCAGGTACGTGTTTGGGCTCTTTGGCCAAATATTTTTTTAATACGGCAAACGCTAACAAGGAAAGTTCGAAATTATGATGATTAAGATATCTTCATGTTTCCTGCCTGTAATTTTTTAACGAGCTGTAGAGGAAAGAAACGTACTTTTAGCTCGCAATTAAGTCTAAGCTGTTTTTATTACGGCATTGTTTGGCTAAGCTACAAATCAGATAAAATTTTAATGCTTACCTTTATGCTCTGTCTACTTCTGCCATCAGGAAGTCAATTTGATGGCGATGGAGAGCTGCGAAACTGGTGGACCGAGAGCTCAAAAAAAGAATTTGTAAAGAGAGCTCAATGCTTTATAGACCAGTACAGCAACGTTACCGTAGAAGAAGTGAACTTGCAGGTAAGTGACGTCCTAACATACGTGATCATTAAACAAAATAATCATGGATTTTTTCTTGAACAACCGAAGTAGCACATATCAGCTGGTTGTGGTAGGGGCAGTGCTGGTCTGCCGCCACGGTCCTACTGTACGGTGACCGGCAACTCCCCAGAAGACGAAAATGGTCGGTACGTCATCGGCGGCGCCCAGCCACGTTTATTCTGTTTGCGGCGATGTTCCCAGTGACTACGTGGGCATGTTATCAACGCCAGTTAACAATTAGGTAACGAAGATTTTAAAATGAACCTAGTCCATTATGGAAGCAATTGAGCCGGGAAGGTGATTCCATTTTTGAAATGTACGAGGAAGAAAGGATGAATGAAATGTAATTTGTCTTAACGCTGGGGATGCCAAACTTCTGTTGATGAGCAAGACGAGAGGAAACTTTAATTGGGCGTACAATTAATTTTTTCCGTAGTATAGAATTATAAAAGTACACTTTGTGCAATGAGGAGTGGAGTGAAAGTTTCCGACGTAGAATAAAGGAAGGGAGCGATAAGGTTTGATCTATTTATGGCACTACTTGTGTAGTGATAATTAGTGACTATGAAACGAGCAGATCTGTTTTGGATGGCTTTCGATGCATCAATGAGGAAGGCATAACAGGGATCTCAGATAGATGCTGCATATTCTTGTTTGGGTCGAATTGGGGTTTTCTGCAAAATTAACTTGAAAGGTACAGGCGTTAGCGAAAAATTACACCTAATATAACCTAACATGGTATTAGCGTTGTATCTGATGTACTGAATATTAGCTTTCCAAGAGAAGTTGTAAGTTTAGTGCATGTATAAATATCTGTACAATGTAACAGCTTCTACGTTCGCTGTATTAGGAAGGTAACTAAAATTTTCGTAGGACTAGCTATACGCACATAAATTTACAATTGTTAGAATTATGGCCCATAAAACATGTCACGCCACTGGACAATATTGTTAATATAAGACTAGTGCACATAGCCGTCACTATGGTCAATTATTTTTCAATAAATCAAACAGTCATCAGAGAGTAAACAGATAGGTGGGGGGTGTAAAGTGGACGATTCTTAACATAAATTAAGAATGACTATGGTCCCAAGACAGATCGCTGCAGAACACCGGAACCAACGGTAGCGAGAGAAGGGCTCGAATGATTGATAGTTACGAATTCGGAGCTGTTGGTTAAGGAAGATTGAATTCATGTAAGATTGCTAAAGTCTATGTTAAAGGAGGAAAAACGGTCTGATTGAGATACCTAGCCATTCTCCCTCATGAGTGCGACCACTCACGATCACTCACGCTCACCGTCAGAGTTAAGGTGATCAAGGGGAGGCCTCGAGTCTCGGAAAATTGCAAGTGGGATTGCGAGTTTGATAGTGAGTTACGTGAACTGATGAATGTGAGTGTGACTGTAAGTCCTGAGAAGTCCTGAGCGTGAGTCTGACCGTGAGTGTGATCGTGAGTTTTAAGAACTCATGAGTGTGTGTGTAAGTTCTGCGAACGAATGAGCGTGAGTTTGATAGTGAGTGTGATCGTGAGTTCAGAAAACTCTTGAGTGTTAATTTGAGTCCCGAGAACTCATGAGCTTGAGTTTGAGTTCTGAAAACTGTTGAGCGTGAGCGTGAGTTCTGAGGACCCATGAGGGTGAGTTTTGAGATCTCTTGAGTGTGATTGTAAGCTTCGAGGCTCATGAGCATGGGCCTGAATCAAGATGTGGGGCTTAGGATGGATTTGAGTTCGGTGATAGCATTAGTCTGCGTGATGACGTGAGTCTGATGACCATGGCCATCATGAGTCACCATGAGATCTGGCATTATTTTGGCTGGGTTGGTCACGTGAGCTCCCGGGCAATTTTAGCGGGCGAGGAGACTCTCGCTTCACAACTGCTGCGCGGGGATCAGGGTTGGTTTGGGCGGCGCTCGCCTGCTCCTCGGTCATGTAAACGCGCTGGGTCCTGTGGAGGGCGGAGGAGTAGGAGGGGGGTGCTTGTTCTGGCAGCCTCCTCCTTCCCAGCGCCCTCCGTAGTGTCTGAACCAGCTGTGGAGGGTAAACAAAACAGAAGGCGGGGTTCGCTTTCGTCTCTCCTCGGCGTTCGCTCTTCGATTCACGGCAGACGGCGAAACGCCAACGGACTGATGGCGCCTCGAAGCGGCGCGGTAACGTCGGAGTTGAAGAAGCGCTCCAAACGGTTAGCGCTCCTCTCTCTGTGGTATTGAAAGGATCGTGTGGATTTCGGCTCCCGTTGCCAAGTTGGTGCCAATGGCCATAGCAATTTATGATTGCGTCAACTACAACTTTCACATAGCTGCGATAAAATTGAGTTACTTACATGATCTTTATCAGCACTCAGACACACAAACCGTTTTATCTTTCCGCGCACCTCACTGTACCTTTCGCAAATGAGTCATCACTCAGAAAGTGCAAAAAAGGCGGCGTCATGATTGATCAAAGCTTCGAATGAGATCTTTCACATTGTGCGATATCATGCTTTTGTGTGTCGTTCGTGGCAAGGTGGCGCGAGTGCACGATAGCCAGCCGGCGCCACAGAGTGCTGCATTCAGCGCCACAAGCGGAGCTGTCTCTGTTCTCTGTTAATGGGGAGGACAATCTGCCCGTCGGGCCCTGGCGAGCGGCGCCGACCCTAATTTCGACAGTCCACGTGTGCACGTACGCGCCATGTCCCTGGTTCTTTTATGCGTTTTTTTTTCACACCGTCGGAGCCCTGAAAGGCCGAAGTGTTTAAAGCATATTCTAGAGTTGGCATTTGGACACCAGTTTAAGGTGTCTTTACCACTTGTGGGGTCATCTATAATAATCGCCTCCCGATCGGTCTGTGGTTCGCTCCTTTCCCGGGAAGTGACACAACACAACAAGAAGGTAGCGAATGGAATGGTTGCCCGTTTTCGAGAGGCGGCAGTCCGGACCCGCCGACCCTAGTTGTCGCCTGTCGTTCATAGCTTGCAGTCGGAGTCCGTGTCCACGCCTGCGGATCGTGCTTCCCACGCCAGCGCTGTGTAGGCTAGGGTTTCCGGGCTGTCTTAGCCCAAAACTCGCTGCAGAACCACTCGTGGATCGTCATGGCCGAGGCCGGTATGGCCAGGGCTCGCCGTTTCCGCCAATCTTGATCGAAATCTCGCTGGTGGAATGATCCGGGGATCACCATGGGTCAGACCAGCCAGAATGGCTCTATCGTTCTTGCCCGGCCCCAGCCCTAGTGTAGCACGCTCTTCCTCTTTCCTCGCCGGCTGTCCTCCACTTGCGCCTCGCTCAACCGTCTTCTTCTTCTCCGGACACCCCCACGACACTAGAATAAAATGTGTATAATTAGAACCAAACTCTTCATGCTGTACACAAGCCTGGTGTAAAAGGGCGCCAGGCAACATAGTGTACGTGTGCGAAGAATATTTTCGATTCGCATGAGCTTTTTCCGAACAAATATTTTGCATCCTGTTTTCTGCACGGCGTCACATTTGTTACTGTACTCAGGATGAGATTTGGTAGCCGAAACAAACGAAGATTTGTTCTATGAAAATCCACTATTTGAAAACTCGCAGGTTTTGGTTGCGACCGCGCATGCCGAACGGCGCGCGCGGTCGCGACTAAATGCACGCTTGCAGCTACGAGTGCCACAACGGGCCGACGGGCCTCACGCTTGAAGAACTCATCACCTGATTCTCGACAACACAGCGACAAAACAGTCGGACTGATTTTGTCTACTATATTTCTTTACGT
The DNA here is from genome assembly GCF_016920785.2 of Ixodes scapularis. Classification (NCBI taxonomy): domain Eukaryota; kingdom Metazoa; phylum Arthropoda; class Arachnida; order Ixodida; family Ixodidae; genus Ixodes; species Ixodes scapularis. The sequence continues at coordinate 108,485,527 of NW_024609846.1, forward strand.
GGTTGTCACAGAGACTCGTAAAACAACTTGAATAATTATGATATTTTGCCGAGTAGTTCGCAAAACGAGTTTGTTAGACCACTTTCCAAACCTGCACATCTATCTTTGTTCACCTCAAGAATTAATGTAAAATTCACTTACTTGATGCGTCGCACTGCAGTAATCCATTTTGTCGTCGTGTCGCTTCCCAAGATCTTAAAGGGAAGCGCTAAAGTTTGGCGCTTGGGTCACCTTCGCGACAGTGGCAGCCTTTCACGCAGCAGTAGCGACTTTCATTTTGGGGGTAAACTCTAGGAGCAGACGAGATGTCACAGGAACCCGGCGAGGTCACAGAGACGTGAAGTTGAGATTACTTTTACGAAGAACTTTTCCAAAAAGGCTCACACCTATCCGAAATGCCACGTTCACACGAGGTTTCTATATAAATGCGCTCGCCTGCAGTCCCCTACCCGTGCCACCATGGCCTACCCAATTTGTTTTATTTTGCAGCCGCTAGATGGTGCGAAGTGTAGTGCCAAACTGCATTGCTGGTTGCCTATGGGCACATCTATAAGCTTGTTTCAGTATGACTTAGCAAACTGTGGGAGCTACGTCTCAGTGGGCCGATTAGAGCGTCACATAGAGACAGGTGGCATCTAGAATGAACCCCTGTGAGACGCTGTCACTTCTCTCACTCCAATGAATTTATTAACTCATCGGGATTCGTAGAATTCGTTGTGTGCCGTGTGCCTGCTTACACTGAGAAGTAGGTGACGCTGGCGCCGGAACGTCGTGGCGCCTGCCCCACGGGCCACGGGCCACGGCCGAGTTGCCCGCGCGCCGGCTGGACGGGACTGTGACGCGACAATTGCCCGGGCTTCTCGGGCTTCGTGCATGACGCTGTGCTCCTTTTGCCCGTTATTTATTCATGCTGCATTTTTACGTTATTACGGTTGAATGCATAGGTACTAAAAGCTAGTAAAGAATTTCTTGTGAAACAAAAAGGATATATTCGATAACCGACATTTTACAATTCAATTCTGAAACACTTCTTATCGCTTGAACGCAGTAGCACACCATGACACATAGCGCGATGAGTCAGGTCCGTAATAAAATTTTACAATGGTGTAGCAGAGGGCAAGTTTGATCATTGGGTCGATGAAGTGTGCTACTGCGTTCAATGAATACTTGTTAACCGAGCGACAGAGAATCTGTCTCAATATGATGGTCACAAAAACGCCTCGGGTTTGATAATTGTGTAACATAAATTATAATATATTTGTGAATGTGCGACTAAATAACTAGAAAGACCGTTTGTCATAATTTTTGCGAATTATAAAAAAAAAGAATACCACTCAACTTCAACTTCCCGAATGTGCTGCTAATTTTCGGGAACTGAATGCGCGAAATTATGATAAATATTGTAGTTGAAAACACTGCCCGGTTCAATTTTGATAAGGAGGGACACTGTGCCCGTGTGAGGTGTTGCGGTCGCAAAGCTGTGACATTTCATGTCGCGCAAACACCCACACTTAAAAGAACCATGAAGAGACCTTCAATATTTTATTTTATAATAGGAATAGGCTTCAGGCAATGTTGACAATGTCACAACCTGCACTGACGCTTGTGTGCCGAAGAAATCACTTATATAGACCCCGCTAGTATTCCTACCTGTAGCGACACCTCGAAAAAGCGGGAAGACCGATTTTCCGTGACGTTCAAGCGTAACATCAGAGTAGTCTCGTAAAGGCTGGTTCACACATCTGCGTTCCAAGCTACAGGAACGTTAAAAACGACACGAACGGGATGACAGCGGGACAACCATGACTAATGATTGCTCGATAAAGCTGCTCATTGCGCTATCTGTCACGCTCTGTAATGCGAACAGAATCGTCCCGGTGCAATGTCGTTCGTGCTGTCTCTCCCTATTGAAAAGACCAGTTTAAACTGGTAACCAGTTCAAACTGGTACCAGGTTCAAACTTGGATATTGCTCCAGTTTGACCAGTTTGAACTGGTCATGGTGGTTGAACTGGTCATACTGGTTGAACTGGTCATGGTGGTTTAACTGGTAACCAGTGGCTTATTGCCACTGGTTAAATTGGTTGAACTGGACAAACAAACTGTGCATACTGGTCTTACTGTGAAACTGTGCATACAGGTCTGACTGAAAATGTGTATACTGGTAATACTGTACCACTGCGTATACTGGTTCACTCCAAGCAGTTAAACCAGTCAAACTGGTAATATTGACAACACAGGTCGTAAACGGATAAAATTCTCTTTTTTTCACAAAAAATACATATACTTCAGACCATAAAAATAAACATAAAAACGTGTTTACAATTTAAAAAAAATTGTCATGATATTATTCATTATAGTCCAAGCCGGTCGGCGAAATTTTCCACATCTTCTGGAGTGTCGGGGTCCCGGTGGTGGATAACATAGTACCTCAAGGCATCTGAAATAAGAATAAACACAAGAAATTAGAGCCATGGCAGATTTATTCGCACCCGTCTGTTCTAAAACGGTATGTATAACTAATGCCACGAATAAAAAATATGCACTATCACAAACAGCATGAGAGCTAATATGGAAGCGTGCGCCAACCGTACATGTGGTGCCAGTCTAGCGGCAATTAAGTATAAACCGCATGTAAGCGATTTGGCGAGCGACAAGAGAAGCGACGACGATCCGCTTCGCTGTCGCTCGGTCACTCGCGCGACGAGACATACCGCATGAAAGCGACGGCAGCAAGCGACCAAGGCGATGAGCGACGATTTCTAGAAATCCAAAAACCGAGCGACGCGACGACCGACCGTGGGAAATCTCCGTCGCTCGTCGCTGATTCTCGTCACTGTCACTGTCGTTCGCTTAATCGCTTAGATGCGGTTCAGCCTTTACGCAAAGCAACGCCCAGGAGCGAAAAGATCCTGGTGTTACCCCCTTCCTGCCTCCCCAGCCTGTCGTCCGCTAGGCAACTCACAACCGCTATGCTAGAATATCTCTGAAGCTGCATACACACTGGCGGTTGTATTACTAGCATAGCTGTTCCAAATCGGGTTGCTGAAACGTTCAGTTTCACATGCACCTGATTATGAAAATGAATCCAAATGGTCGGGCCTGCTTACCTGGCTCGCTGGCGCGGAGGCAGAGGCAGCCATTGCCAGCGCCGCAATGAGGACGGAGCGAATTCCAAACACGCCGTTCTGGGACGCAGCCATTTCGCCCGCGAGAGAGTGGAACTCCGGTGGAGGACGTCGTCAGCCACAAGAACCATCGGCAGAGGCAGCACTCAAGGCTCCTGGTAACTACCTTATACAAACACAGCTTGAAGACAACTTGTAACCTCCCCAAGCAGAACAGCGGCCCCAAACAACAAAGATCCAACCGGCCCAACGTGCGCCCAACTGTCGCGCCAAATCCGTTTTTTTTTTTTTTTTTTTTTTTGGTTGCCGGAGCTGTCGTTGACGCCGACTGGCGCTTCGAGCGGGCGCGAGGGCCGCGCTAATTGGACCGCGCGCTCCCTGTCCTGGCACGTGAGCACCTCTCCCCTTGCAAGGCACCCAGGGCACCGGCGCATTCCAGGGGCCTGACTCATACTGCCACATTTTCCCGCGCTTCTCCAACATCACGTTAGAGGCTCCCTGCCTCGGCCTCGGGCACTTGCGCTGGAGCCTGGGAGCGGCTTCTCGGTGCAAGCCAGGGTGGATAAAGGCCGTGGTAAAAAGCGGGAAAATTATAAAGTCCAAGTGGGAACGATTGAAGTCATGGCGTTTTTTCCATTTTTCGGACCTCGAGAAAAGGGTGCACGTTACAATCGAGGGCGCGTTATATTCGAGTAAACTTGTCCCATCACCCACATAAACCATGGTGCAGCAGTTATTAACGTTTTTATCTCAAGTTTTGTAGAATTTAAACTGGTTTATCCTATTTTTGGGAAGAAAATATTAAAAAAAAAACCTTTAAGAATATATCGAAGTATGTTGGCTCTTACTTTTTTTGGATTGATGAAGTGTTCTCTAGCTAAATAAATAAAGCTGACCTTTCGTGTGGGCATTAATATGCCATGAATTCAGTTGCAAATGAATTAATTGTTTGTAGTACCATGTCGCCCTGTGACAATCGCGAGATGGTAGAAGATATATGACAAATAAATAGCTTCAACACTGTTAACAAAACCTTTTGTTGCGACTTTATTTTGCACAGTGAAGGTTACGAATGCCTCTGCGCTATCCAATTCGCACACCCCTACAAATAAAGTGAAAAAGAGGGATCAATCTGGTAACCAGTTAGGCCAATCTGGTGACCAGTTTGGTCAATCTGGTTACCAGTTGGACCAGTTTGGCCAGTCTGGTGACCAGTTTGGTCAATCTGGTTACCAGTTGGACCAGTTCAGCCAGTCTGGGGACCAGTTTGGCCAATCTGGTGACCAGTTTGGTCAATCTGGTTGCCAGTTCAGCCAGTGTGGTGACCAGTTAGGTCAATATGGTGACCAGTCAGGCCAATCTGGTGACCAGTTCGAAGGCAATCTGGTGACCAGTTAGATCAATATGGTTACCAGTTAGACCAGTGTGACTACCAGTTCCACCAGTTTGATTTCCAGTTAGACCAGTCTGACCAGTCCACCTACCAGTTTGACCAGTTTAAATACCAGTATGACCAGTTAGATTTTCAAACTGGTCTTTCCAATAGGGCTGTCATTTCTGTCGCTCGGAACACAGATGTGTGAACCTGGCTTGATGTAATAGGCCCACCTAACCGCCAGTTTCGCTACGCCTGCTCTGGCGCAATGCATTGCGGGAACTGCAGTCTTTCCGCACGAGAGGTGAACGCCGCTGTAGGCTTCCGCCTGTCGATCACGAGCCGTTTCGTGCAATTCCGCTGCCTCCTGTGAAGTACAACTATGGCTGCGTCACGCACGCTCCAGACGGTTGGTGAGATCGGTCTATTGGTCAAAGTGAACGGCGAGCTCTTGTTTTCTTTGTCTGGAAGTGCTTACAGATATTGCGTTATCCTGGTTGATAACAATAAACTATTGATAGGTCGGACCTGAAATGTTCACTACAAGACACACGGATGCGCACTGTTGAATACTATACAAGTAAGATTACGCTTCCAGCGAGAGCTCGAGCACTTAGAATCGGTCAGCTGCCCGATAGCAATGACGACGACGTAGACGATGGATCTCCGCCAGCTCCGACTTTAGAAGCTGCAGCAATGTAAATACCTCGTTCATTGACTTTTAAAGACTACTAAAACCGACAGGTTGATGTCTACATGACTACATATATCGGAACACATGCTAGACGAGACTGCAAAACGTCAGTTTTAGTATTTCGCGTGCGTTACTGGGTACAAAGTAAGCCTCACATGATTCTATAAACAAATGAGCAGTATACTACGCCTGCACTGCGCCAAGAAACCCCTTTTTAGAAAAAGTTTAGAACGATTCAGCATCTCGCCAGCTTCGAGTGTGCACGCAGCCTAAAGTACGACAGAAAGTAACAATAAAGCCTAGCCGTCTGGCTGCCGAGCGCCGAGCCTGAGCTGCATGGGGCACGCTCATTACGTAAGCAAATATCCGCTAGAGAGGGCGAGCGCGCGCCCAAACGGCCAAAAGTATCCAAAAGGCCGCCACGTTGCACGCACCACTCCAGCAACGTAAGCGCACAGCGCACTGTGTACAAAGAGCGAGGAGCATTTGCGCTTGCACCACCTGCGCCCTGTCCGTAGCGGACACGGTAGTGCGCTGTGAACACGCGAAGAGCCCGAAACGTCAAGAAGCCAACGCCGCGTCGATGAAAGAGAGACAACGATAAATATCGTCTAGATGTCCGAGTGAAAAAAATGTCGACGAATGTAGTAAGCGCTGTCGAGTATGGAATGTCGAAGAAACGATCTGCGGATGGCACATCAATGAAACAAATGTCGAAGAAATAATCGCCCGATGAAACATCGCAGTGTCGTTGAAACGATCTGTCAATGAAACCTTGTTCGATAAACTGCATGACTGCCCATTATAGAACTGCGCGCCAAGAATGACGCGGCTAGCCACATGAAAGTGGCGCGCCCTGCGTGTCCGACAGAGCGACAAAGAGACACACGGAGACGACCCCGAACCCCCAAACCGCTCCAAACCAAGCCAAGCAAAGCCATGCCAAATCAATCAAAACGAAACCAATTCAAGGACAGTTGCATGTATCACGAAAATAAATGCTGAAATTTTATAAAGGCCGGGAGGACTGCAAAACAATGCCTGCCGTTGATTCCTTAAATCGCAGCCTACTCCGGCAAGCACGATCGATCAATAAAAGCAGAAGCAATTCAACTGAGAAGGAAAACTCAGCCTTCGCGGCCTCTGCTCGTAGAGCAGCATACGATTGAAGGACACCACTGCCAACACGGATGATGATGGGATTTCAAACCAGAGGTACGTCACGTGAAACCACCCTATACTTAATATTACCGGCCTCTCAAAACAGAAAAAAATTTGGTCGATGCATATACGTATATATGCTGCATAAACTTCCGTAGAAGCACGTGTGGGTGGCACAAGATAAAGAAGAAACGGGGGTGATATATGTAGTAATTGTTTGTGTGCAATAAGTGAGGTGTGCACAGCGAGGCGCTGCTCTAATCACTGCGACGTTGGCTGTGTAACCAGTCGGAAGACGCGTTTTTGTTTTACCGCCGCCCTTGTCAACAGGCGAAAGTTCAAGATACCACACGTTCGTCAGCTTGCATTTAATTTCTTTCTTAATTAATCCAAGTTAACCACGTTTGGTAGAAATGTGCGGAACATAAACATAAACATATTATATTTCTTTTAAATTGGATAGGCTGTTCAGAAGTTCACTGTTTTGGTATAGTTTCCCCGCCGCACGACTCACGGCGAAAACAAACCAACGGCTTGCGGGGAAGAAAAGAATATCACAAAGAAAGCAACCTGTAAGCGTGATGAGCTGTGAGTGTAAGAACCTGTGAGTGTGCTGAGTGTGGGGACCTGTGTAAGTGTGAGGACTTTGAGGAGCTGTGAGTGTGAGGACCGTGATGACCTGTGATTGTAATGAGCCTGATGACCTGTGAGTGTGAGGACCGTGAGAAGCTGTGAGGGTGAGTGTCGTGAAGGCCATGAGGACCGTGAGGACCTGTGAGTGTGAGTGCCGTGAGGACAGTGATTACCTGTGAGTGTGAGGACCGTGAGGACCTGTAAGTTTGATGACCTGTAAGTCTGATGACCTGTGAGTCTGATGTTTCGTGATGACCTGTGAGCGTGATGACCGTGATGATTTGTCAGCGTGACGACCACGATGATGACGTTGAATGAGTTTTGGTTTTGAGTTGAACGGTGAGGGTGAGTCCGGGTGATGACTCTATTTTGAATAAATCGTGATCGTGAGTGGGCGTTAGTTTTAATTTTGGAAAAAATGGTGATCGTAAGTTTGAGTGAGGACTGCTCAAAATGCCGACCTATCGTTGAGACACGCGTGTCAAAAAGTAAATTTAACACCAAAAACGAAAATTGAGCTACATTGACGGCGGGAGACGCGATTTAGTCGGTAGACACCTCCTTTCCACTTGTTTTCTCTCGCGGAATTTGGGGCACGTGGAGGAGAGGTGGATCGGCTTGGCCATCACGTTGATGTGGAGAGAGTGTATGACCCTTTCATGACGTCATGGACATTGCGTGCAGAATTTAAATTAAATCTTGCGCCGTCAATATTACACACACAAAAGAAATATTTTTTCGCTTAAAGTGAATTTTTCGACACGCGTGTCCCAACCACAATGTGGAAAATAATTCAAACTATCTGGCAAGTTTGCTTGCTTTCTGGAAAAAAAATTTATTTCTTTTTGTTCAGTGGCTCATAAGTTTTGATAGTCTACGAATGAGAAGGTTGTGATAGACGTTATCGAAAGCTTTGGCAAAGACCAAAAATGTGTAGGCAGCCTGGGATCCTAGGTTTAACATTGAATGACGATCATGAGTGAGTGATGGAATTTGAGTTTCGCATGAAAATGTATTTTGAAACCATGTTGAGATGGGTTAAAAATGATATTCCAAGAATCTGACAAGGTAGGAAAATATTATATGATCAAGAATTTTGCAGAAAGCACTAGTATTGAAAATTACCCGATAATTGAGATGGGAATGTTTGTCACCTGTTTTGTAATGGGAGCCACTTTTGCTACTTTCCACTCTAAATGAAAAATATACTTTTGGATAGAATGTTGACACAGTGTGTCTAGTATAATTAACGAACATACGTTAGTTTTTTTAATTTAGAATTTATACAATCCACTCTTCCAAAACGAGATAACTTTAACCTATCACCATGATGTTAAACCCAGCACAATATGGCAGAGTGGTACATTCGCGAAAACTCAGAACTCCGCAGTACTAGGCATTATTGCATATCATCACGTGAAAAAGATTTAGCAAAATCTGTATTCAAAGCATTAGCGCTCGCTGTCAACGGCATACTAGTGCCGCTCTCAGTTTTTAGCACAACTGAAGAATTGGATCTTTTTACATAATATTTCAAAATTTTATGGGTTTGTTAATAGGGAGTTTTAGAATAACGTACGCACTTTTAGCGCACGCAAGCGCAAAATTTAGCGCTTGTATTAGCGCACGCGACGCGAGAGAGTGTTAGAATAGCGTTTCTCCGCCGCGACGCAAAAACCCAAGCATCTGGCGCTTGCGACGCCACCAAGATACAGTAAAAATTTTTATTTCACACACAAAATGATGTAACTTTAGAAAAAAAAACTATTTTTTGGTCCAGAGTAGCATTTTAATTTGTTTAAACATGAGAACGCGACGCGAGCGGTTGACCGGTCGTGTCCGCTTGCGTCGCCTCGGCTAGAGAGGTCTCGTGTACTGACCTTCGCACATCGTTCCTTCGCCGTGAAATGTTTGCGCGTCGCAAGCATCAAGTTGCCGGTGATCGCTGCCAAACTGAGTACAATGTCGTCCCGTATTGAAAATTGCAGTCGCGAGGATGCCGCCGACGTCGCTGTCAAGACGCCGCCAAAGCAGCCGCTAACATAATCCTGAAAGCCGCCATTTTTTTAACTGTGCTCGTCTTGGCTTTAGCCAACTTCTCATCACGAATCCTCCTTGGAGAAGTTGGAGAAGAGCAAAGACTCTGCGTACGCACGCTATTTCCGAGAAATAGCGCGCGCTAAAATTGCGCACGCAAAGCGCAAAACCTCGTTTGCGTTCGGAGCATGCGCAGTGGCGACGACGCTATTCTTTGCGCACACAAAGCTTTAGCGTGCGCTATTCTAAAACTCCCTAATAACATTTTCGGTAGTTTGCGTGTGAAAATAATAAACCTTTTCATTGTCAATGTCTTTTTTCACGCCTCAGCGGCTGTGCGATATTTTGTGCAAAGTTGTTTACACGTTGTGAAGTTAACAGCACTAAATAATCGTTTATTTTTATTTGAGAGACGTGTGAAGGCGCTATTAAACCACGGTGACTGGGAATTCTCAAAAACTGTCCTTACGGGAATGTAACGATTGGTTAGTGATTTCACATTGTTTTAAAGCCACTGCCAATTTTTTTCCAGCTAATCTATGTGGGAACCCCACCACGAAATTATCTAGAAATGTTGCTAGTTCATTTTTAATATTCTCAAACCCAGCTTTCGTATAATCTCGAATTAGTTTTGTGCGAGCGTAGGGTTTGGGCACTAAAGCTTTAACATTTAAAGGCATAAAACAATATTCCCTAAGTCCTGGTAGATGTAAATTGGAGAAACAAGATCTGGATGGTTTGACAATACAAGATCCAAAAAATTTGTTGATGACGGGGTAACCCTCGTAGGTTCAGTGACTAATTGCATTAAGTTAATTTCTAAGCAAAGTTTAAGAAAGTCATTACATTCGGATGAATACGTGGTCGTACATGGATTACTCCTTGTCCACACAATGGAAGGATAATTAAAGTCACCCAGAGAAAATTCGGAGAACTGGGAAATCTTGTGAATAAGGTTGTGTTGTCTTTGGTCTTTCCCCAGTCTCTAGGGTTTGTCTTAAACTATCCCGAAATTCCTTTGTTGCGGTTAGGACCAACACACATCCTAATTATTTCTAAAGAGCTAATCGTATTTACAGAAAAAAATATTTTACATCATTTGCGACTGCAATAAATATACCGCCACCACTCCAATTCCATCTGTCGCTTCTCTAAATATTATATTTTATTACTCCACAAAATAGTTCACAGTCAAGCACCTCAACACAAAACCAAGTTTCTGCCAAAAGAATAACATCGACTTTAAAAACTCAACTATTGAACACAATTCATCTCGTTTCTTTAAAAAAGCGTCTATTATTAGTGAAAAGGACTGATACATTTGACATGGATACAACACAAGCACTACGCTTCGCGGTCTGTGATTCTGATCCCAACGCCTCTGATGGTTTACTAAAAGGAGAGAAATATGTGCGTCTGCAACTACGGATGCTGTAGTGGGACCATTCTTAACAGTCGTATCGATCACCGGATCGTAAATGAAGCATTAATTGTTAATGTACATTCTATGGTATCTAAGCTTCAAAACGACATTTACTACTTTCGCAAATTATATTAGCTTTTTACTTGCGTGACGCGCACTAAGCGAAAATTTTCACTCATGCTGACACGACTAAATTTTAGCAATGGTCTGGAGAGTAACATATCTTTTATTTTGGTTACGATGATGCAAACATTACCATAACAGGTATGCACTTAGTCTGACAGTAAGTACCGATTCTGAGGGCACTTACAATCGCTTCATCCATTAATTAGAGCTTTAGTGATCATCTAAATAAGTTTAATACTGTATAGTCTGTTTGTGGCCGGGTTTCAGATAGTGTATCAGCAATCCTGTAGATCACTAAATTATCACAAGGGGAACGATCTTCGTTTAGGTCTACATAGATCCCAGCTAACTTTTTGAAGAGCTTCAATCAAACTTCGTGTCATGTAAACCACTTCGTTAAGCATCGTCACGCCGAAGTTTTATTTTGGACCTCAGCCAATCTCTCTATAACATGAGTTATGGCGGTTTTCATTGACTATTGGCTTTGTTTGACATCATTAAGCGACGTCACACTTTCCAACTTAGTTTCAGCGTTTACGAGAGAGCGTTCACAGGCTACTTTAAGCATATCAGGCATTTCAGTTTGTTTTTTTTAAGTTCAGCTTCACTCATCGGACCGGGGTTGACTCAACGTCTTCCAAAACCTTCAGGAGGCCCACTACATAGCAGAGTCACACATTAGTTTTACAAAACCCATGTCAGCACAAAGACACCAGTAAGTTAATTTTCATGTTAACTTACACCATACTAGACATCCCGTATGCTTTGATGTACGTTCATCTTGTTGTACTTCACCGCTTTCTCGGATTCAGACATTATACAACAGCATTGCTCCTAAGCACCTCGATTTCTGTACATCCATTTCATTGTACCGCCATCAGTTGAATAACCTTGTAATTTACTGATAACATTTTGTTTGTTTATTTGTTTTTGGGTGATGGTAATATACCAACGTGTTTCTAGGATTGAACAGGTGCACCAAAGTGAAGACCGCTGTGGTTGTTTAAAGTGAAGACCGCTGTGGTTGTTTTTGGGCACTGAAAATAAAGTCATTATTATTTTTATAAGCACAAATCGCTTCTTTTTCGCGTTAAACACGAGACTTCAACCAGCATGGACGAAAAAAAGACGCAATGAGTAGTCTGCATGGCCTCGCAGATCCCGTGCTCACTCAAGGCTGGACAGCGATGACAGCCGTATATAGGGCGTTCGCAGAGGGTGTCGTCGAAGCCGCTGATGTTGCCGTTGACGGCGCTCCAGTTGTTTCAAGGGAAGTTTTCAATAGCAGGTTACCCGGCAGATAAGTTATGTCATTTCGGTGTTGATACGCCTCATCGTGAAGACTGAACTAATCGTGATTCAAAGTTGAACTGTAAACACCGGGCAAAGGGACGAGGGCCGTAGACTAGAGGCGAGCAGTAACCTGAACTAACAAGAGGGCGCAATGAGTGGTCTGCATGGTCTGGCAGATCTCGTGCTCACTGATATCAAAGCATTCGCATCGTTAAATTACATTCCGTTTAAGAAAAGGACAAACAAAATGACTGAAGTTTGTGAGCAAGAGTGTTGCTATATGGTAAAATTCGCCACCCGGTTTCACAAATATGATATTCTTTAGCAATTAGTGCCTTAGGAGAGTAAACTACAATAGAGAACATAATCTGCTGAGACACGAGGTCAAATGCCCCGTTACTCCAAAAGAATAAAAACGCTACCTGTGCTGTACTAAACCATTGCTTTGTGGCAGAAGCCAGAGCTTGATTCAAGTAGATGCGTGTGGTCACTAATTAAGGAACTATATAAAGAAAGTTACTTTAACAAAAACAAATTGAGGCGAAAGTACACTTGGTGTTATTATTTTATAATACCGCACATGTTTTAAGCACAGGAAAAATGTCAGTGCCTCAAGGCCAAATGTTCCCAAAAGCCAATCTTTATTGGTCCGTAAACTATGAGGGAAACTGATTTCTTTCTTCCTCTCTCTCTTGAGATTACATTCCAACGCCCATGATTACATCACCACTCAGATGAACCGCTTTATTACACAAAATCTTCGACTACTTGAACAAGTTGAAACATATTCCCATTCACCTGAAAACAACTGCATAATTAACGTTCTTGGAATAAAGTTCTGAAAAAAATACTTGACACGTTTAGATGGTTTGTGTGTTAAATTAATTGCCTCGTAAAAAGTGGTGAACATTTCACAAGATTGTGTTTTTTGCACCACTAACCCGCACTTCCCCAATCTCGTCAAGCACATGCTTGATACAGTCTAGTTCATTAGCAATGTGAACATAGATCACCATACTCAATGTATAAGAAAGTTTCGAGAAGAGAGAGAATGAGAGGTGATGTTATCATAAATAAAAGATACCGAACGTTTTATGATATATTTAAAAGCAACGGAAGAGTAAAGTAGTGAATCCATGTCCCACTGCTTCTTGACTCCCCTGTAGCTCATGCCTTTCTTCAATTCACATACCATTTAATATAGTATGACAAAGTGAGCCAGTAATGTTTCGGGAAAATCGCTGCCTTACTCATCTTATGTGCACCCTAGCTCTCGTTGATCAGTACTTACACTTTCGAGGTAAAGCGAATAGATTGAAGTTATGGAGATATGTGCATTCTGATTCTGGAAGTATGAGCGATTATTTATAGTATTTTACGCTCTTTCCAATAATGTAACGTAAATGTGTTTTGTTTTTTTTTGTTTTTGTTTTTTTCAGCTAAACGGAATAAATACTCAGGGTGAAAATATTGCCGACAATTCTGGCCTAAGAGCAGCGTATCTGGTAAGAAAGTTAGAGGAGTTAAATAAAGCCTTGTTGTGCAGTCAATATATCTAGCTTAAGATTAATTTATCGATCTTTGCTCTCCCTTTACTTTAAGGCATTCAGAAAGTTCAATGACACTGACGAGGTGCTTCCTGAGTTAAACTTAACAGGAGACCAGCTGTTTTTCCTTTCAAATGCTATGGTAAGTTTATTTTGATATTCTTCATACATTTAGTGCATAATATTTAACAAATGTCGATAATACTAATCTCGGCGGCAGGATTTGGTGCCAGGTCCAGTTGCACATTTCAATATCCACTCCTTGGAAGAAGGTGACTTTTAGCACAACTCCTTGCCATTACAGTTAAGTCGAAAGATAAAAACAGATATCTATTACCACAAAAGAAACCATTTCATACTTCCATATGAAGGCCAGATATTTTTACGCACTCTGTTTCCTTTCACAATTAAAGCGGTACTCCACCGATTTTTTGAGCTACCTCAAATAACTATATTTTCTGACTCCCCGGCCTTTACTCTCTCCGGTATGCTATATAGAATCGCGAAATTCATAATAGTTATTGCGAAATCGGCAAATGAAAATGATGCAAAAACCAACATTCAACTATACGCGCGCTTTTCAGGGCCGTGACGTCAGTGGCAGGCAGGCTTGCCAGTCGAGCAAGCAGCCAAAAAATAGAATATGCCAATCATTTGTTCCGTGCTGGAGCGCGGGTACTGCAGCGAGCTTCCCAAGCATTCATTTAGCACCATGAAGCTGCTTCGAATCAGTTTAAAACAAAATCTACAGCCCAAAGAGTGAACCCCTGCCTTCCACTGACGTCACTTTTTCATTGTTGCCAGTAGAGACTTCGAGCTTAAAAAACACGGTGAGGACCAAAACTGTAAATTCAATAACTTCGCGAAAAAACAATATTTTGACCTAATATTTGGGATACTATCTTCGCGATGTTTGTTAGTTAGTTTAGCAAAATTTCAAGCAAATCGGAGACAATGAAAAAATCGGTGGAGTAGCCCTTTAAGGACATATTTGTTGAATGCTGTTACAAACTGCATGGGGATCTGGGTCCTTTGTCAGGCTGCTCACGAAGAGCTATCTGCCAGAGTTCCCTTTTGTCATGTCCCTTTTGGCCATGTGACAACAAATAAAAAGCGAATTTCATGTGATTTTTTTGTTTCTTGGCAAAGAGCAATACACCAACGAAACTTCAAATATATAACAAGTAGACTGTGGAATACTCCAAGCACTTTAAGAAGACGTTTAGCACATATTAAGTGTACTTTTCGTTTAATAGTCTGTTGAACTCTGCCGCGGTCCTTTACCTAGTTTGGCCACTATCGCATACAAAGTATATTATAATATAATATAATTTAACTCCACATATAAACCAAGTATATGCTTTTTATTATACCTTTTTAATGCAAGAACAAAATTAGTTTTTTTTTACAATACTATATCTGCTGGTCTATAAAAAAACATTATACACATACCGATGACTGAGAAGATGTGATGTATTGAACATACAGCTGATCTATTCTTGTGGATTGTCAAGTATACCTTCTAGAACAAATATATACCAGATGCAATAGAAGCTCTTTGGAATTCGACACTCAAGAGTAAATTTTACAGAAAACGAAAACTGTAAATAATCGCAATATATTGAAGAAGATAGCCTTCGATTAGCAGTATGTTTTTCGCTACGTTTCAGAGCACAGCTTTTAGGCGCCCGCTTCCGGTTTGAGCGGCGTTTCCGTAGCCGTCGGCGTCGGCTTCAGCGTCGGCGTCGGCTTCAGCGTCGGCGTCGGCGTAATAGCGCGCGTTGCAATTTGGAAATATTTCCCACTAAATCTCCCGGTGAAATTTTTCCGCTAAATTTTGCGGAGAAATTTTCGTCACGAGACCTCATCATCATTTCAGTTTCCCGCTATGTTTAGAAGGAAATTTTTTCTGTTCAACTTAGCGGAGATATTTCTCCACTAAAGTTAGCGGGGAAATTCACGTCACGTGACCTCGATACCCATTCAATTTCCGCGCTAGATTTAGCGGAATACTTTTTCCTGAATTTGTCCGTTAGCATTAGCGCGAAATATAGCAAAGGACTTCTCGCTAAATAAGAGGTCCGAAGGCCAGGAAGAGGGGAGGTACGGAGGGGGAGGAGGAGGTGCACACACTCCCTTCCGAACCCTTCACTTTTTTTCCTCAAAAGCTGAGCGTTAATACGGCGTTAAAAAGATTTGCAAACGTCTATATTTGTTGTCTTTTTTTTAGGTCCGGTGCAAAAATATTAGTGCAGGAAGGCTGCGATATGATATACAATATGACTCCCACAGCCCTGAGAAGTATCGGTGAGTCAATGTTTGTTGGAGTGAAACGAGATCCTCATAGATAATTCCACATGTCACTATAACAAGCACTGTAATGACACGAAATTCTCCGTTGCGTTTGCAAAAGTTTATTCAGTTTTTTTTATCGTACGACTGAAGTTTTTCACAAACGGGAAGATGTAAAACAAGACATATTGGAAGTTGGAACACACTGAAAAACCCCGGCGACGAGGGGACGCAAAAAAGTGTAACAAGCACCAAACCATATTTTGATAGTTTTCCCATTTTTGGCGTCTCCTCGTTTCCATATATTTCCAGTATGCTCACTCACGAGCTTCACCGCTCAATAATCTCTACTTCTCAATGTCTCAAGTCAGTTTTGCCTCAACCTCATTGCAGAAGCTTTATACTTCATACATAGTAGAGGGACACCCGTAAATTTTGGATTTCGTAGTGTACAGTAATTCTTATATATGTGTATTAGAAAAGACACTCATAGTTATAGTACAGCCGAAGTTTCAGTAAATCGCATAGTCAGTCTTTTGGGAAATTTTCTCTTTTCAGCCGCTTTCCAAGCGGTATTCATGCAGTTATGTTTCGTCAAGTTTTGAAACATCTGTGCTTTGAACGTTTAATCTGCATAATGTACTCAAAAAAATCCTTTTTGAACATGGTTAAAATTGCGCACGAATAGAAAGGAACAGTAAAGAGGGAAGAGAGAAGAGACAAGTACTTGTTTCTTTCTCTTCCCTCTTCACTGTTCCTTTCTATTTGTTCGCAATTTTAACCATGTTCAATTATTACCAACTCGCCCATCTAACCACTTTACAAATCCCTTTTTTTAATTGTGTTTGGTTTTATCTATACATAGCTTAATTTAGAAGGGATGAGTGAGCCAGCTTAACAAGGGCCGAATGAATCCTCATTGCTTAGCCACAATAAAATCTGTATCTCAAGGCTTGCTTTTATTAGCCTTCTGTATGGCTTATATTATCACGAATAACTGATGACGATGTGACAAATCTACAGAAAATAAACGTTTAATTTGGCAAAGTTGTGCCGAAAACAAAACATACAAAGAAGTAGCGTTACAGATGTCGAAGGTCGGCGGAGTAACACGAACGATCGCAGTAGTGACACTGACTCCGGACCGCCACGCAGAGCATCTTTTGTACCAGCGTGGGTTTCTGGAACATTCGGTTGCAGAACATTAAGCGCGTAGAACATTCGTAACTCTATCAGATGACGAGGCTCTTGAACTTACGAGAATGTCAGGATGAAAGAATAAATAAAAGACGAGTCCGCTCCCTGTAATCGAATCTGGAGCCTCCGAGCGATAGCCAAGCGCGGTAACCATTAGGCCACGTACGCGCTCGTTCGGCGACGAGTGTGGCATTGCTCCCCCCTTTTAAAAGCGCATCGTAGCGATGCCACTTGCCAGGAAACAAATCAGCAAAACAAACCAAAATAATGGGGCACTACGGAAGCTTGTAAAACACGGCCCTATCGAGCGTAGTACAAGAATGCAATTCAAAGTCCTATTGACTGTAGTACGGTTTGAGACGCACGACGTGGACGACTTCTGGTCCTGCAGGGCGGCATGATGTAGTCAATGTTCTGTCCGGCATCAACCGTAGTTTAGATGCCCGAAGCGGCGAAGCACTTTGTAGGGTACGAAGTAGCGTTTTAACAGCTCCGTGCTGAGACCGCGGCGGCCGAATACGTGCCCACACCCACACTTCGTGTCCGCGCTGAAAGTGGACGTCGCGACGACGAAGGTTGTAGCGTTGCTGGTCTTAAATCCGGAGCAGGGCGAGCTGGCAGACTTCTTCGGCCCGTTGCGCTTCCACCTGAGCGTCGTCGCTCCCATCGTTAGTTGACTCGTGGGGCGGCATAGCGCAGAGCATTGTCGTTAATTTCCGACCATGTACCAGCTGTAAATGTATACGTCCGCTGGTCTCTTGAAGCGCAGCGTTGTAGGCGAACGTGACGTAGGGCAACTCATCCTCTCACGTCTTGCGCTCTACGTCGATGTACGAGGAGATCATGTGACAGTTTGTTACGCCGCTCCGTCAGCTCGTTGTTCTGCGGGTGGTAGGCCGTGGTGCGACGATGGCTAGTGCGGCTGAGCTGAAGAATTTCTTGCGTCAGCTGCACCATGAGTGATGATCCCCGAACTGTAATAAGGACTTGAGGGCGCAATGTCGTAGGACGACAGACTCGACGAAAAACTTGGCGAGTTCCACAGAAGTCCCCGACGGAAGGGCTTTTGTCTCAGCGTATCGTGTTACATAATCAATGGTTACGATCATCCAACGGTTTCCCATGGTTGACAGCAGAAAACAACCAAGTAGATTCACTCGGATCTCCTCAAGCGGAGCAGTTGGTGGAGGAATTGACTGCAGCAGATCTGCCGGCTTCGTCGGCGGTTTCCTGCGTCGCTAGCACTCGTACCATGATCGTGTGTAGATGTAGACGGTTTTAGGAAGCGTGGGGCAGGAATACTTTTCACAACTACGGGCCAGTATCCGGCTGCAACCGAGGTGTCCGGACTTCGGGTCGTCGTGGCAGGCTTGAAAGATATTCCCTCGAAGGTCGGTTGAGATTACCAGCATCCACGCCGGGTTGTTGTCCCCGAAGTTCTCCTTGTAGAGTACACTTTTTCAAATGCGAATGTCGACGGGGCTCGTGAGAAACTGCGTGGCATGATACTCCCTTGCCCTTCTATATGCTCTATTAGTGCGCTCAGTTCAGGACCGTCTCGTTGACGTCGTGCCATGTCATCGGTATTCACTGCGCCTATGACGCACTCGTCGTCATCGTCTTCGCTGCTACCGGAAGGCGTTTCGACGGGGCGCTTGACAGGCAGTCGCCATCGTTGTGGTTGCGACCTCACTTTTAGGCCAGTCATGGTAACCTCTTGTAATATGAGACCCCATCCAGCGAGGCATCCTGACGGGTCGTCCTTGAGGTTTGCAAGCCAGCAGAGCAAGTGGTGGTCCTTGACTATGCGGAACGGGCTCCCGTACAAGTACCTACGAAACTTCGTGATTGACAAGACGACCGCAAGACATTATTTTTCAGTCGTGGAGTAAATTATCTCCGCCTTGGACAGTGTCCGACTTGCGCAGGCGATGATTCGCTCGGTGCCTTCTTGCTTTTGAACCAGTATCGCCTCAAGTCCTTCGTTTCTAGCGTCCGTGTGAATCTCGGTTTCTGCATCCTGATCGTCGTGTCCAAGAACAGGATGAGTTTGGAGCCTTCGCTTCAGCTCGTCGAGTGCCTGCTGCTATTCCTCGATCCAATCGAACTTCTCAGCGCCCTTCCTGAGGTTTGTGAGCGGTGCGGAAATCCTTGCGATTCTTGAACGAAGCGCCGAGCGTAGGCACATGGTCCAAAGGATCTTTGCACAGCTTTCTCGTCTTTCGGCGCTGTAAATTCCGCGACGGCGCGAATCTTCTCTGGGTCTGGGCAAACGCCTTCGTTACTAAACACGCGACTTAGGAATTTCAGTTCATCATAGGCGAACCGAGACTTCGACGGATTGAGGAAGAGTCCGGCGGTACGTATGGCTTGGAGAATAGCTCGGAGTCGTCGTAAGTGCTTCTCGAAGTTGCCGGAAAACACTACGACATCGTTCAGCTAGACAAGGCAGCTCTGCCAATTCAGTTCTGCCAGTACGTTGTCCATGACACTCTAAAACGCTTCTGGCGCCGTGCGTAGTCCGAAGGGCTATGCACGGCGCCAGCAACTTGCCAGCCAGCGGAAGAGCTTGAACTCGTACAGTCCATCCGCCCTGACGAAAGCTGTCTTCTCTCAGTCCCGTTCTTCGACTTCGATCTGCCAATAGCTGCTCTTCAGGTTCATCGATAAAAAGTATCGAAAGTGGGGTAGCCGGTCAACCGTGTCGTCAATGCGGGGGAGTGGGGGGGAGTGGGTATACATCTTTTTGTTCATCGCCGCCTTCAGTTTCCGCTAGACCACGCAGAACCTAAGCTTTCCGTCCTTCTTATTAACTAGTACGACTGGAGTGGCCCACGGACTGCTTGAATGCTGAATTAGGTCGTCGTTCAGCATCTCATAAACTTGCTCCTGGATTACCTCTCTTTTTATGCGAAGACGCGGTACGGCGATCAATACACAGGGAGCGCGTCGTCCTTGGCAACGATGCGGTGGTTTGCATCGGCGGTGTGGCGTCCCTTCACCGACGTCGTAAAGCAGTGGCTCTATTCCGAGAGGAGGTTAATACGCTGCCGTCGATTCGGACCTGGAAGCTTAGGGTCATTGCCGGGCAGCGCTGGTGACGTACAGTCTTGCAGAAGTGGCGAGGATTCTTCTGTGATCGCGCCGATTTCGGCGGAGTTTGGGAGCTCCTCGACGTGACCGATAGCTGCTCTTTCGTGAGCTGTTGCGTTTCTTGTCGGAAGTTCTTCACGACGACCCCAGTGCGAACATTTTAAAGTTCAGCTACACCTCTTGGGACGCCGATACCTCTTCCCAGGAGCAATTGAAGGTTGTCTTCCCTTACAACTTCGCCGCACGTAGATGCATCGGTCACGACGGGTACAACAACACTTGATTCCGGCAGAATGTTCACGTGGTTGGCAGCGACTAGGACTCGGAGTTTGGAGTTCCTCTGGAGGCGAAACAAGTGTCCGCAGCGTCAAATTATTCTGTTCATGGCCGATGACGGCGCCGTATTAACACAGTAAGTCCATGCCACAAATGACGTCTCTGGCAGAGTCTTGTGGAACGAGAAATTTACAGGGCACGTCTCGCCATGAATCTTGGCTGGGGCAGTGCACTTTCCGATGGGTTTAAAAAGGTGTCCTCCGGCGGTTCGGCTTTGTGGTCCACCGTCGTGCGTCATAGCCTTCTGCATCGAGAGAGCCTCCCATTCAGGTCTGAGTTGTCTGCCCCAATCTTCAAAAGTGCTGATGCTGCGCGGCCGTCGATTACAATGTCTAGGTTGTTGGGCACGGTTCCAGAAGCGTCGTCGTTGCCATGCGTGGAGTCCGAAGAGTGGGAGCGCTTCGGCGTCCTTCGGTCGTCCCCGGCCACGCCACCTCCGGGCTTTGCCACACTTAGTTTTCCCGGCGGGAAACGGGCGAACGGATCTTTCCACGGGACCGACGAGGAGGTGACACGGGACGGCGCGGGGACGGCGAGCGGGATCCTCGGTGAGGAGCTTGCCCAGGGGATGGTGGCCGGTGCGAAAACTAATTAATATCCCTCGGTCGCACACCGTACCTCAGACACAGGGCGTCTCCCACGAACCGTACAAGTCCAATCTTACGGCAAGCACATTGTCGACATACGTGGCCACCTTGAACGCAGTGGAAGCACACAGGTCGTCAGTCAGCCGTTCGCCAGACGTATGTCTTTCTTGGCACAACTGGTTCACCAAGCACGTGCGCTCGATCTTCCTGGCGTCGGAGATACTGCGTAGAAGGGTCGTCTCGTCAAAGTCGCGCCTGGTTGAGGGGAGCAGCCGGCGGCGACCGTCGGGCTACTGCAGCGTATGTCACCAATGGCCCTTCGGATGGGGCCACGATGACGGGAGCCTCTGGCTGGATGGCTCGCTGAATCTCCTCTCTTACTACTTTGGCGATGCAAAGTGGTGCCGGGCCTGTGGCAGCGGGCAGCAGCTTCTTCAGCTCTTCCTGGACAACTTCACGTATGACGTTGCGGATGCCAGTGAAGCTGAAACTGATGTCGTAGCACGATAGCGAAGAAGCAGCTTCGCTCGAGTGTTGATGGTAGTGGCTGGCTCTTGCGAGAGGAGCACGTCTTATGTTTATGGCCTCAGTGATAAACTATTCGATGTTAGAAGTGCGGTTGCGAACAAGACCGCCGAAAATGTTATCCTCCACACCTCACATGAGGATCCTCAGCTTCTTTTTGTTGCTGGCTTGAGCGTCGGCGCGAGCGTTCAGGTGCAGAGCATCCTAGACTAAGCTGGTGTGTCTCTCATCTAGGCCTTAACTCCTTGTTCGAAGCAGGTCTTCGGCCCTCTCGCGTCGGTGTTGGCAGGCAAACGTCTTCTTGAGGTCTTGCCTGCAGACCTCCCACGATAGTTAAATTGGATTTGCTTATATCGTATAACAGCTTACTTTAAAAAGGGTCTGCGACGGCTGTACAACTCTAGAGCGCACGACACAAGAGCGCCGACAGTAGAGCGCCACGACGTTAGCACGCGCGACTCGAGAGCGCAGCGACAGTAGCGCACGTGTCATTAGAGCGCCCGTCATCAGAGCGCACAACCAGTCCTGCGTGAGTGGCCCGACCCGAGTGGCCCGACTTTATTTAAAACCCGCTGTGATTTATGCCGCGGAATTCAGCAAAGCCATTACGAATGAGTCGACAAAATTTTTGCATGTGACAAACCAACAAGTGTTACAAAAAGCGGACAACAGAACAAAAAGTGAAAGAATATAAGTAGCGTTCATTTTTGCAGTAAAACCCATCGCACCTGACCTAGCTTCATTAGCTGTTTGATTTTAATTGATAAAGTTCACCACCGACCTGACTAATTTTTATTTTAAATTATTTTAAAACGTTCAGATGTTAAGAAGCAACATGTAAAATGCTTAATCGTATTACGGAGTTTTCAAGATCATTTTCGGGAAAGGAGCTCTCATGCCAAGTTTCATACGCCAACCATTCATATTGTCACAAATGACAATTTTACTAAACGCTTAATCTGGGAACCTGTACCGACAATAAAAATGAAATATGCGTTGATGTCTGCGCAGTGGAGGAATGGAGCGCTGGGGCGAGACCCCCAGCATCCGGTGGGGCAGACACTATTTCTTACGCGCTTTTCGGAATCTGGCCGCTAGAGATCTTGACGCATTGGTTCTGTCTCTGGAGACGTTTTTGTCGGAAAAAAATCAGACCTACGAATTTTACAATAAATCCTTTAGATTTACTACCTTGGCACTATCCTTGTGTACAAGTTCGATTTCTATTCATCTCTAAAACTTTTCAGCTCGAACTTTTATTTCTGTTTGTGCGGCGGTTTTTTCTTCGATATTCATATATTTCTGAAATCTTTGATCTCCTTATATTTCTGAATCAAAGCACTCGAATTCGGCCCCAGAAGATTGAACTACTTTCTAAGAAGAAAGGTGGAGAAGCTACGGTTTTGTAGAATGCAAGGAAGGGACAAAGCGATAGACAAGTATTTTTTAGGGGCGAAGCTCCTTAGGGGCTAGACATGTCCGTATGTCCGTCCGATGTCCGGCGCTGTGTGCTCGTGCTCTCAAGCACGTGAGCACGTGCTCCCGTGCTCGTGTAGGGCAAAAAAGTACAAAAAAAACACATCTCCACGTGGTGAATGATGTTGATTTGGGCGAAGCTCTGGTAGTGCTTGTCTGCGTAGACGGTGAGCCGCAGCAGGCCGAGCCTTTCGTTCGTTTTCGTCCATGTCAGAAAGAGAATGTGTGGTATGGAACATGGTTATATACGCTTTCGAGCATTTGACCGCAGCGTGACATGGATGAAAACGAACGAAAGGCTCGGCATGCTGCGGCTCAGCGTCTACGCAGACAAGCACCACCAGAGCTTCCCCCAATCATCATCATTCACCACGTGGAGATGCGGTTGTTTTTCTCTTTTCATCTTTTTTTTTCTTTGTAAGCTCTTTTCTGGGACATGCAGAAAGGGCATGTCCCAGAAAAGAGGTTGCATGTCCCAGAACCTAAAGAACCTTTAGGTTCTGGGACATGCAGAAAAGGCATGTCCCAGAAAAGGGGTTGCATGTCCCAGACCCTAAAGAACCCTTAGGTTCTGGGACATGCAGAAAGGGCATGTCCCAGAACCCAAAGGTATGTGTTCATAGAACACAACCTTTAGGTTTGTTCTATGAACAACAGAAGGTGACGTCACCGTAAGCAACGCGTCAACGAATGAAGATTTTGGAAAAAATATGCGCAAATATAGTTCACAGATTTGCAGGGGACGTTTTCCTGTATCCGTCAAAATTCTGGAAAGCTTTGCATCCTATAAAAGTGCGCTGAGCTTTCCTTCGGTGTATTTTTTGCTGATAGCTTTTAGCGGTGAGCTTTCTTTATTACGGTAATGGAGGTCACAATACGTCTTAAAGCCATGAGAGGGACGTCTAAATAGCCACCGAATAGATTAAAGCCCAAATGCTTGTCAAGAATAGACCAAATATAGCAAAAAGTAAGCTATATATAGTATATCCCAGAGGAGCACCGCGGCATCGTGAAGAAATCTTAGACTCGCTGCTCCACCCAAATGCAGGCATCCCCGGTACCTATATGCCCCACTCCCTTGCCCCCGTTTCTCTCAGATGTCAGTATAAACAATTGGTTAGAAAAAGTCGTACCCGTTTTATTTTTTTTTTTTTTTCATTAATGGAATATTTAATTGATCGAAAATCACCAATGCTCCGATCCGATGAGTCGCCCAATTTTGTTCTGTCTGTGGAGCCGCGGGTTCATCGCACATTTTGCGGTGTTCGCTCAAATGGTTGTGCGCTCTCGTGTCGCGCGGTCAACTGGCACTGCGCTCTCGTGACGTGCGCTCTAATGTCAAGCGCACTACTGTCGCAGCGCCCTAATGTCGCGCGCTACTGTCGCAGCGCCCTAATGTCGAGCGCTGTAATGTCGGCGCGCGACATTAGGGCACTGTCGCAGTCGGTGCGCTCTCGACTGCGACAGCTAAACGAGGACCTCAAAAAAGCCTCATTGCTTTGCCACAATAAAGTCAGTATCTGAAAGCTTACTTTTATTAGCGTTATGTATGGGTCATATGCACTAAACACACCATGTTGAAATTAACCTGAGGAAGGGGTAGAGAAGAAACATCAAACTGTAGAAGGGACAGAAAATAGACAGGACGACGTCTCAAGATTTCGTCCTGTCTATTTTTGGTACCTTCTACGTTTTGATGTTTCTTGTCTACCCCCAGTCTCAGGTTAATTTCAACACAGTTAATATTCACCAGCTCGCCTGCACCCTTACGATTTTTACTAAACAAACACCTCACTAGCAGACGTACGGAGTTTCTAGATAGTTAAAAATATTACGAAGCTCATAGACAAGAATAATTTTGCAAAATATTTATAGAGTAAGCCGCCATACACGCAGGATCTGACCTCTAAAGTAACGCTTCGGTAGAACAAGTTGATTCTCAACTTCACAATGGCAATCAGATGAATTTGTGCGGAAAGTACGTGTTTGCGTTTTTAAAGTTAAATTAACCTATACATTCCCCTCCTCTCACCACGAACGAAGTCTTTCATCATCTCCGCCGATCCACAAGGGGCCCGCGAAACATCGATGGTTGAGAACCACTACACTAAATAATTACAATATTTAATGAAAATTTTCTTTAAAGGAAGTAAACGTTGGCGGGTGAGATTATAAATCGCGTCGATCTTGACAATATATGTCTAATATTTTTAGCATTGCTGCCACTACGAAAGCTCGTCCCGTATCCCCAACTACCACAGCAAGTTGTTACTAAGTATCCTTAATCCCCGTTCACTGCCTCCTCATTAAAAATCATAATCACACAACGACAGCATCAACTCAGCGATTTCGACCCGGAGCGTCAACTGAAACACTGATTGAACACGAGCTGCGGCAGCGCGCCGACGCAGCACTCTGTCCACTCCACTCTGTCTCAGTACTTGATCGTTCTTTGAGGGCGTTAAAGTTCGAGCCAACTGGCCTTACCACCTCCCCTATACCTCTAACCCGGCAGGATATTGGAATCGGCGTGCTAGTTAGACCAATCAACCGTCCGTCTTGCACCCCGTGATCACGGTATCCGGGGGTATTTACGGACAAAGATAGTGAGCAGAGAACGATCAAAGACATGCCACTGATGGTACCGCAAGCATGTGTCCTTAGGAACCCTGTTAGCTTAGGTAAACAATAAATACAGTTTCGGTGGCGTTGGCCAAACAGGGTGTACAAAAGCGAAGTTATGATTAACAAGAAACGTTGGAGAGTTTGAAAATACAAAACTAGACACAAAAAATATACTTCCCAGGATAATAGAGCACGAAAATGTGCACAACGAAGTCATTTAAATTCTCGTTGTGTTAAATATTCTGGCCTGATTTTTTTTTTGTTCATGAACTTTTATTATATTTTTAGTTACCTGGAGTCGCAACCTCGGTGGCACCAGCGTTAAAACTACTAGACCGGAACAGTGCTTCATTTTATTGTTAAAGGTAAATGGTCAAAGCATCTTAACACAATCATTGATAAGTGAATATGAGTGAATACCTACGAAATGATATGATGTAAAATTTCCATGGCAGGAGTTCGGTTTACATTTGAGCGTAGGCTACAACAAGGTAACAATTTTTACGTTGACATTGTATTCAGTCAACAGAAAACCTGCTGTTGTTTTAAATCATGTCCTTTTGAAATGGAAGTGTTTTTTTGTACAATGAGATAAATCAGTTCCTTAAGCTTTCTGTTTCGGAATATTTTCTGTGATCAAAAATTACTGCCTTGATGTTTTTTTATAAGTATACTCTCATACTTTTATGTGAAGCACAGTTCTAATAAATCAGCCATCCAGACATTACAAAAGAGTAACCGCTTTAATTGATTTTTTCTTCCAGGGTGAACCTTCCAATGGGAAATTCTCCAGATTTCTTACGTGCGTTCTCCTGCAGTCCTAACTCGACTATGACTATTACAAACAAGTGCACAATGTGGTGACCAAACGCAGGCAACAACTCAATTTATAAATTGATTTGAATAAAATTCCACAATTTCAACTTTGGATCTCTCATGGCGCGCATGCGCACTGACGCTATAGATATAAAAACTTTAAGTATGCAATAAAACAAAAAAACTAAGAAAACACGTAGTGCATAAATTTGTGTAATTGTTACTTTGCACGTCGGTTTTTGTCGACAGATTTACGCAACTCATTTGTTTGAAACGCTTTTTTATATTGTTCAATATTTTCTTGCTACTTGTTACTTTCTTAATTATAGTCCGCATAGTTCGCACGTGAAGTTCTCATTAGCCACGCATCCTGAAGAGTGGAAGTTTAATCAGCACAAACAAAAAAATAACTTATATGATACAGAACTCATCATTAACATAACGTGACAAGTACAAAATCTGGAATACCTCGTGATTTTGGACAACATTAAAATACAAGTCCTTCAATAGTCCGCACCCGTAGATAGTCCACACCGCGTAATTTGTCAAATTTCAAACGTGTAGAGTCCCTGGACAATAGTCCAGGGTATAAGGTACTTAAGAACTGATATAAACATTGACTACTCGATACCATCTCACAATTTTATGTACCAAGCAAACCATAGGCACTACTCTGGTCATCTCAAACTTGTAAGCATATAAAATCATAATCCATGTTTCCGTTGTCGGAATCACAAGTCTCGCTGCGACATAATATTAATATTAATAATAATACAACACAATACAACATTTCCTATCGAGGACTATACTCATGACGAAGCAATCTGGTTCGTCAAAGCCGACAAGATAATGTGTGACTTAACCTTTTAGGTAGAATTTGTAACATATTCAATATAATAGTATTAATAATATAATAATAATAATAGATAGGAAGAAGAATATTAAATAGTAATAATATTTTTGCATCATTATTCTATTTGGTTCCCAGAAACCACTATAAGTTCTTGGTGCTGGCACACCGACATATTCAAACACTTACTAAAATATTAAATGTAAAAATAGTACCTTTTAACAAAACCATCTTGAAAAGGTGACAAGATAAAAAAAAACAAAAAAAAAAACTGTGGAAAACAATTTGACGACCCCCGAGCAATCTAAGCTAGCAGTCGTGATGCAGGTACCAAAAGAAATTATACAATTAACAGGCTAAAAAACATGGATTGATTATTTCGAGCATTGAATATTTGCAATCATCTTACTCGGCACGTTTTTAATTAGACTTATAAAGTACTCATTAAACCCATTCGACAATGTTTGTCTTCAGAGCTCTTAACCATTGTGGTTGATCTCTTCCACTTGTTTTGTGCAACATGAACCACCCAAGACAGGTTTTAGTTTTTTTGTGTTTTTTACACAACGTCGACTCTGTCATCACACAAAAGAAAAAGTAACAAAATATAGATTTCTTTGGCATTTCAGAATTTTTTGTTTAATTGGTTTCGATAACGCCTGAAAACTGTTAGTTCTTCGATTGATTTTGTTTTCATAAATTTTTTTTATAACGCATTTTTCGTGCGAAGATTTAAAAGTAATTCTTTTGTAATCAATGGTTTCCAACCTTTTTTAATAGTGCCTATCTTTTTCGGAAAGCAGCTTTCATATACTTTTTTCCTGTTTTGTTTAAAGGGACACTGACAAGGTATTTATGCTCGCCGAGGTTTTTAGTTGTACGTGACATATGAGAGCTCAACTACCCAGAACAGAATTTGCGGCTCGAAATTCGGTTTCTTTCCGCCCGAAAACCGCCGATCAACAACTGGCCGGTTCGAGTCTCGCTCACTCTCTTGTCCGCGGTCACGGGCCGTTTTCTAAGGTATCGATGCGACCACCAAAATTAATCAAAGTCGTGGGTCACTGAAGGCACACACTCAATATTAAAAATAGAAAAAATATGAAACCCATTTTTTGTGGCTTCTAAAAAGCTGCAAACACGTTGATTGAAAAAAAAGTTCCATTGACAACCGGAAGCCGATAGCAGCGGACGACGGGCGTGGGACCTCTATTTCAGAACTGTCGTTCGCGGTACCGGCGAATTTCGTCTGCCTTTAAAAGAGAAATTTGAGACTGATCAAAAGAATTGGTATTCACCCCGTACGACACGCCCGGCCACCAAGCCGATTTGCACGAAGACGTCGCCGAGCCGTCGCTCCCTTCTCGTGGCTGAAGACATCGCTCGCGCAAACGTCAAGCACGACGTGTCTACTTCGAGTTGGATATGCACGCGTACGATTTCTTTACTAGGTGAGAATGTGGCCAATGCGTGGTGCATCCCGACTTCGACCCGGGAGTGCTTTTGCTAGAGGAAAATCGGCAGCAAACTTTCCAACTTAGTTTATCGGCTGAAGTATTACTAAGGAAAGAGATCGCCCGTTTTCTATATGCCCCAGTGACTCAGTGGGAAAGACGTCCGCTTCACAAAACGGTAGGACCGGGTTCAGTCCCCCGTAGAACCTTTTTATAAGTGTTTTTTGATGTTTACATTTTTTTTTTTACAATTATCACTGAAGAAACAAAAAAAAAAAGAAACAAATGTTGTGGACGACACGTCGCTGAATTAAATGGTTTGGGATTTCCTTTTTGACACCTGCGAACTCAATGTAATCACTTTCCACAAAATGCAAGGAGCATATAAATCCGGTAGCGTCGGCTTTCCGAGGTGCCCGTGAATGGTCGACAGGAATTGCAGCCAGCCATTGGTCCCGATCCCGTTGATCTTTCGGAAACTCTGTTGCACAATGCCACTTCTGTTTCGGACGCAGGACATGTGAGCCAGCTCTTCACGCAACATCTTGGGTGTATTCTTTTCGGAGCCGATCAAAATTCACCACGGGCACTCACTACTCATCTCCAACTCATCTTGGAGTACAGAAGAACGAGCGGATCATACATAACTGCAAAAGAATCGCACGGCGAACAGTTCCCGTACGCGTCGCATGTCGTCTACTACGGGAAGGAGAAAAAACAAACAAAAAAACACGGTCGGGTGTAGCCACGTGACTTCCGCCACTCACTCTCTTCTCTCCACTTCTCCGACCTCCGTCGGGTTTCGGTTTCGGTTTCGAGCAGTTGCGTCTTTTGGCTATGTTAAAAAAAATACGCTATTCTGTTGCAAAATATTATTTGGGTAGTCCTCCGACACAATAATAAAGCGTTTGGCAAAAAAAAAAAAGAAAAAAATTAGGGGGGTGTCGGTGTCACTTTAAGAAAAATATCATGCGTCCTCTGCGTTCATTTTATAAAGGATATCATCCCAATCAAAACAAGATAATTTCTGTCTGAAGTCGTATATGTTACCAGACGTTATAATCTGAAAGGGTATGGCGAACTGATTATTATGTTTTATGTTCCCAGTTTGCTTTTTCTTTATACACAACAATATACCCAAGTGATCGTTTATATAAGCTATCACCACGCCAGATTTGATATACGAGCTTGTATTAAATAAATCCATCTTTTTCGATGATTCAGTAGTAGTTCTTCTTGCAGTATTTACCATAACCTCACATCCGTTCGCATTAATGAGCGCATCAAATTGTATTGTAATTTACATGTTCCAATTAGCATGTTGAGATTAAAATCGCCTCCCATGACTACGTTGTATTTATTTTAATTCGTGATATTGAGGAAAAACTCTAAGTAAACCAAAAGGGAAGAGAGGTTCCCACTTTGCGGGCCATAACAGACGTCGATAATCCGCTGTTTGATCAGTCAGGACAGCATCTCGCAGTCTTTATGAACGCTGCAATAATGAAACAATGGGTTGCTCTCTAGCATTTTTAGATTTATCACATTTAAATAGATTTTGTGTGCGTTGATGTAGCGTCATTTTACTCTATCTCACGTTTCACTATAAGGCGAATTTTCGATTTTTTTTTATTGAAACACTAGACAAGTGATGCACACTCTAAAAAAATCCCGTGCGTCCTCTTTCCCGCAGAACACTCGGAGAGCTAATCATCACAAGTTAAGGAAGCAGCTCAGCGAATGACTATGTCGAAAATATAATTAGACCACAAAAACGCAGTCTGAGTTGTGACATTAAGCAATGCAAAACGTCACGCTTGCATTGCTTAATGTCACCACTCAAACCGCGTTTTTGGTCTAGTCCTATGTACCGGCACCGTCATTCGCCGAACTGCCTCTGTATGCCGTGTTGATTGGCTAATGGAGTGCTGTGCGGAAAAGTAGGCTGTAGATTTTTTTTCAGAGTTCAAGAAGCCAGAGCCTGTGCCCTTGGCATTGGTTTTTAGTCTCATGCATACTGATCACCATGCATGGTTGGGACGTCGCATTTTGATGTCACAATCAAGGTAACATAGTAAACGTTGTTTATCATTTTGGTTTTTTTTTAACACCACACGCAGGGAACTTACGGCTCAATGAAACTCCCGACACTTTCAACAAGCGGCGATGTTACAGCTGCCGTTCCACTCTTTTTGGGCCTTATCCAGACGGAGACCTGTACGCTACTCGATTCAAGTAATCAAATTAATTGTAATCGATTACTTTTTAGAGCAATTTTGTAATCATTGGAATAAATTTATTAAAAAGTAATCCCAAGCCTAATAAGATTACTTATGAAAGCACCAAAATGACTTGTAACCGTTACTTCCTTCCCCTCTCCTTCCTAACGCCGTTCTCTGTACAAGCTTCCCACGAAGGAATAATGGAACCCAGTTTCCGACAAGAGAGTGGTTTAGGTGGATTGGAAAGATAAACACTTCATGGTTAGGATGATTCCAAACCAATAAGGAACAGTACGAAGGACACGTTTTCAAACCAGCTTAGCTCTCCGAGGTCGGCCCTCCGAGGTGCACGGCTCCCCGAGGTCACGACCGAGACAAGTTGCCCAGGCCTCACCATCCAGACAAGGTTGTGCGATGCGTCTGCAAAAGTTTCGATGAAACGCCGATGAAACGCCGGAGGCATAGTAAAATTGTTATTACGTATTTCCTCGTGTATGAGGTACGTACGATCCTGTGCCAAACCTATTTCAGCTGATTCCCCTGAAAACAACCAATCCAAATTGTAGATTGGATACATGCACAGCGTGCCAAGTGTAGCATATATGAACTATCTAATCAACGAGCCATGTTTAACCGGCGTATTTTCACCTGTAACCAATACTAGCGGTAATCAATAAAATGGGAATAAGAGCTTCAAATGTTTTGTTCAAGACGTGAGCAGAGGCTAGGGAAGGTTTCCACAAGGACATCCCTAACTCAACTATTGTACTTTCCGGACTATCTACATGTGCGGACTATACAAAGCACTGGATATACTTGTTGCGCAAATACAAAGAACGAACACGAATGTGTGGACAAGGACAAGCGCAATTTTTAACTAGATTTATTCGCCTCCAAGCGACTGCGAAGGGTTCGGAGCGAGCATGCTAGGCATGCTATAAAGGAAGAAAATGAGTAAGAAAACATACGAAACAAGAGACATCCCCTGCGTGCCGAAATCACTGTATCAACCAAGATAAGAATTGAAATTCAGTATCAAACAAGGAAACTCAAGTGTCGCTCACTCGGGCATTTCCCTTATTCTGTGTATAAAACGCTTCTCAGCTTTCTTGCGGTATGGTCTTTACTCCGGCTGAGGATCCTAGTCTTGTGAAGTCGTAGCGTACACATACATGTCCCACAATGCATGGGCAAGTGCGCATTTCCTACATCTTTTCTCGATAGCTCATGCTCTTGTGCCGGTCATCGACAAAATTTCCCGTTTGTCTTTTCCACACGTGGGAAAGCCAAACCACTGCTGTAGAAAATTCCACACACGGACTGACCTGCTTTTTGTTGGGGCCATCTGTCTCCTCTTCTTATTTTTCAGACAAAATCCTCGAACCTATCGTGCCTATCGTGTTTTACGCGCCCGCAAGCTTGCGTGGCGCGGAAAACACGATAGACACATTGTACCTGCTCACTACCTATTCAGGGTGTGGGAGACTTCATGTATATAGGGCAGCACTTATGGTCGGCACGCTCTTTGCAGCTGCTCGTCTCGGTTTCTCCGAGTCCCCTTGATTTTCTGGAGCAGGAAACCGGCCGACGTCAGTCTGGCCACCTGATTATCATAGTTGCTCTGCGTTGTGTGTGAGCATGACTTCCTGACAGCAGATCCTACGCAGACGCTGCCTTTAGCTCGCTTTACAGTTATTGAATAGGTCGAGTCAAACGGCAACATACCCTTCTGCACGCGAGCGTTGGAACTCTAGCACATATTTTTTTCTCTTATAATTAGTCTGGTATCTAACAACTGGAGGCAGTCATGAGACGGTAGCTCATGTGTAATGGACAAGCCCAACCCCTGACACTAGAAAGGCGCTTAAAATTACATCTGCAGAGCCGTCAAAACGTACACCAAGTTGATTTTTCAGAATACTTTTAAACATCGCAAAGGTACATAAAAGCTTTCAGATAATTGTTGTAGTCAAACTGGTTATCTAGGTTTGAACCAGCGTTCGCCAAATAAATATTGCACAGCACCGGCGTAACGCACGACCATATCGAACTACTCTGGCGTTACATGTAAAACCAACTGGTAAAAAAGTGAGAAGTGGGTTTGAGTTAAAAATTCAGTAAACATATAAAATTATCGCCTGGCAAACTCGCACAGTTTCGGAGAGTCCGCTCAAATTCTAATTTGGGTTCATACAATGATTTTTGTCAGTCCTGGAATCTCTTTTGTGGTGCTTTGCAACGTTGCTTTGCAGCACTTTCGACGACGTGGCAAAGCAGTCGCGGTATTCGGCGAGTAGGTTAATCAGCTATCGTCGTTTCGGGCCCAGAAGCTTAGGGTCAATGTCGAGCTGCGCTGGCGACGTACTGTCTTGCTGAGGTGGCGAGGATTCGTCAGTAATGGCGGCGATAGCGGCGGAGTTTCGGAGTTCCTCGACCTGGCCCACGGCTGCACCTTTTGCTAGGTGTTGCGCTTCATTTCGGAACTTTGTCACGAGGGCCACAGTGTGGCCATCCTGAATTTGAGCAGCTACTCTTGCGACGCCTATTCCTCTTCCAAGAAGCAACTGGAGGCTTCCTTCGAGCAAAACTTCGCCGCAGAAAGCTTTGGGAATTTCGACGATTACGAAAACACTCGACCGCGCCTGTAAGTTCACGTGACTTGCGAGGGCTCGCACCGCAGACATCGTCGCTTTGGGTTCCTCTGGTGGTGAAACAGGTTTTCGTTGCGTCAACCGGTTCGTTCCGAGGTCGATGACGGCGCCATACTCGCAGAGGAAGTCCATACCGAGGATAACGTCCCTCGGACAGTCTTACAGAACGACGAACTTCACAGGGCACATCTCACCGTGGATCTTGACGCGAGCAGTGCATGGCCCGACTGGTGTGATGAGGTGCCCACCGGCGGTTCGTATTTGAGGGCGTTCTCACAGCGTTGTCACTCTTCGCAGGCAGCGTGAGAGCTTCCCACTCAATACTCAGTAGTCTGCTACGGTGTCCACGAGTGCCGATGCGTCGTAGCCGTCGATAATAATGTTTAGGTTGTTGGACACCGATCCAGGGACGTCGTTGTGGTGCGTAGCGGCGAGTGAGTGTGAGTGCTCCGGCGTTCTTGGAGGCTCTTCAGTCGTCTTCGGCAACGCCACCTCCAGGCGTTGCCGCACTTAGTTTTCCCTGCGACACAAGGGAGACAGGCTATCCACGCATGCGCGAAGAATGACGTGTCATACGAGGACCAATAAGCGAACTCGTTTGCGCCTTCCCACAGCCAATCGTAGCGCCCAGGCTCTGGCAGCGCCGAAACAGATGCACCCTCTGGAAGATAATACTTACCTCGTTGCTGCTCCTTCGCGGCCAACTTCACCTTATAGCAACGCATTCTTAGTGTCTGCTGCGCCTGAGGAGGTAACAAGCGAAGCGCTTCTCCCCTGGCCGGGAGGAGGGTACTGAAGGCGGTCTGTTACCTCCTTTTGGTACCCTTTTTTCTAAGAGTGTAGTGTAGCAGCGTCTTCGAAGTACCCCGTATCTAAGCAACGAAGCCTTGCGCCAGTTGGTGAGACGGGCGAGAAACGCGGACTGTCCACGCGAACCATCACGGCAGCTCAACATCGAATGTGAGTTCAGGACCTAGTTGGACAGGACTACCTGCGTTGCTACTCTACATGAGGAGATGGAACTCGTTTTCTAATCTTTTTATAAGGATTGCAACCTGAAGCGACTGACCAACGCTACATTGTGGTTGGTTGGTTGATTACGGGCTTTATGGCGCAAAGCTTCGATGGCCATACTGCGCCAAGCTTGTTTAGCTGGAACACCCGTACAAAAATGGTGTATGATCGGCTATAGAAAACTCCCTGTATGGCCGGCTATAAAGAACTGGACCAATTAGCTATAGCCACTTTGATGGCTTTCTGTAGCTTGTCCTTTGGTCTCGCCTATGGAGGTCTACAGCTTTTTCAGCGGAAGCTAAGGTTTAATCTATGGGTCTCTATAAAAAGGATGCTATAGCCGCCTATAGCTTTTCTTTCGTTTCCCTCAGCCGCCTATAGCTTCTTGTATGATCTGCTATAGAGATCTCTATGAATCTTTTAAGACACCCTGCAATAGCAACCTACGGCTTTTTCTATGGTTTCATTAGCCGTCAATTGCTCTCTGTATGGTCCGCTATAGCTTCTTGTAAAGCGCGTCCTAGGGGTCCTTTTACCCTATAGCTGCCTGTAGTTTTTCATTTTTACCGCAATCTTATGAAAGGTGAAACAAACAAGTGTTTGTCACTGAACATCTTAAAAGAGAAACGAAACCTTGTATTTAGATGTAAAAGAAGAATGAACATCTGAAACTCATTTAAGGCGTGTCAAACTTTATCAAGCCACTTAAAACATAAAGGAAACCCTTAAAAACTTCACTCACCCAGGTGTTCACAAAAACGTCAGGTAAAGAAACACAAGGAATTGTTTTCAAATCTCCTAGAAGTTTATTACACACAGCCCATTCAGTAAAAAAACTACAAAATAAGCAATTGGTAAAATATCAAAAGGTACTACTAAACTGTTCTAGAACTGAGAAAATTGCGCTGAAAACAAGAACCAAGTATAATTCCTAGATAGTATGAAGTTTTAAGGCTGCCGACCGAATTTTTTCCCCGAAATTCTTCTGGCAGTCGCCACTCATTGGGGCTGCAATCAGTTCAACGAACGATGTTACATCGAC
Source organism: Ixodes scapularis (assembly GCF_016920785.2). Lineage (NCBI taxonomy): Eukaryota > Metazoa > Arthropoda > Arachnida > Ixodida > Ixodidae > Ixodes > Ixodes scapularis. The sequence goes on from NW_024609846.1 coordinate 108,521,123, forward strand.
AGATCGTTTTATCAACATCAGATTTTTATAAACAACTCAAAATAGTTTTTTTTTTGTAATGAGTTCCTGCAGACTTCCCAAAAAGTGGTGTGAACGGGTGTGCTGGGTCGGTCAGCACGCATCTCAGGAATGTAGGCGCGATGAAATACCCCTGCAACGCGCAATTCGTGTAACGAGTGTCGATGAAACATTAGTGTCGATTAGACGTGTGTCCAGGAACGTGTATTCACAACAAAGGTGTCCATCAAACGTGTTTTCACAAAACGCAGGGAGAATTAAAAAGTCAGTATTCTAACTGCAGTTTTCACATGATTTCAGGCAGCTAATTGCAGGTGACTGCTGTAGAATTTCGGGAAAATCATTTTTCCTACTCCCAGACGATAGACACTGCAGAACGGTCAATTGTCGCCGAATAAGTTGCAGCGCACTTACGTTGAAAAAACCGGACTTGAAAGATGTAATCCGTGCTATATGTCGACACGCGCACTGCAGGACAACCACTAAAACACAAACCGAGAAGGAAAGGATACGTGGAGATTCACCACGATGTAGCACGAGCAGTTGTTGTCCGAACCGAGCACTGAACGCATCACAATAATGTCTTAGGTTTTGACGAAATTGCTTCTTGCCGACCTATGGGTAGGACTTTTCGATCGAGATACCTTTTACCATAAAGCGAAATCCACAGCAGCCCCGTGGGCCGCACGACACGCGAAACTAGGTTCGCAAGCAGGCATTCCGGGATTGGCGACGGCTAATGCGTCATACGTCGAACAACGTGATCACGCTCCTTCCGTTACCTGTGCACAGAGAGCGGAGTCAAGTGATAAAAAGTCTACGGTTTATTGGTCCGGCGAGTGCATACCTTCTACAACGCTTTCAGCTTAGGAGAGAGTGAAAAAAAGAGCAGTTAGAAAGCAGAGCCCCTTCAAGGCCAGAACGGGGGTGCGATTACAAAGACTAATCTTCAGGGGCATCCCAACAATGAACACAACGAAAGGATGTGCCACTTGTATGCTCTAGAAAGTTCGACCCAAGGTTCATAGTGAAGTGGATGCTATGTGTGACCTTCGGCTTTAGGCAAGTGCCGTGTTCTGCGTTATCACCAGCTTCGAGACTGTATTCACGTGACCTTAATCGGAGAATCGATTGGCCTAAAACACGTGCAGCGTCTACTTTGATGTCAATACCGTGTGAACAGGACAGCTTTATGAAGGGTATTCAAAGCTGCCCTCCCCAGAAGTGAACCAAAACTGGGCGAGTTCGAAGATGTCATGTTTTAAGCCGTGTTACCCACATTATAATTTCAAATGAAGGATTAACGGCGAATATGTTTTTGCGCACGATGAATATATCAAAGAATCAAAGTTTTTACGAACCCGCCGAAAGCCAAAATAAACAGCGGAGCCGGGAATTGAATATATATACATATATTGTTAAGGTGATGCTGTCGGCAGCAGAACAGACAGGACAGTACACGATGATAGAACACACATACGATTTATGGAGGCCGAGCCGGCCCGTGGGGCCTAGCGCGAGATGGTCGTGCGCGCCACTGCCCCATCGTCGTCTTCACCTTCCTAACAGTACTCCCTCCGACGAAAACGGCCGACCCGGCCGGTGAATAAATGAACACATGAAGCACACGTACAACGCCACACAAACAGAAGAAGAAAGGACAGCTGCCGACAGCGAGGGTGAGGATGAAGATGGATACGTTGAATTTCGGCCTCTTCCGCAGCGTCACAGACCTCTGCACCAGCCACACGACGGCACGGTCCGGGCTGGGGGACTCACGTCACTGAGAAGCGTCGGAACGTCGGGGGCTGGGGATAGGGGCGGGGGACCGTCTGTCGGCTTCGTCTGGTGCGGCTTGTCATGGCGTCTGGACGGGGGCTGGGCGACGGAGCCATGGGCTGGTGTTTGGTCTGCTGCTGCGGATGACTGCCTCAACGAGGCGGGTTCACAGGATCATAGCGGCGCCGATGTTCAATGAAGGAGATGAGTATGGCTCCGCACCTCCACCATACTGTTAAGGTGATGCTGTCGGCAGCAGAAGAGACAGGACAGTACACGATGATAGAACACACATATGATTTTTGGAGGCCGAGCCGGCCCGTGGGGCCTGGCGCGAGACGGTCGTGCGCGCCACTGCCCCATCGTCGTCTTCACCTTCCTAACAATATATATATATATATATATATACACAACACGGGCACTTCACACCATCGTACGTGGTCTCCGAGGAGGATATGAACGAATATGTGCAGATGAATGAACCGTACTTAATCCAATGAATCAAAGAATCAAAGTTTCCAGGAACCCGCCGAAAGCCAAAAATTGGCGGAGCCAGGATTTGAACTCTGGGCCTCCCAATGTCCGGTCGGGTGTGTAGTGGTTAGCACACCCGACCGAACATTGGGAGGCCCAGAGTTCAAATCCTGGCTCCGCAAATTTTTGGCTTTCGGCGGGTTCCTGGAAACTTTGATTCTTTGATTCATTGGATTAAGTACGGTTCATTCATCTGCACATATTCGTTCATATATATATATATATATATATAACTGAGAAGAAAAAACCCTTAGTGAAAACAGCAACAACGGGCGATATAATCTTCGACGTTTCGGCCGGAGTCCGGCCTTCGTCAGGAAGAACTTTTACAGATGAACGCGGGTGGTATTTATACAGTGCTACGGTCGAGTCCAAATTTCGGCGGGGTGACGGTTGTAGCTTTCGTGAGAGAGAAGCGTAGGGCAGTTTGCCACTGCCTTACGGCCGAAACGTCGAAGATTAAATCGTCCGTTGTTGCTGTTTTCACTAAGGGTTTTTTCTTCTCAGTTATATACCCACGCCTTCGGCCTCCCGCCACCATGCCCGTTATATATATATATATAATATTCTTTTATTATGATATTTATAATTATCTGTACACTGTTAGTTTCGTAATTTTAAACATCAATGTTGGGAACCTTTGCATCGCAGTGGCATTTATAAATAAATGGCTTAAAGGGCAACTCCGCTTCATTTTTGATATTGAGAAAACTATGTAGCCCTCTTCAGCATCATATAGGAAGACCACATGCCAAGTTTCGCGATGTAATTCCGTCTAAATATTTATTAATCTGGCCAGCAAACTTTCAAACGAGCCAAGTCGCCGAAATCTGCTAACTCTAGCGCGCGACGTGAAGAGCAATCAACAGCGCTGTCAATACCACGGATCTGGCGCAGCCAACAGTGAGCACCTACGTCAGAGGCATGCGTATGTCAGTTCTATGTTTTGGTTGTTTTTACTTCTCCGGGCGAAATTGAACGAAGACGTCGTGAGTGGAAGTGGCTCCTCCCGGCGTTGCGTGTTGGCTCTGTCCACATGATCACCGTAAAACGCATGCGCCAAGTTGGGAGCAGACGCACTCGTTTCCTCGTTTCGCCTCTGCTGCAGTAGGAGCAGTAGGAGGACGGCGTTTTGTGGTTTTGTTACGGTTCGAGCGCGGGCAGCATCCCCGAAGCCTAGCTGCGATGCCTCGCAGAAGGGCCATAGGCTCACGATGTTGTGTTGCTGCCTGCTTGAACTATCAGTCGACCAGCCCGGGAGTTGTTTTTCACAAGTTCCCTCGCGACAGTGCGCGTCTCATTGTTTGGACAGACATCGTGCGCCGTTGGAACTCCGAGAAGCCGTGGTCGCCAAATAGCAGGACATTGATCTGTTCTGACCACTTTTTGCCCGAATGCTACCAGCGAGATCTGCGCTTGTTCTGCGACGCTGGGTTTTCAACCAAGTATGCGCGTCTGGATCAAAACGCCGTGCCGTCGATCCTCGATCCTGGATCCTCGCCTTCCGTAACAGCCGACGGACTGACGCCGGACGCCGTGTCGTCGTACCTCGTTCCTCGATCCTCGCCTCCCCAAACAGCAGACGAATCATGCGTGAAGCGTCGTCGGACCGGGGTACGTATATTCCTCGCTCACGTCGCGCTGGCCGATGCTTTTGTCTCTGTTCGTGCGGGCGAGCACGTGCGATTGCAAGCCTGTTGAGGCGACATTCACGAGCACGTCGCACGTGAACGCACGCGAACGTTTTGTGCTATATATCAGTAGAAGTGAGTGCGCGTGTCCGCGCGCGGGCTGGCGTGCTCTTGCAAACGCTCAAACGGCTGTACGAACTTTACCCAGGACTGAACCGAACCTGAAATTGGGAACCGTAACTCTGAACACCGCCGTTATGTACTATAATATTAATATATTTCAATTATCTATGCTGTTACCAGTAGAAAGTACATTTAAGAGCAAACAAGTTGTTTTCAAAACCAGTAATCTGAACAATATATCCGATCATTATTGCAAGTTAGACTAGAAAACTGTTCGTTTGTTTGGCGACCAAGATATTCTAATATAGGCATCCAATTGGTATTTATGTTGACACTTGTTGCACATCGTCATTTTAGCACAGGGCAATTCTTTCCACCTCCACTCTCTCCTCTTCCTCCCCACTAACATTCTGGCTGACTCCCAGACGGCCTGCCGGCACTTCCTTCTCACCACCTTGCATCTATCCACTGTGTCCCTACTCGACTCCTTCCTATACTCCACCTCCCACACTTTCCCGTTAGTCTGGGTGCGGGTGCCTGGGCTGTGTGTTTGGGCACGCAGCCGTCCCTGAACACACAGCTGTCCCTGGTAATGAGTGTGCTTGTGTACTCGCCCGAGAACTCTCACACCGGGAATATGGGGAAGATATGGGGTTGCCACCATCCGACCAACTGAACAACATTATTCTCCTCAGCCTTCTCTTACTCGCAGACAGGGCGTTCTATGACATCAACCCTTTTCCCACACTTCTCCACGTGGTCTGGTAATGCCAGGACATTTCCTCTGTCTCGCCTCTTCCCAACCCCTCCCCCACCTCCTGGGAGGAGCGGCAGACCGATGACGCGGCCACTGGCCAGCAATAGCAGGTGGACCGTGCCAAATTGGTGGCCCCCATTTTTGAGGCCCCGGACTTTGGGCTTCACCTGGGGGTGCTGGAACCCATCCCTACGATAATGTTTATTCATTCATTATTTTATAACTTTCGCGCGGCCCTTACACTTAAACTAGGCTATAGGGTGTGTTATGAACAAATCAAAGACAATAAATATTGACCGATTGGTTTCACAGAGCGGTGACCACAGCAGCAGCAGCACAGTGTCGAAGAGCAGTAGCTTGCCAGTGGTCACTACATGGGATGACGACTCCAAAGCACCAACATATGAGTCATCGCTGGATGCACCAGTGGCTCAAGAAGAACCTGTTGGTCAGAACCAAGCCAGAACAGCATGCCTTAGCCAAGTACGTATTTTTGTTTTCATTGGTACAAATTAGCCATATCTTATGCATGAGCATGGAGATAACATTGTTATGAGTAACGAAACATGTTTACTAATACTGAACGTGCAGGTCCTTGGCCCGCAACCAAAAAGTGAATCATCAACAGCGTCTCGCATTGTTTGATATAAGGTGGTGTCAAAAAACAAAATTTCACTTCCTTCGATTGCACTTCGGAGTGCAGGGGGGGGGGGGGGGGGGGGGGGGCGCGGGCTGCATCTACCATTTGCCCTATTCGTTACATGGAGGCGCTTGTTTATGAGCGAAGTTTTGCGGTGTTGGTGAATCCCACAAAACCTAATCAGCATCTCTACCGACGGCAGAGCTCAAGAAGCACCATCGAAGACGCTCTTAGGCCTCACATACCTTTGTTCACTACGCTTTTCTGTCCATCAAGGTGGCCCCGCAGCACCGACTGGGGCCATTTTGGCCACTAGTGAGCCAATTCCTCAAGTAACAGATCATCTAAGCTCCGAATAAATATCAATATGTATGAAAATTGAGTACCAGCCGACGCTCCTTTGCATTGCCGACTTCTTTGACTGGCGCAGCCAATCACAACGCAAAAAAAAAAAAAAAATTGCGCAAGTTGGAAAACATTGTTTCCGCCCGCAGGAAAGCAAAGGGCTAAGGCCCACAAACTAAGAATTCTACCGTGGGTTTGAGCAGAAGGTATATCATGTGAAACCAGCCTATATGTACACAAACACAACTCTGTTATGTCTCGGCGTGGTGGTGGCGCGTCGGGCGCACTTCCGGTATGGGCTGTGGGCGGAAGACCCCATGCGAGACGTGTATTCCTGCATTGAAAGGAACCACACAAAGCCTGCCTTCTAGTCAAAATGACGCAACTGAGGATGTACCAAAAAAGTCGAGAGGGGTTTGAAGGTCAGTTTTCACGTGCTCGGTTTGTCCGAGAACATGGATATGTGTCGTGAAAAGAGAAAACCAGACGCCGTCGGACCATGATTGCTTGAACGGGAAGCGCTTTGGGTTGAAATCACGGATACTTGTAGTCATCAGCTTTATTTGTTTTGTTCCAACATAACGCCGGAGAACCGTCAAGTTGTGCGGACCACCACTACGCGAAGTTTTGCGGTGTAACGAGCCTCGCTAATTTCGCTGATTCCGCTCAAGTGGTCGGAGATTGCCAGGGCAACAATTCGAACGCGAAAAAGGGCAGGGGAACTCACACCGACGCTTGAAACGTTTGAAAGAGCAGACGACAGTTCGAACGATCAGGCAGCCGTTTGAACTTGAAGACGCACTGAACATGGTCCGCACAACTTGACGGTTTTCTGGCGTTCATGTTGGAACAAAGCAAATAAATCTGATGACCACAAGCATCCGCAAATTCAACCCAAAGTGCCTACCGCCCAAGCAATCGTTGTCCGACGGCGTCTGCTTTTCCCTTTTCACAGCACATATCCAGATTCTCGGGCGAACCGAGCACGTGAAAACTGACCTTCAAACCTTTCTCAACACTTTTGGTACAGTCCCAGTCACGGCGTTTTGACGAGAAGGCATGTTTGTGTCTAGTTTCTTTCAAAATAATGCAGGAATGCACGTCTGGCATGGGGACTTCTGCCCACGGCCCCAGACCGGACGTTTGCCTGACGCGCCACCACCGCGCCGTGACGTCGCAGAGTTGAGTTCGTGTATACACAAACTCATTTCTGTTACGTCACGGCGCGGTTGTGGCGCGTCGGACGCACTTCCAGTCCGGGGCTGTGGGCGGAAGTGCCCATCTGAGACGTGTATTCCTGCGTTGTTTTGAAAGCAACCAGACAAAAACCTGCCTTCTTGTCAAAATGCTGCGACTGGGGCTGTACCAAAAGGGTCGAGAAAGGTTTGAAGGTCAGTTGCTTGGGCGGGAAGCATTTTGGGTTGAATTCACGGATACTTCTGGCCATCAGATTTATTTGTTTTGTTCCAAAATGAATGCCGGAAAACCGTCAAGTTGTACGGACCACCTGCGAACTGCGTTCAGTGCGTCTTCAAGTTTAAACGGTCGCCTGATCGTTCGAACTGTCGTCTGCTCTTTCAAACGTTTCTGTTTGTCGTCTGCCCTTTTAGAGGACACCGGCCCGTAGACCAAACGTGGGCCCGGCACTTGCGATAAGAAGTAAGTGCAGGCCTCAAAAGACTTAAGTTTGAAGGTTGGTAAGCAGGCTCGATGTAAACAGTAGATACGAGGAGATGTTGATCATTGTTACCAGTGGCCATCACCGACTTGTTAGGCCTGATTCACTTGGTTAGATTCTGCTTGCGATTTTCAGTATTGACGTCGACCATCTCAGCTACGGTTCACGCTTTTGCAGTCCGAGCGACGTCGCTATTGAAAATTGCGAGTGAAATCTCATCATGTGAATCAGGCTCTAGCTATTCTGCGGCGTCCACGCGGAATGAATCGCCGCATGTCAGATTATTCACGCGAAGTTTTGCGGTGCAACAAGCCTCGTTAATTTCGCTGACGCCGCTCAAGTAGTCGGACATCGTTAGGAGGACGTAGAATCAACAATTCCAACGCGAAAAAGAGCCCGGGAACTTACACCGACGACGACAACATCGCATTTCAATGGTTTGTTTATGGGCGACGGTGAGCTTCTTGCCCACACCCCCATCGCGCATACGCGGCGCCGGTGGCGTCTACTAGGGGCGCTCCGGTTTGTTTGTAAACATGAGTTGGTGTATACCAGTTGTAGTAACTATCGCACTGCTTTTACAGAGCGGGGACCAGGCTTCCACTTCTGGGCCAGGGTGCAACAGCAGCACCGCCGCTTTATGCGACACCGTGCCAGCAACTACTGCAATTGATGGCCATTTTGAACCGCACTTGGAGCCGCCCATCTGCCACATCTGTATGTGTGTGGTAACGAGAGGTATGTAGTGACTTGGTTCACCTTATCGTGTAATGACAGAATAGCTTTATCAGTCTCTCTCTCTCTCTCTCTTTGTGCAATGTTATTCGAGTCTATATCTGAAATGTAATGTTTTTTGGTGTGCCAGGTACACCGACACTGTCTGTGGACAAAGCTGTGCAAGCCTTCGAGGAGCTTTGTCAGACCTCGACTGAAAATCCGGCACTGCCAACATCTTCCGGTGAGTAGCTGTGGTGGCTTAAGAATATAGTGCTATCTATGTAATACAATTGTGACGAGAGTTTTAATAGTATACATAACATAGATGCATTATGTCCGTGTTTCCCCGAGTTTATTTTTGTCAAATTTGGAAAGTGTTATTTGGACTTCATTCTTCTATCAAAACAAATTTTAATAGTGTGAAATATTTACAATGAGCTCATCTATGCATTTCAAAACAAGCAAGTGTGCTTGTATTTACTACAAGCTTGCTGTAATAAATACAAGTGCACATGTTTGTATATGCATGAAAGTAAATGTCGCCTCGCTGTTGCAGGTGCCACAGAAATGTGCCGTGAAAGCGCAGGTTGAACAACATAGTAGTATAGCAACTTCAGCTTCACGCACCCCCATTCAAGTCACTTTACCCGCACCCACTGATGGAACTATGCTGTCCATGGTGACTATGGTCTGAACTTGAGACTGGAACACCCGCTAGCACCGTTAGACGTACAGCCTTATTTCTGCCGTGACCTAGAAATACATTGCCTTGTTCTCTGCAAAACCAGACACCCACCGTCTTTCTCAGGACCGACGACCCTTCGCACTGATCCAACCTGATCTTTATTGCACGCTTTTTTCTTTTCCCCGGTCGGTGTGACCTTCAAAATCCTATTTTTTTCGGATGAATTCGAATTGACAAAAGTTTTACAGGCAAATGGTTTTTGGATTTCATCGGCTTTATTTGAAAACACAGAACCACCGTTATATCATAACCATGGTGTTGAACCGCCGATTTTGTGTTTTGTTGTGGTTTGGTCTCGGTTCCAGCATGCCTGCTAGATATTAGTTTGGTTACTGCCGCTACCAAGCATGAACTGGTTCCAACCAGTTCATAACACTACCTTTGACTGTGGCCATTCATGCATTTCCCTCATCTTTCGTTGAGCCTGGGCTATTTGCAGTTGCATGGCAGAAAGGTGGGGACCTAATGTTTTTATTGCGTCAAAATAAACTTGGAAGGGTGAGAGTGACGGATATATATTTTTGCTCATCAATTGTAAAAACTGCACTGCATCACAAGTCATGTCATGCACACTGTTACTGTGCATGTTAAGCAGTTTTGACACCATAATGTTTGCTCTGGCATTCAATCTTTTCCAGGCATGGTTGGCCAAAGCCCTTTGGGGAGCGAGCCAGCTGTTCCCGGAAGTCCCCAACAAGCCCAAGAGAATTCTGCAGACGTTGAGCAAGAATTGCGCCAGTGGTGCTCTACGCCTACAGAGGACAAGACGCCAAGCCCCTTGTCGTTGGAGCGGGATGCCACTCCCGAACCCTCAGAACCTGGGGCATCGCCTTCGGACACCAGTTACACGGAGGCCGCCTTCCTGGACTCCGATGAAGATATCTGCCCTGAGCCAGATCTGTTGGACGAGAGTTACAGGCCGGATAACTCTTTCAACTCCGATGATGAACCGGATTCCGACACCAGCATCTGGTCCAACGACTCTGTGCACTCGGACGGTGCAACAGATGTCGAGTATGTGTCCACTGTAATTTTTCAGAAACCAGAACTCCATTTTATGAATAGGATTAAGCTAGGTCTACCAATCTGGAAAACTTGTAATTATCTGGGGCTTTTCTTCACCTGCAAAAGTTAGACAAATATAAGGGAAACAGTCAAAAGGTTGGCTATATCAGGAGAAATGACAAATGGAAGTGGCACGGCAGTAATAACGAAGCTTTACAGTCGCACATCGGCACAGCTGCACCCAATAATGTTCCCTGAAACATCATTCGATAGTGCAAGCCATTGCCTAATTAAATGAATAATTAATTAATTTATTATACTACCAGTTCCTAAATTAAACTTTAGTATGGTGGTTACATGGGTGTTTTTTATCATACATACAGTTTATGGTGCAGTGGAGGAGCCTTAGAAGTACATCTTATAAAAAGCACGACGATCACACTTGGTTATTCGGACCAGGTTGAAATAACGGCCAGGAAATTTAATAGAGATAGTCTGGGAGAACCTGGCAAGGTCAATGAATATGAAAGGAGGAGCTTGTTAGATATCCCGGTTTTGTGCAAAGAACTGTGAGAGATGATGGCAGAATAGAAAAAATTAGAAGCGTTAAAAAAGAACTGTTTTTGAAATTTCCACACTATAATCTTTTGGTTTATTCTTTTTCTTTTTTTAACAGTGAAGGAGGGTGCAGCACGTCTTCAGCAGCAGTGGACCCGGTAAAGGAGAGGAAGTACCTGGTGACTGCATCACAGCTGCTGCTGCTGTTTTCGGTTTGCATCAAATGCCTGGCTCCGACACGGACGAAGCTGACACATCGAGGGACCCTTGTGCACGCCGTCATCACGTGTGCACGAGGGCACAAGACTGTGTGGGAGAACCAGCCCAGAATCAACAGCAAGGCACTCCTCAACATCCTGCTGCCTGCTGCCATCACCTACTCTGGAGCCAGCCCAACGCGCGTTCTTCGCCTCCTGGGATCTATAGGCGTGCAAGTCTTGAAGAAGACTCAGTTCTTCCGGGTGCAGAGCTCTTTGGTCTTTCCTGCTGCTACAAAGGTGAGCAGAAGTGACAACAAGATTGTCCGTTCATTAAACATGTTCACTGATTGAGCCTGACACTGAGTTTTCTTGTTTCAAAGACCTGGGAAGCTGAACAGGAGTCTCTCCTGACAGCCACGAAAGACAAGCTCCACCTTGCAGGCGATGGGCGTGCTGACTCGCCTGGTTACTCTGCCAAGTATGGGACATATACACTGCTTGACACCCGCATCAACAAGATCATGCACTACGAGGTTCTTCAGGTAAGAAGTGGCTAAATATAAGATGACCTCAATGCATCACATGGATCAGGTATGCATTTTACGGCACCTTTTTCTACCCTAGTCGACAGAAGTCAAGTCGAGCAACCACATGGAGACGGAGGGCCTGAAACGTTCTCTGGACTTCCTCCTGAGCATGGGGCTGTCTGTGTATGTTCTTGTGACCGACCGGCACTTTGGGGTGAATGCCCTGATGAGAGATAGGTACCCCGACACGAAGCACCGGTTCGACGCATGGCATGTCGCAAAAGGTAATAGTATTGATAACTCCAATACCCCTGTACATAGGCCGTTTTAACAATCATTGAGTCAAGGATCATGGACATCTCACTGAGCTCAACTAAGTTGCCTGGTGCTACGCGGTACATGGGCCTAATAACCCGAGTTCTGATGCACGTCACGTGACCCACATGATAGAAAAAAAAGTATTGAGGATAATTGTGTGTAACATGTTTCACAAAACACACACAAAAAAAAGTTTAACTTGACATATACTGTAAACAACTTAAATTTCACGAATCGCCCATATTGAGATCCCACCATGTCGCAAAAATGAAAACCCACAAATTATTCCAAAAATTCAGCTTTGACCTAAATCGTAAAATATTGAGCCTGTAAAAAATAAGTCGTTCAGAGTGATAGATTTTAGTTTATTTTGAGAACAAAGAAAACGAAAATTGGAATATTTCACAGAAATTTAAAGCAAGAGTGACAACGAAAGTCTTACTGCCACCGACATCACAATGGCCGCACTTCCTCGACGTTTCGCAATAGTTTTAATGGTAGCTCTGACTTCGTATCATACCTCTTCTGATAATAGATACCTTCTTCTGCAATAGTAAATGCTTCGCTAGCACTGGCTATCAGTGGTGAATGCTGCCATCTTTAGCTCTGTTGGGGTGAACCCCCATCAGTTAACTGAGGTAGGCGAGCTCAGTTGAATTCAATGATCGTTAGCGGCTTGATGGTAGATGGCACTGCTGTGTAACACCGCCCGATCACGATTGAGTTAATGATTGCTGGCGCAATGAACTATAGTGCAACATGCTTTGTTGTCAAGATACACGTGGCATTATTCAAACGTCATATGGTATACTAAAGTTGACGATGTTGTCCATGCTGCACCAGTATCTAGATGCAATTTTACTATAGCTTCATATATTTAGTGTATCTAATATCAAAACTTGTTTTCCAAACTAGACTGGTGCTGAGCTAATAATCATGGAGGCTTTCTAATTTATAGGCATTGGGAGCAAGATGGCCTCTGCAGGCAAGACAAAGAAGAACAGCATCTTGAATGCATGGGTGAAGACTGTACGTGGACACGTCTACTGGTGTGCACAGACCAGCAGTGACAATGGCGCGCTGGTGCTCGCAAAATGGGTGTCCGTAATGCGACACGTGAGCAACGTCCATCAGCACCCCAGCCCCCTGTACCCTGCGTGCACCCATGGCCCAATCGAAGAGCGCTGGTGGCTTCAGGAAGGTAAAAAAGATTCATTCTTTAAACATTCATAACATTCTTTTCACTCCAGTTGTCGGCGAAGCTTTCATAACAAGGACAGACTTCCTTTGGCTGCTCTGGCCAGTCTACAATCAAATAGCACAAGGAGGAATTGGAGATGAATGCAAGTGTTTCCAGATGGGGGATCAGCATACCAGATTGTGTTTCGGATAACTCGTATGCTCCCCCCCCCTTTTCCGCTCTGCATTTCACACCTGCGGAATTCAAAAGGAGGGTCAGGATATCCCAAACCCCCCCCCCCCTTCTAGACCTGCCAATGGGAGGACTCCATCTCATATCCAGCTCATAGTACTGAGCGGACATTTCAATTACATCAAGAGGCTTAAACTGCATGTTTCTAGCCTTATATTTCAAGAAAAACACTCCACTTTTGAGGTCATGAAAAGACACAGAATGAGGAAGTGAAGACCGACTTGTAACATGCAAAAGACGCATAAAAAGGGAAATTGCAGATTATATGAAAATTATTTATGCAGAATTACTGAGCAGAGATCTAGCTTCTGCAGAGATGGATAAAAAATAAAATGGCAGTTGCATCACGTATACAACACAAAAAAGTGATTTGTGGACAGGCTGCAATGGGCACTGGCTTTGCTGTTTAACCTTTTGGGTGCCACCAGGAGTATACTCGGCTGCGCTCTGGCTTACCTGCTCAGTCATTATCGATATAAACTCAGCACTTACAAGGGTCAGGGTGTCTAGAGACCGGCAAAACCGGGAATTGTCAGGGGAAATTTAATTACCAGGAAAAATCGGGGGACTGTCAGGGATATTGCCAAAGAGCGAGCCGAGTCAGGGAAAATGTGCCGGAAACGCTATCGAGTGCCCTGAGCAAAGACTTGAAAACCTGTGGGCAGAAAAATAGGTAATAAATTCTGCTTGGAGCGGAGCCCGCGGGCCCTGCTCAATTGATGTAGAGTGTAATACCCGATGCAAAGGGAACCGCCGACAAATCCAGTAAAAGCCTTGGATTGGATTGAGGGCGCGACACTAGACTAGATCCAGTTAGAGCTACTAGATTTATTATTATTAACAAATGGGAAAGCTGCAGACCCCAATACAATCCAAGCCAAAAGTATCCGAAAGTGTGCATCTGGCGGCTATGCCATGCTGCCATTCGTAATTATTAACATGTCTGGTTCAGCGTCATGTTTTTATTGTGTTTCTGGAAGTGGCTTCTTCACTGACTATGTCAGGGGGCAAGAAAGTGCTCATTTAATCCGGACAGGACGAACCCAAATATTTCGGAATATGCAAGTTGGGTTCAGCCCGTGCGAAAGTACTGTTACAGTTCTGAATGCTCAATGCCTTGTGTTGTAATGATCTGATATATTTAACCACCTCTACAATGGTCAGGGACCGTTGTAGAGTTGTAATAACTTGCTAGACACCCTGAGGGTTATTTCGATACTTTCTCTTATCGCAGGGACCGAGCCATACGTGGCTCTCGAAAAGATCGTCATGTCCAAGCAACTACTCAAGGACATACCAAGGGTGTCTGGAGACGGTCAGACCTATCGCCTAGAGTCGTTCCACAGCATGCTGCTCCGGTTTACTCCGAAATCCAGTCATTTCAGTTTTGAGGGCATGGTGGCACGGTAAGCAGGCATCCTGATATATGCTAGTGATATTTGTTTATTTATGAGCCTTTTCTGAAATTTCTACTGTGCACCACTCACGCAGAAAATTCTGGGGATGCACTTATGTACACTAGCAGATGAGCGAGTGCACATACTGTTTTTAGGAGCGAGGCCCTACGTCAATTTGTACAATCTTTATCTCCCTCGTCTTTAACGAGCTTCTCATTGTTACCGTAAGTCGAAGGGAAGCCATTTTTCACACATACTTGTGTCCGCACAATGGTGGCAAATTGCAGCGCATCTTGAACTGTAAACGACTTAATTTTCGCGAAGGCCTAATTTTTGTGAATCGCCTACAATTTGCGAAAAATATGTCCCGCAAACAATTTTGGTAGAATGTAAGCACATAAGAATCTACATTGAGATCCCATTGTGTCGCAAAACTTAGAACCTGCGAATTTTGGTCGAAGCTTGAGCTTCGACCAAAATCAAGAAATATTGAGACCGCGAAAAATAAGTCGTTTACAGTAAATGAGAAGTGTCGACTTAATTTTGATCACAATAATAGTGAGTCAATCAATGAGAATACGATGGGTTGCTAGTGTGTGAAACGATGCAGGGCCATGTTCCCGAGGATGGTCTGCTAGCATACGACAGGTTGCCTGCCAGTGTGGATACGGTTACTAGCATGTGTTGTGCAGTATGAAAATTTCTGAAAAGTTCTAATATGAAATATGCTTGGGGCATGTTTACAGTCTTTCCTCCCCTTATATGCGGCCCTCACAGGACTGCCGTCGCGGTGCTCCACTACAATGAGAACAGCAACCGTGCGCAGGCCACAACGAAGGACGACAAAAAGCGAAGTTGTCTGAAGTTTCCCAAGTCACGGAAAGGCGAATGGGTCCTCAGCCCCATCATGGAGACTGCGTCGTACGGTAAATACAGACACTTTTATTCAGACATTGGCTGCAGCTTGACTATCACACTTTCTTACTCAGACTACGTCCAGAGGCTCCTCAATTCCTGCCTGGAGTTGGCCAAGGCTTCCCGGACCTACCAGCTGGCTGTGGCTGCGAACGGGCCACGTCCTCGTCGACCACCTCTGTGCAGCGTTGCACAAAGGCCAGACAAGGAAGCAGCGGTGTTGGCCCACAGGACCCGGTTCGATCAAGCATAGTGGAAGCCCGTGTATGTGGTCGATGGGAATTCTTTTCTTATCCTGGCCACCACACAGCACGGGAGCCTGACGCGGCGAAACCTGCCCAGTCGTCCCCAAATCCACCAGACGAACTGGCTGTATGCCGTGTACCTGTACCGTCTGAGAAAGTAACAGAAAAATTGGTAAGAGTCTTAGAAAGACTTCATCTGCTACACTTTTACTGTGAACTTGGGGACCCTTTTGCCGCATCTCTATAGGAAAAGGCTTTTCGAAACCTGGAAAGCCCATGATATCTAGACATTTCTAGAAATTTCATGCGTGAAAACCTTTGCCGCTGCTTCTGGTGTGCTTTTATCGAGAAGAAATTCACTACTGCCTGTATGGGTGTTTCCTCGTTCTTGAGTGATTGACTGGACAGACAATTTTAAAATTCAATTAAATCTTTTAACTCGTTTATTCGCCTGTGGACTGCAAATTGCAGACTGATGATGAGAAGTCCCTCGACCTGAGGAACTCTCAGGTTGTGCGGGACCTGACCTGTAAGCCATGGTCCAAGGCAGTAATGTTTGGATGTCCCTCTCACCTCAATGTTGTTATTAGGAAGTCGCAGACAATCTCTGCTGTCACTTGACTACAGAAAGCAACCCCAGGCTACTTACTGAACTAGTTTGTTGCAAAACGGTAATGGTGAGAGAAGTTTGTAGAATAGTTCCACAGTGTCTGTTCCAAGCTGTTTCCATGCGCTTATTGGAAAAAGCACTGGTTGTAGAGGTGATCCTTCTTTCGCTGCTTACTTGTCGGTTGTCTGACATGCGTGACAGTATTTGGACAAGTATTGGCTTCGCTATCCATTCTGGGCCACCACAGAAGCATTCACATAGTTGTATTTTGGTTCACACCATTCGTCTGAGTGAAGCAGAAGGAACCAGCAGTTTTGCGTATAGCAGTAAGCCATATACAGAGGAAAGTTCTTTTCGTATCTTGTAGTGGGAGACAGTGCTGATTCCCATAGGTATTTGAGACCCCAACCCATGTTGACACACTATCACCCGAGGTAAATCGGGGTTTTGTTCTTTCTCTTTCTGTACCTCTTCTTGGTCAATTCAGCAGAGACTGCACACAGGGCAAGTGAATTTTCTTTTTTCGACGTATGACTTCGTGCAATCTGAGGAATTAAATGCAGGAAGACGAGAAAGCTCGACTGCCACAACATTCTCATTGCCCTTTTGGTGATCTTGAGGAGACGCATGGCCACCCGGCAATTGTTATCGGTTGTCGACCGTTTCCCTAAATACAGAGTAGTGTAACCAGAGCCTGGTGGTCCATCCTGAGCATGAAATGGTGACCGAAGAGGAAAACATGATGCTTCTCGCAGGCCCAGAGGCACGCCTATTCCTCTAACTCTGCAGAGCGGTTGCACTGGGCGCTGGAAAGCAATCGCGATGTGAACAGGATAGTGCGAATTCCATCTGGATGTTTTGCTGTAGCACTGTGCCTAATCCATAATTCGATGAATCTTTCTGACGATTGTAGAATTCTAACTGGAGAATTAAAAAAAAACTGACAAGTAAATTTCTCTCCAACCTGTGACGATAGCAGGCAGTGTCACGTCGAAAACTAAATGGAACAGTTTCGAATCGTGTTTTGACTGATGCAAATGCCACCTCTTGTGCTTTTTGCCATTATAAGGGGACATCTTTCCGCAGATGCACATGCAAGGGCCTCACGATGGTTGCAAAGTTAGGTATGAATTTGAAACGGTATGTAAGCAGGTCAAGCAAAGACCGGTTATGATGTCATGTCTCTTTGAGTAGAAGCTTGCATGGTGGCTTGAACATTATCATGGCATGGCTTAATTCCCTGAGGTGTCAACTTATGTCCAAGAAATTGAAGTTGCTGCACTGAAAAATGCATTTGTTTTTGTTCGGTTTCCAACCTGCGTCCTGTAGGCGGGGTAAGCCTTGTCTTAGGCGGGCATCATGCTCTTCAGTTGTGCAACTGAAGTTGAGCACATCATCCTGGATAGATTGACAATGGTGCCTGTTGTGTCCCAAAGAATACAGTTCTTTATATTTTGAAAAGCCGGAGCAGTGGAAGCCAGCCCAAAACATACTGTGAACAGGAAGAGACTTTCATGAGTCACGAACGCAATGAGGTCCCCGCTCTCCTCTATCAGGTTCAGCTAGTGGTACGCTGACGAGAGGTCCCACTGGTTGAAGATGTGGGTGCCAGAAAGCTGGTGAAGGAGCTCGTTTGGACACAGAAGAGGACGTGAATTGAGAACAACAGAGGTGTTTGATTTGCGGAAGTGGTCTGTGATGCATTATTGCGCTCGATCACCCAGGAGTGCTCCAACTTTGCCGGCTCTACAGGAACTTTGTCATGCACTGCAAAAGTTATCCTTCATAGATTCTGTTGCACCAGACTGATGGACATTTCGTCTTCACCTTGTGAACATACCCAATGGCGTGGCCCATACCTGAGAACAGCTGGAGGAAACCTTTGACGGCCTCTGGAAGGTCGTTTGCCGAAATGATAGTCACCTGTCATCCGCAGGAGATGAAAAGTCCAGTTGAATTTCCAACCCTTGTAAAGCATTTATAGTCCCATTACGGCTGTCTTGTTCGGACGACGTGGAATGTGCAATCGCCATTACTTTGTGCCAACTGTACTGGTGAGCTGGCTTTTTCCAAAATGTTTGGAATAGCAATGTTTTCTTACGGAGTAGCCAATGAATGCAGTACTTGTAGGTTGCAACTTACAAGAATGGAAGCATCTTCTGTAGACGCTTTCCAGAAGGATTGAAACCGAGGGTCTTGTGTCTACTAGGAGTTTGATAAAAAGGAACGCAAGTATCCTGCATGTGGTACAGTTTGCTAATATCCGAGTTGCTATATTTCAGTTTGTTCTATGCTTGGTACTTGTGATCCTGTCAAAACTGTTTGCTTGCAAACAAAGGCAAAATGTCCAATCTTTCATTTTCTGCATGCTTGATTCCTTGCAGGACGTTTAGGGTAGTCTGCCATGTGGCACATTGAACCAGATCTGCAGTAAATGCTGGACGACCTTTGATTGGGTGTTTTGCCCCTAACTATTGGTTTCTTTTGGGCTTGAATCTTTGCCACTTGAAAACTGAGTCCCGCATCTTTGGTAAAAACTTTGGCCTCCTTCATCGCCCGCTGAACTTTTTAGGTGATGGCAAGAGCTGATTCGAGTGGTAGCTCAAGCTCTAGTAGTGGGCGGTTTCATACTTCGGCATGAATTGTCTTATTGACAAGTTGATTGCAGATTATTTCATCTGTTATTGTCCCAAACCAGCAGTTTGTCGCAAGGCCCCGGAGAACGTGACACACTCTTGTACTGTTTTGGCCGGTCATCCACGTGTGCAACGAAAAATAAATCTTTCCAATGTTTTACT
The DNA here is from genome assembly GCF_016920785.2 of Ixodes scapularis. Taxonomy (NCBI): domain Eukaryota; kingdom Metazoa; phylum Arthropoda; class Arachnida; order Ixodida; family Ixodidae; genus Ixodes; species Ixodes scapularis. Next base: position 108,540,095 of record NW_024609846.1, read on the forward strand.
GTCAAGAATTTTTGTAACTCTCTTGCCACTGCATCATAGGCTCTGGAAATGGGCGATGCAGGTCTGCGCGATTCGGAGGTAGCTCCTGCAGTACTTGCACTTAGATGAGTGGTAGCAGTGGACAAGGCAGAATCTTCCGGCAGTTTGCAGTAGGTCCGCTGACTCTCAGCTTCAAGTGAGCTAAATAGAATGGCAGTTCTGCCATTATCTATTGTCGACCCATTGGAAGGGATCGTGTACTGGCGTACCATTCCTCCATGAAATCGCAGGCTCGCCTGGGTATGGTAGGAAAGACGGGTGAATCAACCTTTATAATCGAGTTGAAGCTGTCGATTGTGACAATTGTTATGTATAGGGACTGTCTATGCAAGTTTAACAGAAGGCAAGCTGTTCCCATTCAGAGCTCAGTTCGTTCATTCTTATTCATTGTCTTCTTCGGCTCAACCTACACGTAGACACAACAATTTAGGTAATTCAATATTCCCCCCTCCCCCAAAACAAACACCTGGCTATGTGCCTTCTTCGATCCAAGGTACCATGAGCACAACTAACGTTTGCAATATTCGCGACTCCAGCTTAGTCTAGGGGGTGTGCTGGTCAGGCAAAATGGCGGACAAAAGGACGTCGTTTTCATCGTTCAGCACGCGGACCACCATAAATATCTTGCATTGCAGCATAACATATGTGTTACATAAGAAAGCAAAACGATTTTTCGACAGTAGAAACCTTCTAATCAATGCATGGGAATGACATGGCAGAAGCATAAAAATAATCACTGGAAACAGTGTTTGTTTCTATGCTGCCTACAAGAACCAAGCTGTGATAGCAGAAGACAGAATCAAAATGACCTCCTCTCTGGAGCTTCTCGGCGGTGCCGCTACGCAGCGTCGATAGATTTTGTTGGAGTCGCCAATACACTAAGCGGGATTTACAGACTGTCTTACAGTGTAGTGCATTTATATTTGATATGCTATAAAAGTTCTGGTCTTACTTGTTCCGATCCCGAGCTGCTGGCTCCAAATATGTTGGGCGAAAAAATTTCAGCTGGTCGTACGCTATGTTCAGCAGTCGCACATCCAGACATACGAGCAGAAAAAGTTCATTTTCTGTGACACACCTTCCCAAGTTTTTTTGTGTGATTTTGGCATGTCCCTGCAGCATTGCCCGACCTCCTGGGGGCAATTTCCACATGTGCATCTGAAAGAGGATACATTTCAGTTGAAAAATTATCTTCTATGCTTATGTGAAAAGGGAGCTTGAGGCAGATGTGAGAGTGGCGTGCCAACGTTTCACTAGGAGACCTGCCTTGTTCAGGAGACCTAACCCTGAAGAAGGTAGGTTTCCTAATGAAGTATCAGCACGCCGTTCTGAGGTCCACCTGAGAGGTTAGGTCTTCACATTCTTCCTGCCAGCCTGGACTCCCTTGGTGCTATGTTTGTACTTTCTATAGTTCTGGTCACCCCAGAAAATGCAAGTTGCACAAATAGTTCTTATCTGCATAATGTAGTTCGTACTGGACTTGGGACTCCTGGCTTTCCTGTTGCTGGCTATCACGTCGTTCCCTTGCTGGCAATGGGGGATCAAAGTTGTACGGATCAGGTACATATATAGCTCCTTGCTGCAGGCCTCCCAAGTCTGCTCCAAGCGGCAGGCTGTCGTCGTCGGACATAGATACTGAAAATAAAGCATTTGGATCAATGAAACATTTGATTATGTATGATCAGTTACATTTATTTTTCTCTGACGGTTGCATTAGCTCTGGCAAAGTGTTGTAAACAAGAATGTTTAGTAGGAGTTATTTTAATTGAGTTGTGTAAATTACACATGTGTATTACTTTGTTGTGCTGGTTTTGTGGGAATTGTGTGTATGTGATTGTTCTTACCAAGCTACGGTATCAATAAAAAATGAAACAATAATTGCACCCTCTTTTTTGGTCCTTGACATTTGCATAGGTGGCTACATGTGATCACTTATGCTCATGCCACTAATTTGCTGTTACCCTCTAACAAAGAACAAAACAAAACAAAACAAAAACGTGCGTGCAAATATTAGCTACACTCTGAAAACAAACAAATGTGCACTGAAGCGTAATTATCGCAGCATTGATCATTTTCGCGGACACTTTTGCTATTGACAACAAACGTGTAGTCTGTCGTACAGCTCTATAAAGGTGCACAATTGGGCTACTAAATTTGGAAATATGTGCGGTCAAACCAGTCAAACGCACACCGCCTTGGCCGCACTACGCGCCGGGCGTTTCCGTGTGTACGAGTAAATGTCTAGCGCCTGTAGAAACAAGCGGCGAGAAAACTTCGCCATTTTCGGGAAAAGATGCGCAAATTTGGGGGTTTACGTGCCAACCCAACGAGGGGTACCTAGCACGTCCCAACGGAGGTCTGATTATTAATTTGGACCACTTCGCAATCTTTTGACGGGCAACCGATATCTCGGTTACACGGCGCCTTCTCGGTAATAAGCAAGCGTAAAATTACGAGCATCTCGGTCGGGATTCTAACCCGCCAACTGGGGATATGCAAGCTGACCTATGTTCCGGGACAACATTTTGTGGCATATCGGAAAAATTAGAGCGCGAGTACACAGCTTTCGCCAGCGCTGAAAACCCTTCCTGACGAAATGTCTGGTGATGCCAAACCTTCGACGGCACATAAACGATAACTGAAAGAAGAGTTAGGGCACGGGCGAGCTGGTGACCGAAGACACGGAAAGACGATTATGTGGCACGTCACCTCGCACAGCAAAGCTTCGTGGGATGTGTGACGGTTGTAACTAAGCTCTAATGTATCAACTTCGTGAGGACAAACGAATGCACCACACTGTTGATTTTACTACAGTTCTTTTGTTCCAGCGGGCATTGGCCGTGGCACGCTCGTACGTAGTACATATACATGTATTGTTTACTCTATTTCAGCTTCTGAAATGCCTACGAAACATACGCTTGAGAAAACTTGCCTTTTCTGTAAAGAAGCGCTAGCTTCGTCCCCGGTGGTGAAGACGTCGTTGGATGCTGTAGAGAGCTAGGTTGGCGAAAAGTGCGGAGCAGACGACACTGGCGCTTGCTCCCCGCTCGCCCGCCCGTCCGCGATCGTGGAGAGATTCACGTGACGGCTCGAACCACGTGGTTCGTCATAACGTGCACATGCCTCTGACGACACGAGACCAATGTTGCCTGTCTCATTCAAAGTTTCGGTTT